>NC_088934.1:42105000-42290000 GCF_038396675.1 Hydra vulgaris | reverse complement strand
GGTTCTGAGCCAGAACTGTAACCACTGCGCCACGGCTGCTCGTATCTTCGCATCTGCGATCTTCCCATCACGCAATTCAAGATATTTATATCCATGCCCAGTTCCACGCATAGCACTATATAAGGATTTATATACTGTTTCTTCTCCTGTTTCTATGTTTGTTAATTTAATTGTGACTGGTTTTTTCTTAATTTTTCTTAACTTTTCATATTTTGAATCTATTTCTTTTTTTCTCTTCTCTTACTGGATGTATTCTAGGTCTTCCAACTGATCTTTTCTGATTTATTTATTTCACTTCAGCCATAATAGATTCTTTATCTAAGAACCCATTTTCCATAGCAATCATTAGCAATGTAGCGATATTATCAGATGTTTTTGAAATGTTATTTTCTTCTAATAAATTTTTTAAACTTTTCTTTGTATAATACATTTTTATTATATAAAGAATTTAATTAATTTTCAAAAAAATTTAATTTTCAAAAATTTATTAAGTAACATTAAATTTATTACGATCTTATTGAAGTTCCATCATTTTATCAGATAATACAAGTGCATATGCCTGTGTATTTGCTGGCACAGCTGTATTATATGTTGCTCTAATTTGTACTTGTATTGTTGATGGTTTTAATCTTTTTGATTGTTTGCTAATATCAAAAACAAAAAGTGGCTATAAATTTTTATAGTCAGAAAGACTTATATTGCTGTTTGCGTTCAATTCATTCATTCCATAAAATTTTCCTTTAAACACAGATGCTTCTCTATAATTTCTTTAAATTTGCAGATTTGAAAATGACAAATTATAATCAACAGCAGGATATCTGTCATTATTTTTAAGCATAATGTACATATTTTTCAAATCACAATGATCAAATATTGAAAGATTAGTAGTTTGGTCACCAGTTCTACTTGTTTGAAATCCGACAATAATGTATCTTGGATTTTCAGGAGATGTCTTTACGGCTAATTGCCAATTAAATGAAGTAGATTGTTGAACAGTTGTAGTATTACACTGACGCATTCTGAAACTTACTGGAATTGTCATTTTTTTCAATTTCCCCATAAAGTTTTAACTTTTTTACATCTACTGGGATCAAATTCGGCATAAACAATATTTTATTAGGATTAACTTTTCCTGCAGCTACAGCAGCAAGTCTAAAAATTGCGTCATCGTCACTTTTTCTTACAAGAGTTATTGTGTGTTTAAGCCCATAAATAACTTTGTCGTAATCATCACAGAATCCAAAAATGTGACTTAAAGGTACGCAAAATGAAAATTTTCCTTTTGTAGTTGGTTTCTAAATTATGTATGCTTAACTTGTTGCAAATCCTATGTTATTAGTAAGTACTGCTGTTGATGTATTATCTTTATACCACAATTGATTTAATCCTTGCGCTAATTGAAAGTCATTTGCATAATTAAGCATTCCTAACATTGTAGCTGCTTGACCTGGATGATAAACAGCTTCTATCTCTTGGTTTGATAATTTGTATGTCTGATGATAGACCAATATCGAATTTTTGATTCCCGAGACCCGCCCTCGCTAGCGCCCGATGGTGTTTCGAGTAATGGGTGTGAGGGTGATAATAAAAAAAGGGTGGTGTAAAATTATAAAAAAAAGTTGAGAAAAAATCGCTTAACGCCAATGCGCCCTAACGCCCTCGGTAATAAAAAATAGATTGAGGGAATAAAAATATTTTTATTAAAAAATATACAACAAAAGGGTTACAATCGTTTGTTTTGTCTGAATGTAGGGTAGTTTACTTTCAAAAAGTTTTTAAAAGTCATCTGTGGGTTTAATTGTTTGCCAATACCACAAAAATGGCGATAAATTCGAGTTTTCTAGGAGAGTTTTCTTGAATTTTAGAGCGTGATCACTAATAAATAGTGCTTCTTCACATGACAATGTGAATGCATGTTCAATGAGGCAATTTCCAAAATTTTCACGCATTGTATTAGTTAGCTAAAAAAATTACAATAAATATAAAAAGATATAAAAATATTACAAAATGTTAATAGCAAATTCTATTTTCACAAATTCATTGATTGACATATTTGGAGGTAGTTCTTTTATTATATATTTAGGTTTTTTTTTATTCGTTTAAACAGGTTTCAAAATCTAATCCTTTTATTCCTCTTTTTTTTGCGACTTTGTTTTTTTTGCAGGTAATTGAATTTCAAACGTTGTTTCATTGCCACATTCCCACAATTCTTCCATTTTATTATTATTAATTTTTCTAAAAAAAATGATAATGTGAAATAGAGTCAAAAAAATTATTATAAAAAAAGAATATATTTAATTAAAAAAATGATAAAAATAAATATAACTCTTGATTTATTTCTTAATCTTTTGTTTTTCTTTTGACTTTTTGCGTACCCATAATTATTTTTCATTTTTTATTATTTTTTGCTACAAATATAAAATAATATCGTTTACATGTATAAACTTTTGAGTCATAACAAAATTATATTGATTTATAGCCCAATTCATATAATTTTTTACCAAAATATAAAATTGTTCTTATTGGTTAAAAACTCGTGATGATAACGTGAATTAAATATTTCAAATGAAAGAAACAAAAAATTTTGTTAAGTAAAATAAAAATCTAAACTATCGCGATATATAGGACAAAAATATGCGGTGTTGTTTGGATTAATCGAGTCGTTATAAATGATGAATTTTGTATCGAAATAACGTATAGGCATTACACTCGCAAGTTTTTCTTGAATTAATTTCTTTTATTTACGAATTCTGTAAAATGCCAAAATCTTTAATGATAACATTTTTTCGTGTTTAAATGTTAATCTTGTTTGTAAACAAAACCATACTGTTTTTTCGTAATGAAAATTATACAATAAAAGGGTTAAAATCGTTTGTTTTGTCTGAATATAGGGTATTCCTCGAAACTTTTTCTTTCCCCTTTCTTCTTTTTTGGTTGCATTTTATTATTAGTTGTCTAAAAAAGTATTAAAAAAATTGTTTTACAATATTAACATGAATAAAACACTTGTTCATAGTATAATAATATTGTTCTTTTGCTCATTTTATATATTCTAATATTAAATAATACAACTCTTTCATTAAACGAATTTCTAATCAATATTTTGGAAAAGCCAAATACAAAATTTCTGTAAAAAGTAAATGAATTGATCTGTGTAGGTAACGTCTTTGAAGATGAAAAAACAATAAATATTTTTTTTCTTTCAAAATGTCTTCAAAAAAAACATTTTTGCAATAACCATAAAATAGTAACCTATTAAAATCTCCATTTTTCCATTTAGTCTCTCGCAGTTTGGTTTTATCAAATACAGATATGATTTTATTTTGTAATTGTTCCAATTCGTATATTATTCTTTGATGAGCCAAGGTTCTTTTACATAAATCTTTCAAGGTTAAATTGCATTGTCTTTCAATGTTAAATTGGTTTATGTGATCCAATCGAAAATCGTCATATTGAAAAATATAATAAGAAAAATGTCGTTCTTTTAAAATAAACCAAATCATTGTTTCGTTTTTAAAGTGTTTTATACGATGTAAAATGTTCCGCAAATATTCCAAGCGACGTTTATTTTCATTGCTGATATCTCCTATTATATTTCGTTTATTTTTTGAACTTTTATATAGAAATTTGTGCAACGAATCAAATTCTAGTTCGATTATTCTACTCACATTACCCCAGTTGCTTCCCATGATAATTTTTTTTAATAGTAATCTTAAATAAGAATAATACAAATATAAAAATAACAAATAAAAATAATAAAAAAATACTAGTGATTATAATCAGGTTCTTCGGCTATTTCAGGTGGTTATAAAAATTTAAAAGTTCTTCTTGCTTAGCATGGATGACTTCACTTGGATAAAATTATTTCGGTGGTGAATAAAGAGGTGGTAAATTTTTACTCTTTTACAAGATATAGCTAAGTTCATCGATTCTTCGTATGTTGACAAACGAGGTATTTTGTTGTAAAATTTTTTCTATACATCTTTACGTCCTATAGCATCGCAAATTTGTAGAATATAGTACAATTTACTTTCCATGCTTCCATACATTTTTCCATTTTCATCTTCGATTGTGTTTTCTTTAAAGTATTCCATAATATCAATAGCTTCTTTTAAATTTTCTTTAACACCTCTTGGTGTTTTTAAGATAAATCTAATTTGTCTAACATTATCTCTAGTGAACTCGTTTGCCATTTCTCTGAAAATATCTGAAGGATTCATTTTTTTAGGTAATTTCAAAAATGATTTTTAACATATATAAAATCATTACATAAAAAGGGTTATACAAAATAGAATAAAAATAGAATAAAAAATTACAACTTTTTTTTACAAAAAATATATTACTGAATAGTAATCGTAATGAAAAAGTTATTGTTAATGATAAATTGTTTAAGTTTTTCTTGCGAAATGAAATTTGGGAACCAACAGCTACATTATATTCTTCTGTAGGTTTATCAAAAGAACTCGCGTTTAATTTATTGAATATAATTTTCACTGGCGATAGTGTGAGCAAAATGTTTCTCATTATTTCTTAAACTGCAAATTACTTTTTTGGTAAAAAGCCATTTTAAAGCATCATTAAGGTCACCTCGAATTAATTGGAAGCAAAAATATCGTTAATTGACACACTTTCTACTTGCTCTTCTTCAAATACATCTTCAAAATCTGGAAACATATCTTCGTAATTTTCATTATTAGTTGTCATTATTTTAGTTTGCTAAAATAAAAATATATATATACAAAAACTTATAAATAAAGTTCAGGTAAATCGTCCATTTTATTGATGACTTCGATTATATATTGCTCTAAATCTACTTCGTTGATAATCTCTTGTATCTCTTTTTCGATTATATATTGCACTAAATCTATTTCTTTGATAATCTCGTGTATCTCTTTTTCTACTTCTTTTAATTCTTCTTCTAACATTTGTTTTTTTATTTCTTCTATGTATTCATCTACGTCTATTTCGTTTGTCTCTTCTTCTTCTAGCATTTCTTCTATATATTTTTCATAATCTTCTTCTGTCATTTCTTCGGATTCCATCGCTTCTTCAATATCCATCTGTTCTTTGTCGGATAACGAAATTAAATTATGAAGACAAATAGAAAGTTCATTTATAAGTTCTCCAGAACTAATAAAAAAATATATAAAAAATATATAAAAGTATATATAAAAAATAAAAAAATATAAAGAAACATTCTTACCATCCGTAAGCTTTGACAAATTCTTTCGTTTTTTTATTATTAATATATTAGCTGAAAAAAAAGATAATATACAAAAAAATATACAAAAAAAAAGAATATTTTAAAATAAAGTTTTTTAACATTTCCATGGTTTCTTTTAAATTGTTTATAATCTCTTCTTTTGTTTCTTTTGTAGTAATATCTATTAACCAATTCCACAACGCGTCATATAAAGCTCTTCCTGCGTTTATTTCTAAATAATGTTTTTGGTACAATATAGTTAATACGCGATACATTATATCTTCTGTTGTTTGATAATCTTGTCGAATAACTTCTATATCGCGCTTTTTATAACCAAGATATATATCATTTATTATAAATAATTTATTATAATTATATTACATTGAAACAACTTAAATAAAAGTTCTTTATTTACAACTTCATTTTCCCAGTTTGTGAAAACTAAATATAAATGTTTTATTGCTCTTATTTGTTTAAGTGTTGCATTATGTATAGAGTTGAATTTTTTTTCATTTTATCAAAGTTTTTTATGTAATCAGAGTCGATTTTTTTGATATGTTTTCTTCTAAATTTTAAATATATCGACAATTGTTTCCATTCACGCTGAAGTTGCTTAGCAATATTATGATTTATTTTTTTAATCATTTTTTTCTATTATATATTAAAAAAGTAAATACAAAAATTTGTGTATATAAAAAATAGAATATAATCAAAAGAATATAAGCAAAAAAAAAGACTTATAAAAAATTTTTTTCAAAAAAAAAGATACAAAATTTTAATCCTCTTCTGGTTCGGGATCTGGACTCTCTAAAATAGACACGAGAGTATTATAAAAATTTTTTATTTTTTTATAAATAAAAAACTAGTAAAGTTAAACTTACGTGAGGAATAGTCCCAGTGAGAAGGTCCTACTTCTCTATTTTGAACCACGAAATTTTAACCAAATTTTTTAAAATTTGATAGTCTTTGTATCTCTAAATCTATAAGAAAAAAAATAGTATTATAAAAATTTTGTTTTCATATTTTTGTGTGTAAAGTGTGATTAAATTACCTCTCTGCGGATTATACGCAAACAATTGATTAATTAAACGTTTTTTTCCGTCTTGAATAATAAAAAGTGATCACTAAAACTATCATTATACAGTTCATATTTAATTTTGTTGATAGTTATACATCTCATTTTGAACTAAAAAAATAATTTGAGGTTAGTTAATTTATATATAATCAACCTTGTTGTTTTTAAAATGAATAAAAAATATATAAGTTTAAATAAAAATATCATTTTTTATTAAAATATTATTTTTTTAAATGGTTTAAATAAGGTATACTCCTAGATCATTAAACACTGTAAATATGGCACGTACAAAAACAACAGCACCTAGAACAAAAAAAGCAGTTTATACACAAACTGGTACAAAACAGAGTTCAACATCGACACAGAATGAAATCGAATGTTTACCGTGCAATTGTAAAAGAATATTATCTTGCTTACGAAAAATAAATAATAGATATAAAGATAATAAAACAAACCGTAAAGTTGGAAGAGTCGGTAAAAGAAGCAAACGCTGGGTTCATACTGCTGAATCGTATGTCGATATTAAACATCAATTAAAAGAAGCAAACATAAAACGGAAAAATAGAAACAAATAATATATTATAATAAAAAATTTAGGAAAGATATTTTATTCGTTCTTTTAAATATTCAAATTTTTTTCTCACATTTCGTCGCTTGTACGATTTACTCTTTTTCTAAAAATGTAAAAAAAACCTTATGAAAAAACGCTCTTAAAAATTTATATCTAAAAAATTGAGTAAAAAACAGCTTACTTTTTTTTTATCTTTTTTCTTTTCGACTGTAAAATCTATTTCATTATTGTTTCTTTCGTCTATTTTTTCTTTATCTATACTTTTTAAGTTGAACAGTGTTTCGTAAACTTCCTGGTCGTCTTCGATGAGGATTAGTTTATCTTTTAAAATATCCGGCATAGTCGCGGTTAGTGAGTTTATGGAGTGAAATTACTAAATCGCAAGACTTAGTGATGTGAGAACGAGTGAACGTACGAGTGTGTGAGTAAGCAGGCTAAGGAAATTAGGCAGAACTAAGTAAGTTAAGTAAGGACTAAGTAAGGTTAAGTAAGTAAGTAAGGTCAAATTACGGCCGTAAAAAAATAAACACTGTAAGAAAAACGTAAGTAAGTAGGCCTACTAAGACAAAATAAAGATAGAATAAGTAAGGTTGTGTCAGGGTGATACCATGTTTTTTGTCTTATAAAAAAAAGATATAAAAAAACCAAGTCAAAAAAATACAAGTTGAAAAAAACAAGTCAAATATGGCTGCAGATGACATTGATTTTTCGCGTATGATTGTTAGACGAAATTTATTTTCAAAACCCATATTTTATAAAACTATTTTAAGGCCAAAATGTACATCTAAATTACCCAAATATACAGTGGATGGGAAATATCCTTTTCATAGAGATGCTTTTATTGAATTTTTTGATAGGACCTCATTTGATGAAAATGAGTTAACAGATCCTAATAAGGAATATTATGAAATAATACGGTAATAAGAACTATAAGACGTAGAAAAGCTAAGAAAAACTTGAAAAAAAATAAAGCGTCAAATTTGTAGAAAAACACCGTTGTGTTATCGAAAAACAAAAAGCAATTATATAAATAATAAATACAATCGAGAAATGAATCGAGTGGGAAAACCGATATACAGTTTTGTTTTAACAAAATTTGACCGTGATAAACAAAGAAACGAAGTATTAAATATTTTAAAAAAATTAGACATAGAAGACATAGGGTTAAAAGAGTTACTTTTATTCATAGAAGACACACCCTAGACCTCATCATCCTTTAATTGGTAGAGGTCGAGAACGTATACTTAGAAAACGCGGTAATGGTTTGCTAGGTAACATATTAGGACATCTACCTATACTTGGTGGTGTATTTAAGACAATATTTTAATAGGATTAAAAAAGGAGTATAAAAAAGCTAAACTTTGTTAACGTTTATTTCAAAAAATGAATTCATTGCAAGTGTGTAAACAAACGCAGAGAAGAACACACAATAAAAAATATAGTAAAAAATGTTTTATGAAAACGTTTCAACATCATGTAGAAGAAAACTTGAACGACTATATGTTGCTGTTAGGAGATATGAAGCAATATAATAAAAATTCTTTGAAAAATTTACGAACTGATACAAGCTCACGAGGAGATTACATTTTAACTTACGAGTATAAAAATGGTATTGCGGAAAGTTAAGTGTTAACAAAGATAACGAACATACAAAATCATTTATGTTTTTGGGCGGATTGATATTGGATTATGATGTTATAAATAAATTATACACGATATCTCATGTAAATAAAGAAATATTTTATGTTGGAAATGAAATACCAAAATTAAAGTTAACCCTTATATGCCGCCCGACAAAATATTTGAAGTATATTAAAAAAAGACAATTTGTATAAAAATATACAATTGAATGATGATTTTGGTTTTCTTCTGATTTTTTTTTTTTATAGCGTTTTATATGGATCGACTTTTTTACCCTTGCAAGTTAAACAAGGTGATTTATGAAGATAAAATTTCGCGCTTCTTTTGGTGTCCATGTTATAAACCCATACTTCTTTGTTTACGATATGTATAGTACAATCTTTTAACAACTCTTTATTTTTATTTTTTTTGAATACGATAAAAAATAGTCCCCCATAACCGTTACATGTAGCACATTTTTCTTCTACATTTTCTTCTAGCAGTGTGTGTTTTGACCTCTTCATGTTTGATTATATTAAATTCAGAGCTACTTGTCTTTTTATTTCTTTTTTAGTCATGACGTCGTCAACAGGATTATCTAAAAATTCATTTGCAGTTTTTAATCGAGTGTAATTGTTCAAGTAAATGAGATTCATTTCATTTTGCATCATGTAATAAAAATTTTCCTCGTTCATCACAGAAGGAAGAGCTTTATTACCTAATATGGATAATTTGTCCCATCTAGCTTCGTAATTTGTTCTTAAGAACCCAGCATCTTTTAAAAATCTTTTAATTGCATTTTGAGCCTATATTTGTTTTTCAAAAACATCATGATCCAAAGGAATTTGTTTTATTTTCATTGACAATAGCTCTCGTTTTAGTTTTTCCTGTTTCTCATATATAAATGCAAATGTATATCTTTTTCAAACAGTTGTTTAGCAGTATCATCAAGATAGGGAAAGAGTTCTTTTTTAATAAATTGAAAAAATGGATAAAGATTTAATTAAGTTACCGGTGAAACATGAAGAGTTGTCATTTCGAAGAAGTAGTAATTTAGCAGTCTGCACAACGAAGGTAAATAAATTTGTTCACTATGTCATACATTTTCACTGCGAAATAATAGAGCTACAAAATAAGCGGCAAACGCTCCACATAAACTGCTATCGTTCTATTGAAAAGAAAATTTGTTATCTTAAAAAAACACATTTTGATTAGCGCTCATTTCGCTATATTTTAAAATAAATTCAGTAAACCGATAAAACTCGTGATTATCTGCTGTCCATTCTGTAGGGAAATAGTTTGTTTGTCGTATATAAGAACTAATTTCAATTTCGTTGTAGTTAATATTGATAGTGTTGATTTGTATATTTGTATATTGATAGTGTTGATTTGTATATTGGTCTTCTACTGCTGGAATTTGTTGTAATACACTTTCTTCTCCTAAACTATCAAAACAAAAAAAAGAGCTTTGTCTATTTTAATCAACACTCTCCAATGTTGACCTGTTTCTTATGTAGTTTCATTGTTTTAAATAATAATTGAGCCATTTTTTTCATACTGTTAATATTATGAATATGAGTCTGCGTTTGACTAAGTTCGTCAAAAGCATAAACACCTATAAAATAATTTTGAAATTCAGATATTTTAAAAAAACGAGACAAGGATTCATTAGTAGCCAAATATTCTTCTTTTTCTAAACTAAAAAAACTCGCAATAAATATAGTTACAACAGCGTGTAATATATTAACATATAAAGTTTTTATATCGCTGGTTCCTTCCTTTATAATTCCCTCAATGTTTATTTTAACAGATTTCTTTTTTAAAGCTCCATCTAGTTTTTCTATCAAAGAGGAGACGGTAGGTATTATTTTTTGAGTAAACGTATCTACGAAACCGTCTGTTTGATCGCCATCTGCTTGATCAAAAGTAGGTTTTATATCTCTTTCTAGCAACAAAACAGTGAGCTTGGATTTATAGTATTCGGCTATAAAGTTGTTGTCGAGATGTTTTTTTTTCAAATTGTCAAAGCGTTCGAGATGAATAAGACAGAGTTGAGGATTTTATAGCAAATTTTTAAATGGACTGTTTTTAAAACATTTTTCAATACTGTGAGAATTTAATGTTATTCTTTTAGAATCGAGTGCATTTTGTAGAAATTTGATTGATTTTTTATCTGTATAATGTTCTTCTTCTACATGATCAGACGAGGGTGAAGAATTTCCAGACTTGTTTTTGTGATGTTTATATCTTTTAGATATTTCATCTAGCGCGCACAAAGCGCAATTATTATGAATTTTTTAATGATGCTATCAATGCGATTCATTTTTTTAATAAAAAAATTTAATAAAAAATTTTTTTTATAATGTTTTTTTTATTTTTTTATTCATTTTATTAAAAGAATACGTTTCTTTTTTTAATAAATACGTCTCTTTTTTTTTAGTTGTGGATGCTGGATTTTGAATTTATTACCAACCGAGAAGTTCATGAATGGGGAAGAAATTGTATCAGAGAATTATGTTTGCGTTCAATTAGCGTAAGCAATTTTTTCACACGCAAGTAATTCCTTCTGAAAAGTTTGAAAGAGTAGAAGAAAAAGTTAAAAAGATATATTTGTACTGTCTAAATAATATTCATGGATTAGAGTACTACCGCACTTTTAAATATACAGGCGAAATAATATTTTGTAGGTCTGTTGTAGATTATTTAAAAGCGATATTTTCAAAATATAAACACAATCTTGTCTTTTATTAAGGTGGAATATGGAAAAAGATGTATTGCATACGATAAAAGAGCAAAAAATATACACGTTTGATTTAAACAGATTATTTTTTTTGATAATAATTAACTACCTAGATAGGTTAACAACGAAAATTTATGTCTTGAACATTACCAACACAATAATACTAGAAAACATACTCATGAACATTGCCCGAAACATGAAACTCTAATGTTTGCGATTTTTAGAAGATTTTTTCAATGGTTTATAAAAGATGGTAACGTACAACAATATACAGAGTGTTGTTGAATACGCAAGTTTTTTTAATTTTGAATGAAAAAGCTTGTCGTAATACGAAAAATATGGTTGTTGTACGCAAGCAGGATAAACGTTTTTTAATATTTTACAACTTTTCTTCAACTTGTCGCATTTCCATTTGTCGGTCATATAAGGAAACAAAAAATAATATTTCAAGGACAGCTAAAGTTTGCTTTTTCCTCGAAGTACATTTATTTTGATTTTTTGTCTTGTAATAAAGTTTGTAAACTTTAATAAACTTATCCAACTTTTTTCTTTGTTCTTCATATCGATTTTCTAGTGTCGTTTTTGTTATATTTAAAAAATCCTCATTAATCGTATGACATATTTCAAACATCCAATTTAACCACGAGGGTGATTGTTCTGCAAAAGTCATATATCGACGAGATACTTTTTCAAACAAACGAAGAGAATTTTCATAGTCTCTAGCTATTAAAATATAATACAAGTCAACAAATTTATCTTCTTCCAAGTTTAATTCCAAGTTAAATTTTTTTAAATAGGAAAATATAATATCCTGCCACTCTTCATATGTGTTATTTAAATGACGAAACTCGTACAGCATAGTATGTAGTTCATTTTCAGGATAAAAAAGTCGAAGGAATTTGAGCAGCTTTCATCGAGTTGTTTGCTAGTCATTCTCTCTTTCAAAAATGAACTAGAATATTTTTTTACAACTCTTTATATAGGAAAATTTATATAAAAAACAAGTTTTTTATTAATAAAATAGGTTTTTTAATTCAATTAAAAAAATATTTTACACAAAAATTATTCTTCGTCTTCCTGTATTTCAAGTTTCGCTTTTTTCGCCTCGCTCTCAGCTAGTGATTTGCAGACTTTTTTAAAATTCATATTATAACTTCAATGGATACTATTTTTATTAATGGTGTTGAGGAAAGAAGGTTCAACAGACAACAATCTATTGTGTTCGGTGATATGACTTTCATCGTCTTCTTTTGCTAAACGAATAGTATATCCGTTAAACTCGACGTTTTTTAATATACCCATTTTAGGATAAGCTACAGTTAGATAAGCTCTGTTTTGAGCAGCTTGCATATTATTTATCAGAGTTTCCAACATTTTTTTGTCATTTTGTTGTGATTGAATTTAAAGACCACAATAAAAGTAATTTCACCTTTTGGGGATTATAAATTTGGTGTGGTCTTTGGTTAATTTAAGTTCAACTCTGAATAAATAATTTGTTTTGTTGAGATCACACATATCTCTGTTTTTCCACGGTAATAATATTTCACAGCCGTCGTTTTTTGGTTTGTAGATTAATTCTTTTTTAACATAGTTGAATTGTGCAAGTGGTTTAAGAGGAACAATTGAATATTGTTTATCTTTTGTATTTTTTTCTTCTTTAAATTCTACAAGCCACAAATAGCCGCTGCTAAATCTGCAAATTTGACATAGTTGTTATCATTGCAATAAACAACTTTGTAGTCTTCCATTTTTTTTACTTGTGTTTGAATAAATTTTAAATTAAAAATGAGCTCCTTTTATACTGTTTTGAGTTAAAAAGAGAGATTAAAAAACAAGAACAAAACAAGTTTTTAAAAAAATGTTAATTCCTTGCGAATTATGTCATACAAGTTCAAAGTTTAAAGTTCGAAGTGTGGCATGATGAGACCCTTTGATCTTTAAACTCTGTACTTTGATACTTTAATTCTAATTTAATGAAAGAGGATAAATTATTATGACTACCTTTTCATATAAAAGGGGGAGAATGTCTTGTTCAATCATCAACATTTTCTGGTGAATTTAGTAGAAGTGTAAAAATATGTGTTTCAATTGTAAAAAAATGGAGGACGTTGAGTTCGATACTACGAGAGAACAAGATTAAAAATTGTAAAATTAAAATATAAATATTTCGATGGCAGTATTAAATTTGAAAAATCTACACTCGTAGAAGAATACGATCGAAATTTAGTAAAACACGTAGACAATTTATTTTATCAAATGTGGATTGATACAGAGTTTCATACAAATATTTCTTTGTTACCTTATATAAAGGAACTTTTTAATAGACAATTAAACGAAAGTGATTTAAATCAATTTGACTTTTATTATGATTGGTTCGGTCATTGCGATCTTTGTAAAAATATATTTTATTTTGTTTCAATTGTTTCTAATAAAAATTAAGTTTTGTAAAGAATGTATTGTTTCTCATAGAAAAAAAGAGAACCTATAGTTTATTCTTTAGAGTTCAAAAATAATGTGTGTATTGTTTAAATATATTGTTGTATCATTTTTTAGATGATTAAAATAAGAGATACACAAGAATGGTCTTTTTATGAAACAAAAGACAGTGCGTGTTTTGATTTAAGAAGTAGAAAGTGTTACACACTTCACCCGAAAAACCGTATTTTAGTTAGCACTGGTATATATATTGAAAAAATGGATACAGATTTACACGGTCAAACATTTACTAAATCAGGTATGGAAAATAATCATGGTGTCACAGTATTGAACGCACCCGGAATAATAGACGCGGATTACAAGAATGAAATTAAAGTGTTGCTTTATAACTACTCAGAAAAAGTTTATATTATTAAACGCGTAGACAGCGTTGCTCAAAATGGGGTTTTTCAAAACATTGAAAGCCATAAAAACAGTTATAAAAATTGATGGATGTTCTTGTCGTGAAGTGACAATGTTAATGATTAAAAACGTAGAAAGAAATGGCGGATTTGGTTCTACGGGGGAAAAATATTTGGTATATTAAGTGTAAAATTAAGTAATCTTTGCTTTTATATAAGTTAAATTTGTTGTAAAATTTTTTTTAGAAAACTAATTAAAAAAATGGATTGCTAAGAAATCTATTTTAGCTATTTCAAATCTGGATTACGTTCAATATCTACGATTGAAAAGAATATATGGTTTTATCGAAACACTTCTTTCGTTTAATAATATACATAATGATTTCTAAAATATGAAAACTTTGTTTACTTACTCAATTCGAAGTAAAACATTAGAAGAAATAGAAGCGTACTTGAATGATTTTACTTACATTATAAACAATTGCAATTTTAAAGAAGCTAGTGTTAGAAAATATCATTCTAATCGAAATGTAATTCGAATGAATACAGACAGTAAAACAGTTATAAACAATTTAAATTTAATGGAAACAGATATAAATACAGAATTTGTTATAAATAATTTAAAATCTCTTTTAGAAAAATTTTAGTGAAATTAGCTTATAACCATATTGCTTATAATCAGAATTTAGAATATCGTTCTATTAATTTATCTGTTGATATTTAAAATTTTTGATTATAATTATTTTTTAAGTAAAATAAAAAAACATGGAAACAGCTGCAAAAAATAATTAGGATTTGATTAAAGAAGAGAGTGTTGCGATGTAAAATTTGTTTCAAGATGTGTTACAGTTTTTACAAATTGATGAAGTTGATGAAACGAATAATATTAATGAAAAAAAAATTAAAAGAAATGAGGAATTGTATTCGCGATATAGATGTGGGTTTATTATCCTATGATTAGGACAATATAAAAATACACAAAATGTATTTGAAAGTTCTTTCGAAAATGTTTATAGAGTGCAATAAATCCATCAAATTGTTTCATCATTATCAGAAATACAATATAATATTAACAGCAAAAGATAAACAAATTTTAAAATGTAGACAGTATTTGAGATAAAATTTTTTTAGATTGATAAAAAGAACAATATTGAAGACTATTATGTTTCTTTATAGTGTTTTGTTTTTATAATTATTATTGCTGTTTTTTATTATTGTAATTGTTTTTTTGACAACTAATTAAAAAATAAATTTATCCAATGAAAAAACTATTAAACTATTGTCAAATATGAAAATATTCACTATAAAAAATTACCACAACGAATTTGTGAACATTGCAATGAAGTTAATAGTAGTGATCATCGCCTATAGCGTAATTTTGAAAAATTATCTCAAGTGTCATATTTTCATTTTGTTATTTTGCGTGACTTTTTAAAATACGATGATCATCAAGAGAATATATTAAGCAAAATGGAAAAAGTAATAAATATAATTAATGAAAATAGCGAATTTATTAAAAAGTATTTATACATACGTAATCTTCTAACCGAGGTCATTACGCAAATAATTATTATATCAAATAACGGTATCGAAGAAGATCAATATATTGTAAATAAAGAAAAAGAAGAATTTGTTAGAAGGGATAGTGCTATGCTTTTACACTTAAAAATTAACGTCGCTTTGAAAGAATTTGTTTATTTATGGATACACGAAGAACGTTTGATTTTTAAAAAAGTTATTAAAAATTATTTTATTGTATTGTTTACAAATATTCAAAATTTGTAAGTTTTTGTAATTGTTTTTTATATAATGAGTATTTTTTAATTTTTTTAGATAAATTGTTTTTTACAATTTGTATTTTTAAACTGTTTTTTACAATTTGTATTTTAAGCTGTTTAATTTGTATTTGTATTTATTAGATTAACTAATAGAAATGAGTTTCCTGGATAAAATTAAATATGGAAAGCATATTTATCATATTCGCAAAAAACTCAATAAACATAATGCTGATGTTGCTTTTGAATATGAAATGGTGAAATGTTTTGTTAAATTTAATGTTAATGTCGAGAAAGTAAAAGAAGCTAATAACGGAATGAATAAATTAATACTAGAAGATGCTGAGAAAGATCATTTTTAAAAAAGAATTACAACTTTACAACTTTATATCAAAGCTGTATACAAATTATTTAATACAAAAAACGAAGTTATCAAAACTCTTAACAAAAAACAGCAAAACAGAAAGAAAAACAAAAAGAAAGATATATAGCAATGTTTAAATATATTGAAAAAAATGCTCCTGAATTTTGTAAAGAAATAATGAACCATTTTCATTTTCAAAACGAAACTGAAAAATTATTAATCTTACGAGAGGAAATAAAATGTTCATTTTTAGATATGATGAAATATTTGCATGGTCTTCTTTAGATTGCATAATAAAAAAATGGAAAATATTGTATTACAAGCTGCTTAATAACTTGATGTGTCAACAGAAACACTTTTTTATTTGTTTATTTTGTAGGACACTATCAATGTAAAACTAATAATCTTTGTAAACAATGTAGTAATTATATTGAAGACATTTGTCAAGAATTAATTTATGGTGATATGAAAACAAAACTTTTAGAAATTACAACATGTATGTGGTTTGATGAGAAAATAAAAGTATTGTAATTATCATTACCGACGATGCTGGGTATGATAACTTTAGATTTGTCTTGCCTCCAATAAATTATCCATTGCAGGAATTGAAATGAGTAAAAAACAACTTTGTAATTTTGTAAAAGATTTTCATAAAATAAAGCCAGAAGAAATACGAGTTATAAGTTATTAAGAAGAAAAGGAAAGAAAAGCATTAAAAAGTGTTTAATGGAAAAGGATTATTTGATTATGTTGTTTAACCCAATGCGATGGTGGGTTTTAGATGACATGGATTTAGAAATTTGAGAAAAAATTGCAAGAAAAATTGGTTGTTGAATAGAATTACTGCATTTTATTTGTAAAAAGCATAACAGTATATATAATAAATTATTTAAAATTGTTTTATATGAATGTACACCCCATTGTATATTTTGTAAAATAAATTTTTGTTTTATTCAAGTAGAATTAAGATAAGCAAATAAAATATATTGATTTTTTTTAGATTACATAATTAAAAAAATAGAAATAAAAGTAGAAGAAATTTTATTAAAAGCTTCCAATAAACTCGATTTATCTAAAGAACAATTGATGCAAATTTATGAAAACCTAAAAAAAGGGATTAGTATTTTGGCTATGTGTGATTGTCTAGAGTATAACTTTGATCGACTTATATGTTTTAGCTGTCGGTGTTCGGCTGAAAAAGTGAAAGGATTTTATGGTGTGTAAGAAATAGTGATAAAAACAAAAAGTTATTGATATTGTTAACTATGAAACAGATTACAAACAATTAGCTAGAGAACGTATTGAATGAAGTTGAAATATTAGCTGTTTAATAATTACTGCTTTTTAAAGAGGAGCTATAAGTTATTTATGTAAATTGGAAAAGAAAATGGATTCGAAAATTATTTGTATGATGTTTTTTGTTAAATATGTTTTTATGTATTTATATCCTAAATAATTTTTTTCAGCAAATAATAACATTTTATCTTTACAACAACAAAAAGCTCTTCAATGGCTTGACGATGGAGTCAATTTTTTATTACTGGATGGATGGAGTCAATTTTTTATTACTTTTATTACTTTTTATTATTATTTTTTATTACAAATTTTTATTACTATACAATTTTTTATTACTATTGCTGGTTGTGGAAAAAGTTATATAGTGAAAGAAGTTGCTCAAAGTACGCAAATCTATAAAACAATAAAACAATACATATTACAGCGAGTACAGGAAAAGTGGCTTATTCTCTCTAATACTAAATTGTCTTATGAACAAAAAAGAAAAATGTTTTTGAATTATAGTATTTTGTTGAACCTTGTTTATGTTTTTATTCTGCTTTTCTCATCTCAGAAAAAAATACAACAGATTTACAATCTTAAGAAAACATTTTACAACTCCTTTTTAAAAATCAAGACAAGGAAATATAAATTCGACGTTTTTTAAAAAAAATATGTTTAGATTATTACGAATCAACTGGTTTCAATTATGACGAATATTTTAAAAAAAATCTGCTCAATTTGATTAGTGATGTCAAAAAGAAAAGTAATTTATTTCACGATGAAAACAATCATCATGAAATGGAAGACGTCTTTGAATTTTTAGAAACAAAAGATCATAAAAACGCTCTTATTTTAACTACCAGCGAAAATTGTAAACTGATTAATAAATCTTTACGTATTGTGGCTTCAGAATTTTTGTCTTATGCAACACTCAACGTGGAACGTTTTAGTTGGGAGTTAGCTAAAGTATTAGGAAATCAAGGAGCTGAAAATTATTTAGTAGTGACAGATACTGAATCTGGTCGTTTTTTTATAACGCAAAAAAAAATTTAAACTATAAACTTTCTTTACACTTTCGCGAAAAAATAGAAGAATGGATTTTTTTTTCAAAAATGGGTTATCATTGGATGTATTGTTCCAATTATAAAAGAAGTCACTGTTTCCATTCGACTATTTACGCTAAAAAAACGGATCATTTTCAAAACGAAATACCTCCTCCGTATTACATCGCTCAAGCTTCTGCCATGGGATTTAAATGTTATAGCGTTCACAGTGTCAACGGAGACGAAGAAAAAGAAAATAATTACAAAAATAGAGCTAAAGAGTGCCCAGTTCTAAATTCTTATTTTCAAATTATATCAGTAGTTTTGATACGTATGCGGCTAAAAGATTGTTCAGAGAATTGTTTTTCTTTTACTTTTTCCATTGGTAAAAGAAAAACAACTCTTTGAACAAAACAGAATGAGTGTCAATTAAAAACAAGTTAAAATAGAAACTCACGTTATCGATTTTTTAAAAAGATTTACACAGAAAAATTATGTTTTTGATGACGGTGTCATGACTGAAATTCAAGATCATTACCGTTTACAAGCAATACGAGAAGCCAATTCAAAAGTTCTACCTGAATTTTGTAGTGATTTTAGTGAACTTCACGTTTGATTTTCATCAATCTCAACGGACGCGAATTAATCCATGAAGAAATTTTAACTTGTTGTACTGAACATTTCCTTGAATATATGTGTTTTATATATCATCTAGGCTGTTATGAAGGGGATTGTAAACATTGCGAAAATTTTAATAGAATACATTACAATTTTACTTGTCTTTCAGAAAAAGAAAAATCATTGACAATATATTATTAACAGAAATCGCAAGACGATTAAGTCGAGATTGAAAAACTTGTGGAACATATTTAAAAGTGTACAAAAATCAACTCGATTTTATTGATACAGATTATAAATACACCGAAGAAAAAGTTTTTCAAATGTTAAAAATATGGAATCGTAAGGGAACAATAAAACAATTACATTACGCTATGGATAACATACCAAGAATGGACATTAAAAAAATTATTTTAGACCGTTTTTTGTGAAAATTTTTTTGTAAAATAAATATAAATTCAAAAAAAAAATTGTTTTTTATTAATAAAAAAATGGAAGAAAAACCTATTGAACAAAAAATAGAGTCTACAGAAAAACCCACAGAGAAACCATTAGAAAAAAAGATGACAGATCTACTGAAATATTAAACGAAAAAGGTTTTTATAGTTTTTATTTAAAAGGAAAATCAAATGAAACCAAACTCAAAGACGAAGAAACCAATTCAGAAGTTAAATTTAGTATTTTTAAATCTACTCAAGATGTATATCCTGAAAATACAATTATTTCGGTACCTACAAATAGCGGAAAATTGACCATGGCGAGAGAATTATTGCATCATGGAAAATTTCCTGATGCTGAAATGTTGTTTGTAATACAAATGAGAGAACCTAGTGAATCTCAACACATAATATGGAAAAATATTATCAACTCTACTAAAAATAATTTGGAAGCTTATGATATCTTAACAGTGAACAGTCCAGAAAATTTAGATTCGGTGGTACAGAGAGCTATTAGTTTTTCAAAAGATAGATACGGCATTCAAAATAGCGATCATCGTTTGTTAAAAACGATACTTTTATTTGACGATATAAGTGCTTTTTGTTTAAAAAGTCAACAATATACTAGGGCATGTTCCAGCGGAATTCATCACGGAGTGGGAACCATTACCGTTTTCATTCAGTTCTTTTTAAAGCCAGTAATTGTTGGAACAATTTATTTGGTTATTACAATGTATTATTTCTTTTGACAAGAATAGATTGAAAAAATATTTAAAAGTGATTTTCCTTCTACTAGTAAAATGCATCACCACGTCATAAGTGATTTGTTAAATAAAGAAACTTCAAATCAACACGGACATTTGGCCTTATTTAAAAGAAACTGTTCAGTTGTACGCTTAAGAACACAGATTACAAGTAAAGAACAAAGAGTATTTATTCCAGTAGATGCTCAAGGTAAACTGGACTTTTGATGATAGAGACATGAGCGTCAACAAAAAAATTTCTAGTTTTCAAACTTTTCCTGTCAAAGCACAAAATTTGAAAAATCATTATTACCTAAAATCTCATGATAATATTTTTAATCAAGAGAAGGAGAATAAACCCAACGAAAAAGATAAAAACAATATAAATAAAGAAAAAGAAAATCCGATAAAAAAAAGAAAATGGAGTGAAAGCAAAAGAGCTACACAATTACTCGAAGAAATTAAAAGACAAAAACGATATGGATTGTGTGAATCTTCAGACGAATCTTCATACGAATCTTCAGATCTAGTACTGATTCTTAATGATTGGGAAAGCGAGAAATTTTTACGTATTTTACAAAACGATTACGAAATGCGTAATCATACAAACAAAATAAATAAACGTCAAGTCATGAGACAAACGTTGGCTGTTCGAGGACAAATTTTTATCCCCAAAATGAATAGAAGAAAAGACATTGATAAAAACGAAATTAAAATATGAATGAAAGAAATTCTGACGCGTTTTAATGCTGTAAAAATGTTAAAATGTGAACTTTTATCTGACCACGAAAGACAACAAATAAAGAACGCTTTTCAAGAATACGTTTGCATAGAAATTAAACTTTTTGTCGAAGAACATTTTTACCCTTATCCAAAATTTAACGAAAACGGTAAAGTCGTCATAAAAAAAGAAAAAATTAAAGATAAAAATCAAGCTATATTAGACTTTGTCTATAATAATTACGACGTTTCAAAAGAATATTTCAACTCTATCGTTTTAAACTTTATCACGAAATTACAAACTATTATTCTAATAAATTAATCTCATTCGACATAATACAACCTACAAAAACTGTTATCGATTTATTAAGACAACAGTTTGACGTTGATTATTGTCAAAAAAAACTATATTTTCAAAATAATTTCTATTTTTATAAAACATAAATAGATATAGACCTTATAATGATTCTCCCTTATTAACTTTACGTAAAGTGTTGTCCCAAAACGGTTAAACCATGATTATTTTTTAATAAAAAATTATTGCAAATGGATGAACAACAAAACGCAGAAGCAAACCTAGAATATGAAAAAACAAACAGAACAGATTTGTCTCATCTTATTTTTTTTTATTTTTTTTGCTGTTTATATAAAAATAAAATAATAAAATTACAATAAAACTTTTACGTTACACAAATTATATAAATAAAACAGAAAGGGACTCAAAGAAGATACGGATGACTGGTGTCACCACAATCTTTTCATAGAGCCCCTTTACAATAACATTTACAACCCACATGGGTTTAGTAAATTTGCAATAAAATATTTTTTCTGAAAAATACTTGATGAAGAATAAAAACTCATGTTTACATCCTCATATGTACACATACACATACACAAACACATATACAAACATACTTGCATACACATATATAAACATACTCGCATATATATCAGATGTTTAGAAGATGCAATTTCATTTGTCGTTTAAAAGAGGAAGTGTATTTCAAATCTTTTATATTGTTTTTTTTAAATTGATTCCATAATGACGGACCTTGGTTAATAATTGAGAATTTTGACACTTGTGATTTTAGTCTGCTCCATTCATAGTAATGGTTGCTATATGATCGAAGATTGTATTTTTGTGAAAACGCCAATTGTAAAAATATCAGAAAATACTTTTGACAGCAAATTATTCTTATATTTATACATAAATATTATTTGAAGCGAATTAAGTTTTGATATATTTAACACACTCATGTATTTCATTACAGAGGAAGGGTTTTCTAATCTTTTTAAATAGTTAACCGCTTTACATGCGTGGTTTTGTAGCCTCTGTAATCTTATTAACTTAGTTTTGTGTATGTTAGCCCAAACAACATTAGCGTAAGAGAAATTACAATGAAGAAGACTGAAGTAAAGCATTTTGCGTGATTATAATCAAGAAAGGCCCTAGATTTATATAATACACTTATAGCAGATGATATTTTTGCTTTAATAAGAGTAATTATGTTTTTTCATAATAGGTTCTCATCAAATATTACTCCCAAAAACCTTGTATAATTTACTCGATTTACTTCATTTTTATTAATTGACAGTTTTTGCAATTTTAACGGAAGATTAGTTGATTGCCTTATTTTATGGAAGAAAGTAAAACTTGTTTTTCACAACTTAATGATAACCTATGAGCTATAAACCATTGGTTAAAGCTTTCCAGTTCAGTGTTCATTGTTTCGAACAATATTTTTACATCAGAATTGTTGTAGAATAAATTTGTATCGTCTGCATACATAATTGACGATATTTTATGAGAAGCTATATTCATATCATTAACATATATCAAAAATAATGAAGGTCCCAAGATCGATCCCTGTGGGACTCCGCAATCAATATCAAGAGCTCCTGACTCCTCCAGGACAACAAACAGTTTTCTATTAAAGAGAAAACTTTTAACCCACTTTTATGTTAGGCCTTTAATGTCGTAATGCTTTAACTTTGAAAGCGAAATTCCGTGATCAACGGTATCGATTTGAGAGATATGATTTACCCTCATCTCTTAATTATGCAGACCCCATCAATATTGAAAATCAAATCGATGGTGAAATTAGCTTCCAACAAAATTTAAATGCTTTACTGCCTTTAAATACTATGCTTAACAGTAATTTTGGCTTCAGGTTTAATAAAGGATCAAGAAAAATGGAAAACTTATTTTAACGTGGGAAGAGATGCTATCCTGACTACTTTTAAATAATAGACAACATCTTGAGAGACACCATTGATAACATTGTTAAAGATCAACTGACCAAATTATTGAGTCGTTTGTTTGAATTAACAGACATACCAGAAATTAGAAAAGTTTTGCTTCAATTTGCACTTAAAAAAAAATCCAACCGATTTAAAATTTTACGAACAATTAAGAACACTTTTAGAAAGTTTTTTCCATGCCAAAATGAACGGATTAATAACAGCCTGGTCATATGTTACTTTACTTTTTAAAAAAACAACCGATGTCAATGTTAAAAATCAGCACCTAGGAAACCTTATGTTTACGAAACTCATCAATTTTCATACGATGGACCCCGACAATATTTTCCAGCTGATTTGGCTGATATGAACAGTTTTATTTTAAATTTTGCTCCTCATCGCCCTGAACTTTGTTTAGTTGTAGTGGATGGAGTGTCTGGAAAAGTTTATTTGAGAGTGACCAGTAAAAAACAGCCGATAAAGTGCTTAGCAGTTTTTGTCATATTTTTGAAGATATTAAAAGAGACGATAAAACTTTTATCTACTTACAAACTGATCAAGGTGGAGAATTTTTAACAACAAAATGAAAGAATGGGGTTATGAACAAAACAATTTTCCTTTTAGTTCTAAAAATTATGGAAACGCTTATTTGGCAGAATCGGCGATAGGACGTTTAAAATTACTTTATCAAAATTAAGAAAGCAAGGCAAACTGCAAAAAAACAATTGGAGTTTTTATATCAAAGATATGGAACAAAAACTAAACGAAAAAGAAAGAGTGACGAGTGTAATTGCTCCTGAAGATTTGGACGCTGCCAACGCCAACGGTAAAGCTCTTCGTTTAATTAATCAATTCCGCGATGGAAAAGACGAGGGCTTCATTTTTCTTCCAATATGTTACATCGTGTAGAAAAAGAATACAAAACGAAAAACTAAAAATATATAAACCTTTATCTATTGGAACGGAATGTTATTTGAAAAATACAAAATAGATGTCAAAGACACCTTTAGCAAATCAAGCACTCGTAATCATCCGTATCGGGACACTACCAAAAAAAATTATTATTAAAGTCTCTAAGCGCTCCAACCCTTGTTTATAAAGTCGGAGTAGTAGGTGATTTGAATAGGACATTTAAAGTAAAACGAGAAGATTTGTTACCTATTAACGAAGAAGATAAAGACATTTACTATAAAAACTTTAGTAAATATGTAAAGCCTTTGAAGAAAAAACTACAAGAAAAAAAGAAAAAATGAACAATTTAACGTTTGACGATGTTTTAGATGTAAATAAATATGATTGTAGTACGTATTATATTAGCGAAATTAAAGATAAAAATGAAGCTAGCGTGCATTATAATGTGTTGAACGATTTTAGTTTGCTCTTGACCCTAACGATATCATTAAACCTACATTTAAAAATAATACCATCCTATATTTAGCGAGTATGGATATTCCTACTAGTTTAACTGTAGTAGATGAAAACCTATCCTTCTCTGAAAATGGTTACGGTTTAAGAATAGAATCCAAGCCTGCTATAAAAAAATGTTATCAGATATTCAAAGCGATATCATTAGTAATCCAACGAGAGCGTTACAATATTTTAATCTTGTTACTAAAAATGTTGTCTTGTACACAAATCATATACCCTTACCAGGTGACACCTTTCCTTGCTACGACATATTAGATATGGAAAACATAAGCGATGCACATTTGAGTTATATGTTGACCTTTTATGGTAGCTCTAGTAAACTCTTTGGCGTTATGACACCCACCGCCTTTCAAGATGATTTTTTTATTAGAAAGCTGGAACTTTATAACTCAAAATTAAATAGAGTTTTGACTTTTTCAGACTTTTTTTCAAGTTATTATAATAAAGATGGTAAATTTCACCAACGAAATATTTTAATCCAAATATTTATTTGATCCTTTACCTAAACTTTGGTACAAAACAGCTACAATCGATTTACCCACGATAAAGTTTGTTTTAGATAGCAACAACAATGTTTAACAAAATTTATTTAACGTCAATACTTCCCCATTTAATAATAGAACCAACTATAATTTGTTATGGTATTATAAAAAAAGAAACCAATATATAAACAAACCTTCTTTTTTACAACCTATTCGATCTAGTTTGGTTACAAATTCAATATAAACGAAAGAGTTTATCTCATTTGGGGTTTTTTTCAAACAGAACAAGTGCGAGTGCATACGTTGTAAAAGATTTTACAAAAATATTATAATTTGATTATAATAGTTTGTTATCTCAATAGGAGAACATATTCGAATTATTATTGAAAACTCATACTAGTAAAAAAATTTTCATTTACGCAAAACATCCAGAAGAAACTTTTGTTCGTCCTTTTATTCATATTATGCTCACACCAATTATAAAAATCCACCTTGGTCATACTCAGGAGGTGCAGTCAATGGAATAGTAACTACAAGACCACTAACTACTCTTAGCATTGATTTAGATTTTTATATTAACAACCTTTTACCTATTGCAGAAAGTACAAAATCAAACATGAAACACATTTTGCCATGGCAAATTGCTTTTTTTTATTAAAAATAATAACCAACTCTAACACGATACCCGTACAAGGTAACATATTCAACGTAGAAACTAATCTTAACAATTTCAATACCCTATAATGTCAATCTTCGTTTACAATCTTTATGGAAAATTTGTAATGATCACGTTGACGTTAAAAATCCACTTTTTCCTGGAGTTTATACTAATTAAAAAATAGTGCTACCACAATTTGCAGATATCGTTAAAGCTGCTTTTGCAAGCGGTCCAGGGAATCCGATCACAAAATTTGTCCACGTTGACGCAAATAACATAGGTTTAGAACCTACAAAATTCTTAACAAGTTTTTATCAACTTTATTTCCCTCTCGCATCCAAAAGAAAATATTATCGTTACACTTTAAAAAATATACCTTTAACTTTTTTGCCTTTACCTTTTTTTAATGTAGATCAAGTCATATGTCCTGAAAGAGAATTTAATTAAAGGATGTTTTTACCGAAAGTTTAAACATGTCAAAAAATTTACTTAATCTCAATTTAAATAACTTGACCTTTACCAATCATACTTATGCAAGTCCCGATTTTAACATGTTTAATAAATATCTTACAAATAAATTTTGCATTCCCGCTCCTATAGACGGAGTATCAAATTATTACACTTTTTTTTCTTAATGTCATTCCAAAGAAACTTACTATCACCCATTAAAATTAGAACATTACTTATGACAGAGAATGCCTATTCTGAAATGATCATTAATTCCTATTCAGATTATGATATTAAATATACAAACAATCTACCTATTGGTACTCCCGAAATGAAAGGTAGTCCGTTTCAAGTTTTACCTTCAAACTTACTTGTTGACATTTATAAAATTTTAACAAGCGACAACTCTTTAATTAGTAAATATAACTGTGAAACCTTTAATGACGTTATATTATATTGCAAACAAAGTAAACCCATTTTTTCAAACACCATCAAAGTACCTCTTCTCACTACAAATAGTTTTGAAAGAGCTACTAAACCGAGTCATAAAACATGGTTAAATAGTGTCAAAGCGATTTTACACGAAAATAATCTAACAGAACTAGTATTTTATTGCACTTCGCTCAACGGACAATTTATTTATCAAAAAAAGAGCGACGGTACCATTATACAAACTTGGACAGACAGTTTACTATTAAAAAATATCATTTTAAAAATGTATCAACCTATTGAAAACAATCCTGTACCTTATACTTTACTCTTACAAAGAGATCAATACAGTTTATCTCAACAAATCAACCCCTTTACTATGCAAGTGGATCAATAATGATCAACGTCATGACTCTCGATTTTCAAATTCAAAAAAAAAGCTTTTTCAAGATGCACTCTTGTTCAAATTAGTAATTTTAATAACACCGTTACCAATTTTCCTAGTGCTGAAGATGCTTAAATTTTTATGAAATGCGATCAAGCTGTGAATTGTGGAATGTATATGAATAGAGTCTATGTTTTCGGAATTGTCGCTTTTTTTAACTTGTTAGACTACACCAGTCCTACTCAAATCACTACCAATATCGATTTTACAAAAAATCGTAACACTGTTACGATTTTTACATACAAGGACAATTAACCACCTTTGATATAAACGATGTGGACGATTGGAAACAAATAAGATGGTCGTTTCTCAATTCCAAATCTGAGCCGCTTTCCTTTAGCAATTTTAGAACTAGCGTTTTTTTAATCCTACATTGAAGATTCAAATGGTTCCGTTTTGTTTATATAGTTTGCAAAAAAATATAAAAAGAAAGAAAAATTATTATTTTTTCTCTCTCTCTATTTTTTAAAAAGTGAGTCTCGTTTGCGCCAAAGGAAGATATGATAAAAACTTAGTCGATTTAAAACAAAAAATGATGAAAAATTCAAAAAATAAATCCTAAAGATCAGTTTAATCAAATTAAAAATCATATACAACAATTACAAAATCAACTTACTCAATATTCTACGAACTCTGAATTTTTAAGTTTGAAATCAGAATTGAACAAATCAAAAAAGTTTAAGATTAAAAAAGAAGAATACAAGATGAAAAACTTCCCCAAAAAACAAAAAAAACTGTACAAATCAAACCCAAACCTCAAAAGCGTAAATATTCAGAGAGTGAAAGCGAAAGTTCTGAAGAAGAAGAATTGATTGAAAAAAAATCTAAAAATAAACCGATACCTTCACTCTTATGTTCACAACGTTTTCAAGAAGTAAACGCGGTGGATAAAATTAACAGATTTTGTAGAAACTGTATTATTCAACAAAAAGCCATTTTATCGAGTCCTCTTATGCAAAATAATAGCGAAGAAAAGAAAAAAAAATTGAATAAAAGAAGTTTAATTAAACTTGGTTACACTCGAGCTTTTAAAGACGTTAAAAACAAAAAATTACCATTAAAAAAAAACATTTCAGAATCAGAAGATAAATAAATAGAAAAAAAAATTAATTTCTTTTTTAAAAAAAAATGGGTTCATTGGCTAAATATATGAGAGCGGACGACGGTAATCGTTATACGCCTAAAACAAACGGTCAAGTTACTATTGAAGACGTTTAGCGCAAGCTGACAACGAAAATCGTTTATTACAAGAAGCAACAAGTGGTAATATAGGCGCAGAATATAAAGCTATTTTAATTAAAAAATATCCTGGTTTTCAAGCAGCTCAATCTCAAGATAAAGTCATTGCTGTTAATAGTCAGAAATTTTTTTGCGGTCTTACTTCTAACATGTCTAATTTAATTACTTTTACCAACATACTTAACGAATGGACAAAATTGGTATTTAGATTTTGATTTATTTCTTTTTAAAAGTTTGAGCACACAAACAAGATTTACACCGACAACAGACGATGCTTTATTAGGAAAACTGTGTCTAGCTTCAAACTTCATTCACGCTTTAATTAAAACTGTCAAATTTTATCCCAGTTATCAAAAAAACAATACTACTTGCGCTAACAACACTGTAACTAGTCGCGCTTATGATCGTTTTAGAATTCTACAGATTAAAAAAAGTTATACGAAAAGTTTTAGAGAATTTATGATTATTCCTAATTTAGGTTTGATAAGATACTGAAAATGCTACAAACCCCATTACTTTTGCCGAAACCAAAACGCTTATGCAAGCTGCCGATCCTAATGGAGTTATTAGAGCTTTCAATTCAGCGTCGAACAAGTATAGAAAATGTCACAGAAGTCACTGTCAATTTAGGAAATATAAAAACAGCTGATCTTGTACCACACAGCATTGTATTTTGCGTTCATTCTAAAAAAGAAAGCGATTATTTAAACAAAAACTGTTTAACACCAGTCGAAATGGCTTGTAATATAATTTAAAAAATTACTCTTTATAATTTTAAAAGAAGATTTGTTAATTCGGCGGGTGACAGTACCGATTACGATTTAATTAATCAAGACGATCAATGGCAACTTTGGATAAGTTATGTTTCTTGACGAAAAGGAAATATATCCTCTACTTAAAATATTAACAATTTTGCAGATTATTATAGTAGTGACAATGACAGTTTTTTGAGACATCCTAGTCGATATTTTAGCACTACTAACACTACAGAACCTTTAGTCATCGACACCACTAGTGATTACAATTTCGTCAACAACAAACCTCCAGCTGTTATTACTGGAAATAACTCGTTTAAATTAAATTTCAAATTGCAGGTAAAATTAAAGGTGTACATACTATGTATCTGCAATATCTAACTTCACTTGTAGAAATTGGGGTAGCAGACAAATCACAAATAACCTATGTTCTTACCAAATTTAAATCATCTTAAATTTATCATAAAACATTTTTACTTTCTATTAAACGAACCCTATTTTTTTTGTATTCTTATAAGCAAACGGGTATTTATTTCTAAAAAAATTTTAAAAATCAAAATTTTGTTATTTTTTATTTTTCTGTTAATGGCTCGCAGGCGTACAAGAAGAAGCGGTCACCGTCGTCGTCATCATAGAGGTAGCGCACGACATCATAGAGGAAAAAATTTTTTTTTACAAAAGTTAAAAATTTCGCCAAACGACTACTGAGATCAAACGTAGGAGGTTACGCCTTGGATTATCTTCAAAAACAATGCAATGTCTAAAAAATTTTGTTGCAGCGCATGTAAAATAAAAAAGACTTTTTGTAAAAAAGAGGAAGAGGAAGAGTTTACTTACATCCATTACAAGGCGCAAGTAGAAAACGTTTAAGAAGACGAAAAAGAATTCGAGGCGGAGAACTACGGTCAATCAACCCTAAAGCCGATTTTATAAAAGCGCTTTCTATTTTTCCTATGTATAGAGGTTTGACTAAATTTCTTTCACCCGGTTAATTTGTAAAATAATAAAATGTCACAAGAAACAAATGCAAAAAACTAAATTTGAACATGTTAAAAAAACACGTTTTTACAATATAAATTACTTTAACTAAGCTCAAACACGTCGTAATGCATAGAAAAAGAGGAGGAGGAAGAGTTTATTTACCTCCTTTAAAAGACGCTGGTAGAAAATGTTTAAGAAGACATTAAGGAAAACGCATGCGTGATAAATTTCTACCCTTATTAGCAGCTGTTTTAGCACCAACTTTATTATCATCTCTTATACCGCGATAAAAAAATGTATAATAAAAGACATAAAAAAAGACACTATAAAAGACAACATAAAAGACATAGAACAAGACACATGCGTGAAAAATTTTTAGGACCTCTTTTAGGAATGGTATCTTAAGTGGTTTTACCTTCCTTTGCTAGCGCTCTTCTACCTACCATTGGTAAAGCTGTTTTGGGTGGAGCTTTTTCAGGTGGAATTTCTTACGGAATCAATCGAATTAATAAATAGTGTTAATATAATATATAAAAAAAAAATCTTCACAATGTTTTTTTTATTTTATTACAAATATATAAACCCATCATGGATCCAAGTAATATGAAAACAGCCAATAACGCTCGAAATAAATAATCTCCAACAACAAAGATAATATTTAGACTTGAAAGCACTAATATTGTCAGTTTTTTTTCTGTAAAAATTTCAAAAAGGACTGACTTGAAACGGTCGAATAAAGTTGCCATGCGAGTTGTTCGTGCCACCATTATCTATCGAAGGATCGGGTTTTTAAGGTTTAACTACTGCAACATTTGACTGAGTTTGAAATTGTTGTAATGGTTTATTTTTTGTTTCCATTTATTATAAACCTATTTGATTTTTTTTATTCTTTATATACTTTTAATCACGCTTTATTAAACAAATTAAAATTCTCAAATATTTTTTTTATTACCGAGGGCGTCAGGGCGCATTGGCGTTTACCATTTTTTTCTCAACTTTTTTTAATAATTTTACACCACCCTTTACACACCACGCTAGCGAGGGCGGGTCTCGGGAATTAAAAATTCGACATTGGTCTATCATCATAAGTTATTCGACTAAATAATTGCATAAGACCATTATTTGTATGCGCCACCGCTTCTGAATTAGCATAAGCTGTTCCATCAGCTTTAACAAGTTGTCCTTCAAATAAGAGATACGCTTTATATGGAAGTGTTAACAAATCTTGTTGCTCAATGTTGATTCTTGTTTCTCCAGGACTATTTAGATTTGTGCCATTATTTGGTTCATATTCATGTTCTTCATATCTTTCAATTCCATTATCTATAAATGGCATTTCTGTAAAATTAAATACTTCAGAAGTCGTCATTTTATTTTTTTATTTACAATATAAAAATTTTTTTCTTTGATTGACAATTCTTAAAAAAATATATATATAATTTTACAAAAGCATAATTTACGCGTAAATGTAATCTTTCAATGAGACCCTAATCTTTCAATGAGACCCTAAGCAAGTCGAAGGCCGTGTCCTTTTTTAACTAGATCTTCTATTATTATAGCATTCTTATTTGATACTTTTTTTACTGATCTTATTGCAGACCCCATCATCATTTTATTTATATTATTTGTTATTTTAGACCCATTATTAATAAGATCATTAGATGTTTCCAAATTTGAAAGTATTTCTTTAATTTTTTCACTAATAAAAGGTTTTGAAACTATTTTTGAAGATGCTTTATTATTCATTTGTTTTCCTTTTTCAACTGTAGCATTTCTAGCAGCTTCTATCGCTGATGTTGAAAGTTCTTTTCCAGGTAATTTAGCAGCAGTTATTGCAGTTTTTCCTAAATCAGTAGCATCCATCTTTTTTAACACAGCTGGTGACACTCTTGATACATTTGACGCTTTTATTCGTTTAAATAAATCTCTTATGCTTTCGAATATACCACTTCCTCCAACAACATGTTTCTTTATATATCTCTTGTTATTAATAATTAGCATTTTTTTATATACTATATATTTTTTTATACACTGATATATATTATAAACTATTTTGTATTGCTTTATACTGTGAACTATCTATTATACCTTGTCTTAATAATTCATCACAAATTGCAACAGCTTCATTTCTTGCTTCAGTGTTACCTGCTCTACATGCAGCTATACATAAATCAAGTTTTTCAACTAATGCATCAGAGACGCTAAAAATTATAGATTTTATTTTTGTTCCTATTCTTCTTCCAGTTTCATTTTCTTTTGATTGACGCTTCCTATTTTTTTTTATGTCTCTCCAAATAGGGGCAACTATTGTACAATTTTTCTTAGTCTAACTGTAAATTAATTTCACCCATTTTTTCATTCAAATTATTCTGACGTATTCTTTTTTTAATCTCTAAGAATTCTTCAGAAATTTTTTCTCTTTTTTCAATATCTTTAATTTCTAAAAATGACATTTTGCTTTTTTTATAAATAAATATAAAAAAAACACAACATAAAACGATTTACGTTTTATGTTTTATGTTTTGACGTTTAAATTTTCACTGAACCTGCTTTGGAGAATATTAATTGCTTCATCTCTTCCTTGTTTAATTAACAATACTTTAGTTTGTTCATTAATAAATTCTTTTGAATTTGTCCTAATTTGCTCAAGCATAGCTTTAAATTTTTCAAGTTCACTAAGTATTAATTTAAATTCATTGTCGTCTATATTTCCATCTACTAAACCTTCAGAAATATAGTCACTTATTGTATTTTTGAATCAGCAAGTACTTTATTCTTTTCATGCTTTTCTGCTTTTTAATTTAATTTTTTATTAACTTGCCCTCCTATTAATGATAAAACACCTGCTCCTAATGCCGCACTTTCACATGCGATAGCTACTGGTGCTGCTATTATAGTTGCTAAAAAGCCATTTCCAATAGTCCCAAGCGCCATAATATTTGCTAGTAATGAATTATCAATAGCTGAAATTATTTTTACAGCTCTATGATTCTTTTTAGTTAACATATTTCTCTTTTCTCTTTCACTCTCTATTTCTTTTTGAATCTCACTAATTGTGTTTAGGCGATATATATGTGCACTAATAATCTTATTTTCTTCATCAGGTGCACTTGCAAGATTTGGATATATTTTATTAAAATTTTTATCATTTGCATCATTTTGTATACCTGAATAAATATTATTACATAGCTTTTTGCAATTAAACTCCATTTTAATAAGTAAAAATAATTTTTTTTTTTAATTATTTTTAAAAAAAATATTTACAATAAATTAACAAAACATAAACTCCTTTTTTAATCAATAGATCAGAATCAGAAATATTAACAACATTTACTACAATATCATCAACAGTTTCTGATATTACAGAGTTTTGTAAGCTTAACATTTTTAGTTTAAGTTCTTATTTTAATGAGACCAACGCAACACCTTCATTAACTACACCAAACTTTAAAATAATATATTGATGTGATAGAGATTTTATCGTAATGTCGTGTTGCGCAAATATTTCATGTTTATTATCATCTAATAATACTGAAGGATGCTCCAAATCTTTGTGTTTTTTAGAATGAAGAATTGATTTTGGAAGTTCATTGGGTATTTTTCTTAAAAATTTATGTACTGGCATTTCTTTTTATAAAGATTGAAAAAAATTTTAAGATTTCATAAAAGTATATTCAAAAATGAAATATTAGCAAATGGTGAATTTATCCTAATAGTAAACCTGATCCTGTTGATGTATATCCATTTCCACTACGTATGTATATTCCATCACCTATAGGACCACCTTTACTTCATATTCTCAAATATAAACCATTTCCTGCAGCAGTCGTTTTAATTCCTTTTCCATTCTTTTTCATGTCCACAACACCCCCTCCAGCAATTTTATCATCCATACCTGATCCAGCTGCTGAACCTATTCCTGTTATTTAACCTATTGTAAGAGCTGGAGCGACGCTTGATAATAAAAATCTTCCAACTGTACCAAGGAAAGGTAATAGTGCTCCAAGAAATCTACGCTATATTTTAGCATTGTTAATGAGTTGCGCTTTACTTAAATTCATTAATACACCAGTACCATTTTCATATGCTTTCGTAATTTTATTTAATTGTCTTTTTGTTACAGATAATACATGATCACCATTAAGATCTCAATGAGCTAATTTAATACTAGCTCCATAACCATCTTCATTAATTGCTTTCTTAATTTTTTTCAATTGTCCCTCTGAAATATTTAATATTAGTATATTTACTTATTTTTATATGTAAGTAAAATAATTTTTTTTCAAATTACCAAAACTTATTTCACTTCTTTCATATGAAATCTAATAGTTAATATTTCTTCTTGTAAATCCAAAAGAATTCCATTTTGATCAAGCAATTTATTTTCCATTTTTGATATTTTTTTTAGTGTTACTGGTACATAAGTTATGTAATTCGGACCTTTAACAATTTTATATCCAGCCATTACGTCTGGAAAAAATGAATACATAACGTTACTAGTTACTCCATTTACATACGATGGTTCTATTATATCACTTGTTACTAGTATACTATTAACACTTAATATGTTTATCATATTAGTTGCTATATAGTAGCCTGCTAAGTATATTCCACTGTCAAAACCAAAAACAGTTCTAACTGAATTTGGTGTTGTAAAATCAACTTTATAACGAGTTGAAATAGTTAAAGATGCTTTTAATGTATTATTTTTTACTCCAATTTTAATATTTGAAACTCTTAAACTTGCATCACCGTTTCCTATCATAATCAATTGGATATAATTATTTATATCATCAATTTTATAACATCCAACTGGAATGTTTATATCCTTCCAAGTTGATCCATTATCTGTGCTATATTTAAAATTGTTGTTTGAAGAAATAATATTATTAAAACTGTAAAATGTCTTTATAACAGGATGAAATGGCTCTAGTTATACTAACTAGAGCCATTTCATCTTCTTTGTTATTATCAAAATCGATTGTAGAAGAAAAATCAGTTCTTATTATACTGCTATTTACGCTCACTAATAAACATGTCATTTTTGTTTTTATATAGAAGATATTTTGAAAAATTTATTTAGTTTCATCAATTTGGAATATAAAAACAATTTCATCCACTTCTATATTTTCCATAATTCCTTTTCTGGTTCTGACCAAGCTTTAGTACATAAATCTAAAAACTCATCTTTTGTCATATCACTTGAAACATGATCATAATAAGTATGATTTAAACTCTTTAAATCTCGAGGAAATAAACGTATGAAATTTGAATGTATAATATTTTTCACACTTTTCATTTGTTAAATGTATATCATCAAATATCACTAAATTATTCCTACTACTCTCAAGATCTTCAGGGTCTGGTACATCATCAGCTGTTTCAAAAAACTTGTACTCATTATCTGCCTATCTTTCATATTTTTTGAAAACTCTTCAATTAAAAGAGCAGGGCTTGCATTTAATTTTTTCGATTTCGTCTTGTAGATTAAATATTTCATCAACAATTTCTTTTAGCAATTTTTTTTCAAAAGATTACTTTAATATTTTGTATTCTAGTTGAAAAAGAGTTTTTCCAAAAACTTGTAAATTATTATAGTCTAACTAACCAGGTCTCAAAAGTAAATTCAATAATAAAGTAGTTTTTCCACAACCCTACTTTCCAAAAAAAATTCCTCTTATACTCTTAGGAAATAACTTACTATTATTTCTTTTATTTTTATTCGCTTTCCATAAATAATCCTCAATATCAATAGGCGTTTTATATATGTATATAAGATTTTTTTCTTGAATATATAAAAAATTTACTGCGTTAAATGTAAAAACAAATACACTAAACTTGCAAAATGTTGTGAGTAAAATAAAAAATATGCAACGTGGAATTTGCGCTATTTGCCGAAAAATTAAAAACTCAATTTGTATCATCAAAAACAGGAGGACATTTAGTGAGTTCGTTTAATTCAGCAACTTGTAAAATCAAACTATCATGGTCGAAGTTTCCAGGTGAAATGCATTTACCTGGAATGAACTTTGCAGGTCATGGTATTAATTTAGATGACCGATTCTACTGACGCTAATGGTACTGGTACTAATTTAGATGAACGATTCTAATGACGCATATAAAGGATGGAGTAAACCTATAGATAGAGTTGATAATGCAGCTTACCATCACGATCTTGCTTATAAATACTTCGATGTAACGGCAAAAAGAAATTTAGCTGATAAAATTATGATCAAAGAAATGGATTCTATAAAAAATCCAACAATACGTGAAAGAATTTAACGAGGTATTATAAAACCTATTATATCATCTAAAGTAAAATTTGGTTTGGGTGTTAAAACTGCTCAAAAAATCTACAAACGATCAGTAAAAAAGAAGCGGATAAAGAAGTAATTCATATGGGTCTGAAAGACCTAAATATTATGTATCCGAAATAGACTGACAGTCCAAACGAACTTCATAGACCTTGCAAACGAACTTCATAGACCAGTTGTAAAACATTTTAGAAAAAGAAAAGTGATTGTAAATGGGATCGATGAAATATGGGCTACTGATTTAGTTGACATGAAATCTTTTTCCAAATTCAACGACGTTATAAAATACTTATTAATTTTAATAAATGTTTTTTCTAAGTATGGATCGATTGTTCCATTGAAAAGTAAAACTGGAGTTGATGTTGCTAATGCTTTAAAAAAAATCTCTCAAGAAAGAAAGTGCAAAAAAATATGGGTAGATAAAGGCTTAGAATTTTATGTTAAAGCTCTTGGTGTTGAGTTATACTCAACTGAAAATGAAGAAAAAAGTTGCGTAGTTGAACGTTGGAGTAGAACAATGATAAAGATAAAAGGAATAGAACAAAGATAAAATGTTTAAATATTTTTCAGCTAATTCTACTAGAAAATATATCGATGTTTTAGATGAAATGGTAAATAAATACAACAATACAAAGCATTCTTCAATTAAAATGACACCAGTTGAAGCTAGCGATAAAAAGAATGAAAATATTGTTTGGTTCATTCTAAATGGAAATGTACGATCAGAGTCTGTAAACCCAAAGTTTTCAATTGGTGAAAGAGTTAGGATAACTAAAAAAAAAGGAACGTTTAAAAAGGATACACACCGAGATGGACTGAAGAAGTTTTTACAGTGTCACATATTCAGTTCACAGATCCACCAACGTATAAAATAATTGACGATAATGGTGACGAAATACAAGGAACTTTTTATGAATAAGAAATGCAAAAAACGGATCAAAGTATATTTAGGATTGAAAAAGTTATTCCTAAACATAAAAACAAGTCATTAGTAAAATGGTATGGGTATCCTGATTTGTTCAACTCATGAGTTGATAATAAAGAATTAATAAGTCTAATTTAATAGGAGTAATTTACTATTATGCTTAGATTTCACTTGTGAAATCAATGAGCTATAGCTTAAGCTAAATTTATTTTACGCTTAGGACCTCAATGAGATTTCAGTTGTGCTTAAGGTCTCAATGACCTAATGCAAACTAGATTTCACTTGAAAAATTCTTCGAATTTCCATGGATCCAAAGAATCTAATTCTTATGGGTCTAAAAGACCTGAAAATTCTTCGAATTTACAAAATTACAATAGCTCAGAGTTTGTTAGAGAGTTTGTAACCATGATATATTACTATATTATGGTTGATATATACATATTATTTTGGCTCAGTTGAAATGATTGAAATATGATATGAGAATATGGATAGGTATATGGTTGAAATATGATATGAAAATATGGATAGGTATAAGGTTGAAATATGATATAAGAATATGGATAGGTATATGGTTAAAAAAAAAGGAGCTGGAACGCCCTTTTTATACAACTTGCTATTATAAAAATTAGCGAGCCACAATTAAAAGATTGTTATTATGAGAGTGTTTGAGGTGTTCAGCACTTACCTCACAGCTATCTGGAGACTTATAACTATTTAGTTGTGATATGCGGTTTATAATATAAGCTGCTGTAATAACTAGTGAATTAGTCTCGTTACTTAAAGGTGAAATTTGATGAGGATTATGGTCATTATTTGTAATAAGGGGTGTATTAAGTATAGATTGAAAATGTTTTCTAAACTCTTTAACGATATCTTTTATGTTTTGCAATTTATTAATTTTAAAAAACGAGTTGTTGCTTTATTTTTAACTTTAAGAATATTGTCTCAGAACTTCTGAGGACTTGTAGTTCGTATATTTTCAATATTTATTGTTTTTTAATTGATCTTTTTGTTATGGGCTGCTTTAACCGCTTTTCGAAAGTTTTTACGTGCAAGGATCTTTTGTATGCCATGCATTCGGGTGACTTATTATATAAAGATTTTTGCCATTGCTTAAAGTTAAATGAAAGATTTTCTTTGCATTTTTTAAGTTCTGTTGTCCACCACGGTTTTGAATACTTACCGGTTTCGCGTTTTCCAAAGCACTGCTTAACTGCTAATAAAGCAGCATTTTTGATCTTTTTGTTTGTTTCTATTAACTCGAGTTCAATTCTTTCCTCGTTGAAGGTGTAGTTATTGAAAGCTATAGAAAGATTATGGTTATATATTTTGATGAAGTTTTTGTTCTTCCATGCATATTTTGGAATATGAATATATTTTTGCATTACGCTATTTATTACGGTTGACGGATTAATATGTGTAACGACGATACTTGTAGCGATTGGTAAGTGATCGCTAAAATTGAAAGGCGAAGAAGGAATAACTTTGGTATTTATAAAAGATAAGGATGACTCTTTTAGAGCAGTGACGTGATCGATATACGATGAGTTACGAAGAGTTTTATGCTGATAAGTGTATGTTGGACCAGCGCCACTGGTGGTATCAATAAATGAGAGCTTATTTGATTTAATAAAATTAGTTAGATGATTAGAGAATTTGTTGCATGTTTTATTATTACGATTCTCAGAATCTCGGGATATGACTGAAAATTTCCAGCAATAATAACCTTACTTACATTTTCGCAGTTTTTAATGACTGACGTAATAAGGTTTAATTGTTGTGTGTACTTTGAGAGAGATTCCTCGTTATTTCGACACGAGGTAAGATAGATACCAATAAATACTAGATTTTGACAGTTTTGTTTACCTTTGATAGCGAGAATATTATTATCTTGATAAACTATATGTGGAGACAGGAGAGCATTTTTTAACAATGAATGCGTTTCCTCCAAATAGTCTTCCATATGCCTTTTTTTCTGCCGCATGAAAAATTACTTTGCGTGTCGGCATTGCTATGTTTTTTAGCAAAAAGAGTTCAATATTAAAAAGGCAATGTTCCGATAAAAAGATAATATCAAATGGTTTGACCAGTTCGGAACTATAAATTGGGTTTGATTTAAAACTTTGGCAATTATATGCACAAAAAGTAATATTTTCAAAGGTTTTACTTACTTTGTTTCCTTCCATTTTGAATTTAAACTTGGTATCCGAGTTGAGTAAAAATGTTGCTGTGCATGAGAAGGTTGTTTTTAAAATGTAGAAAATAATTTTTGAGGTGGTTGTATAAAGTGTAGCGTGTTAAATGCACTCTGCTGTGGTGTTTCAATTTTTGAGATATTACGATGAAACCTGAATGGTTTAACAATAATATTATTGTCCTAAACATCAGGGTTTAGGATCATGTCTCTTTCAGTACTTTTTATATTCACATTGAATGATCGATTGTATTTATATTCACGGTTAAGCTTTATATCAATTGGTTCGATACCTATTTCAATTTTAATGTGGTTAGACAGATCTTCTTCCGATACTGTGTTACAGACCCCTCCTACAAAAATATAAAATTTTCTCACCGTACGTTCACCACCAATGGAATTTCTGTTTAATGCATCGATCGATTGTATTTTTTTTTCACGGTAAAACTCTACATCAATTGGTTCGATACCTATTTCATTTTTAATGTGGTTAGACAGATCTTCTTCCGATAATGTGTTACAGACCCCTCCTACAAAAACATAAAATTCTCTCACCGTACGTTCATTCCAATTTGAGTTTCTGTTTAATGCAGTTTTAATTCCGAAAATTGGCTTTATTTTAGGTTTTTCTGTTAGAACTTTACTTGCTGCATCGTTGTTTTTTTTAATTACCGTAAAGGCACGATCTTTTTTTTTCCAATCCTCTCCTTTTTCAATAATTGGTGGTTGGATTTGGACCTTTTATAGGTAACTCTATTTTGGTTTTCGGTTTCGTATGTTTTTAAAATAGACTCCATAACAATAAGATGTAGTCTCATCATGAAGGAAACGTAAAGGTATATCATTTAGAGTATTTTCAGTGTTTGCGGAAAGATTTTCTTTTAAACCAGAAACAAAAGATTTTTAAGGGTTAGGCGGTTTTTGCGATGATAAATTACTGCAGCTCTTAGAAAGCAGCGGGTTTTGATTTTTTCGATTTTTTTGCACGTTTGCTGTAATTCATCATAATTGTTTTGTAATAAGTGTAGATCGTCTCTGATATTCTTGTTTTCTAATTTGATTGTTTTAACGCACTCGACGAGCTCTTAAAGGTCGACAACAGATATACATCATGTAATTGGTGTAATTGTTGACTACTTTGTTTGCAATTAGATAACAATTTATTAAAATCTTTGTGAAGCTTTTTATCTGTTATTGATATCGACATCAAATATATGTTATCTAGACATGTTGCAATTTTATAACGCTTTGTGAGATTTTTTTTAGAGGATCTTCAGCGTCAAGAGTAATGTTGATAGAGGAGTATTGATCCATATCTAAATTTTCTAAGATCTCGGTGAAAAGAGTTACTCTTAGATTTAAAATGAGAGCATATTTCTACGATACTATTTAAGTAATACTTACATATATTTTTCGAATCCAAATTTGAGAATATCTCGTTAATTTCTCTTGGAGCCATCTTTTCATTTTATTATAACTTTTTTTCTTTGTTTTTACTCAGTAAAAAAAGTAAAAAACACGTCCGTTCACCATAAGAACCATGCAGCAAAAAAAAAATTTATTTCAAAAAGTTTATGCTATATATGCTATTAGTTTTAATAGCAATTTTTTTTTTTTTTGTGTTATTCACCTCCTCAAGGCCAAGAAGGCCACTACAGATGAGGAGGCTACTTAATAGTGGTTATAATCCTCTCTCTACTCTATAACTCCGAAACACGAACCTCGACGAACAAGGCCGCTGCGCGGAGAAACAAGTTGAGCGCGGTACTACCAGGGACGTGGTGGGGATCGAACTCGGATTTGCACGTATATACTATATGGAATTGCACGTATATACTATATGGGGCTGTTAAAAAAATGAGACACTTTTTGTTGCTGTTTTTAGACTTCCTCTTCCCCCTTCCCCCTCCTTTCCTTTGTACATGTGACATTTTAAACAATCCCTCTCCGTCCTCTTCGTAACGTGACACTCTTAAACAAATATATCTTCGAGTTTGTAATTTTTTACTGAAAGTTTATTATTCCGATGTGGTTAAAATATAAATTTGAAAAATTTCGTCATGCCATACTACGGTCAGCCACCCTCTGTCCCATGTGATATTTAATGACACTGTCAAACACCCGCTCCCCACCTCCATCTGAGAATGACACGTATTATTTGAATAGCCACTATATGCTTGAACTACATTTTTAAATATAGCAATAACAAAAAGAATTCTAAATCAAAGTAAATCTAAGCCTTTCCTTTAAAAAAAGATGCGTTAACTGTTTGGTAACAATGCCCTGCATGTCTTAATAAAAAAAGAGTTAGTAATACTAACTACTTCCTTTATACAAATAGGTATAAAATATTTGTCTCAAATTTTGTGTATGTTTTTTGCATACGTTTTAGGTAACTCGGCGCGGATTCACCAAATTTTCGTAACTCTTGCGTAGCTCAACTAAGGTTACAAAAATTGTACGTTCAGCGTTGTTTTCGCAACTATTTGGTATTCACAAATGTTTCGCAACATTTCCGTAAAGTTAGGGTTACGCATTAGTTGCGCTGAACTTACGAAAAAACTTACGCAAAAAAAAAAAACAATCGAGTTGATTTCTTTTTTTAATAAACCAAGTTTTCGTAATTTTATAAAACTAACTTTTCTAATATTGAATTCATATAATTTCTCACAAATTTAAATTCGGGATTATTACTAATTAGTATTTTTTACAGCCTAATTAAATAAAAGTAATATTTTTATAAAACTCTGCGATAAAAGCTAAATACTTTTAATTGAACAAATAAAAACTAAATTTTAACTAGAAAAGAGGGAAAGAGGTTCAGAATTGATTAATCTACAAAGACGCTATTAAAGGCAGTTAAATTTTGACAGTTGTTTAATACTCAATTAATTTTGCTAAAAAACTTTCATTTTCTTTAATCATAAATATTACGTAAATAGTGTCTATTTAAAATACAAATAATTAAAAGTTTGTATACTAATTTTACCTAAGCATAAACAAACTCAAGTTTGGAGTTTATAAAATGCCTAAACAAGTCATATATAAAATATCAAAAAAATCCTTGTAACATTTGCCTATGTAACATTTAACAAAATATTATCGCCTTCGATTTGCAAACTAATAGTTTTAATTAGTGTTCTTTGTGCAATACCAAGTTTAATTTTTTGGCTTGTGTTAATTCAGCCAAAACATCGTGTACATCATCTTCATCATTGCCCTCAAAATTTATGACATCTGGAGTTTCTAATCCTAAGCAATTGCAAAGGTTTTCCAGTAAACTGTACATAAATATAATTTGCGGTAAATTGTTAGGGTGAGCAAATGTTAGGAGCACTGAAGTGCTCTAGCTCTATTGTGACCTCTAATGGTTTTTAAGATGACCAAAGGATTGGTCCACATCGCTATGAACCTAAACGTAAAATTTATATAAATACATTGTTTTTGATGTAGTTGTATCTGATGTAGATTAAATGGTTTAATCATGACTGTTAACAAGTCATGATTACACCATTGGTATTTGCATTTTCGCTTCTGAAAAAATTGCGTTTGCTTCTCAATGTGATTGGTAACAAATCAATGCTAATGCGTTGATAATTTTCGAACACGTTCAACATCAGAATAATCATTTAAAGCAACATGCTGAGCCTAATGCTAGATCTTCACCAGTTTCCTTATCAATTAAAACTAAATAAAGTTATTAAAACAACTAAATGAACTATGATCGTTATACTTAATGAGACATGTACCATTTAACAAAAAACTGTAAAAGAGAATATTTATAAATATATAGTTGTCTTTTTTTGTTAATATATACAGTGTTTTATTAATATCAATAATGTTGCACCATTTTTTATAGATCAGTGCAAGAAAGTATCGCTCAGAATACGATCAAAGTTAAATGACAAAAATACGTAATTATGCGTGTATCATTTTAATTAAGTTTTGCGAATTATATTTTAATTATTCCGTCTTTATAAAAGTTGTTATTACATCGTGGTATTGACAGGCTCGTAAGCTAAAAAAGAATAAAATTATAGTTTTATTATTAAAAATAGTTTTAAATGGATTTAAAAATGACAACGTGTATGTTAATTCTAAAGATTAATATGTCGTTGTTTGGATCTTTCCAGTTGTATAAGTTTTTTATACTTATTGTCAATAAGCGTAACTTAAATAAAAGGTTACACTTTTTGTCAATAAAATTGAAATACATATATATATATATATATATATATATATATATATATATATATATATATATATATACATATATATATATATATATATATATATATATATATATATATATATATATATATATATATATATATATATATATATATATATATATATATATATATATATATATATATATATATATATATATATATATATATATATATATATATATATATATATATATTATATATATATAAATATATATATATATATATATATATATATATATATATATATATATATATATATATATATATATATATATATATATATATATATATGTATATATACTGATATGTCAATACATTATTATTGACATATAATTTATAGTATACTTTATATATCATTGTACTATATATTACTAGAAATATTATATAAATAAAATAAATAGTAGTAATTTATTATTTATTATTAGTAGTAGGTTATTACTTAAAAACAACTACTATAATAACAATATCATATTAATCATATTATTGTAGTAGAATTATTACAATATTATAATAATACTATTTATTGATCACAATAATATTGTTATCAAATTTTATTATTACGTTATTAGTTCAAATATATCAGATTACAATGATTCAGACATATCAAGTAATGAGGCAAATAATGGTTTAAGTCTTCAGGGGGATTAGTTTAAATTTTTTTTTTCTAAATATTGAATTTTTACTTATATCAAAAGTATTCAAATTAATTATGGTTTTGATTTATGCAAATTCAAATTTTAGATAAAAAAACGGTTTGTATTTACAATTCTTTCGAAGAAGCTGAACACTGTCTTCTATCTGTTAATGAACCAACAAAAATTTTAAGTTTGCAAGATTTTTAGTTATTATTTGCTCTAATATATTTTCTTTGCATTTATTTTGAAATTAATAAGATCTTCACATTTCAGGTAAAAGTGATATCTTCTTATGTGATTCGGATAAACAAGCCAATCAGTGTCTTCATTACTATGAGATAGGTAATACTGTTCGCTTTGTTGCTTTTTCAACTCCAAAGGATTTTGGTAGTACAGGTAAAAGTTTTGGAACAATGTAAACTAAATGAATTTTCAGAGTTACTTTATTTAAGTTGTGATATACACTTTGAAATACAGTTATTCAAATTTATGGAGTTTTGTGTCTCAACTGTGTTTACAGCTTATGGTTATATCGATACAGTTTAAATAATAAACAGTTCATACAGCGTTGCCACCGAATAATCAGGGAGTTTAGGGAAAGTCTGGGGAATTTAGATATAATCAGGGAAAATCTATGGAAAAGCTTGATTTTGTTTAAAATCAAGAAAAGTCAGGGAATTTTTTAATTTTGTACTATTTTATTTTAATGTTTTAAAATGTTTTACAGAAATAATATTATTTTTTGGTTACTATTTTAAAAGTCGTATCGCTCAAAAGATTGTTCAAATATATTAATAATTATTCATTATGAAAAAAATTTAAGTTTTATTCTAAAAAAACTTAGTTATTAGTTTTGATCTTGAGCATCGTTTACACTTTTATAAGAAAATATCTAGAAATCTCTGAATGGCTCTTTTAAAAATTTTCAAATCGATCTAAATATTCGGTTTCGGAACAGCAATCTAAATCATGTTAAATAAAAATACTTTGACTCAAAATGTGGGCCGGCAAATAAATTTATTTGAGTACAACCACATCTTTGGCAACAATCAATTGCATAAATCTGACAATAATGTGTGGGGATAGTCCAAAAGTAAACTGGTCACCTCGTGATCTTATTAAAAAGCAGTGTGAGCAACAGGAATTCTCAAAACGTCTTTAAACTAAAAGAGCTTTTAAAACTGGTTTTCAATGAGGGAGATCGATGATAGCTTTGAATGGCTTTTAAATGACAGACAACACTGTTTATTGATGAGATAAAAGTAAACTGTTAGCCTTTTCATCTTATTAAAAAGCAGTTGAGCAACATATATTTGGAAGCTCTTCCTTAAAGTATGCAACCGAAACTTCCTTAAAGTATGCAAACCGAAGCCAAAAGCTATTAGAGTCTTAGAGGGAAATAAAGATTAATTAACTTGTTGAACTTTTTTGGTTACTTCGCTAGTTTGTTGCAGAAAATCATAGTGACATTTAGACAAACACCCTAATGATTCCATTTTTCTTTAAAGATTTGTTTTCAACTGCTTAAAGCTTAATGAGTTTAATAATATATAAATACATTTTTGAATAACTTTTGTATCACATTTAAGATATATTTTCACACAACCACAAAGTACACTTAGTGAAACATCCCGACAAGTTTTTAATACGCCTTACGTTATTTTGTCATCAAAAAGGTTTGATTGTCATCATGGCGTTGATTAAAATTCTAATGCTAAGCATAACTATATTGACACAAAAGAAAATCAAAAAGTGACAATTAAATTGTCTTATTTGTTAGTGTAACAAATGTTATTTAATTTTACTTAAAGTTCTTTAAATTATATAGAACAAATGCAGGTGTTTAAGTTTATTATACTAATAATGATAATAATAACAATATGCTATTATTATTATTGTTATTATTATATTACAGAAGTTTGATCATTGGTACAGAGGTGAATTTGTGTTTATTCAAGACAGCAAGAAGTTTAAAGGTATTTTACTAGTTTAAAGGTATTTTACAAATACTTGCAAAACAGCATTTTTTTATTTTATTATTTTTTTTAGTCACACTTTTTATGAGTCTATCATTGTTAGAAAAATTATAACAATAAAAAGAATGATCAATTCTGTCATTTTATTTTCAGGTTGTCAACATGACAAATTCTTACAAAAACCAAGTATCAAGAGATATTCGAAACTCTTTGATGAAGTATAATAATTTTGTGTTTTGTATAAAAGTTGAAATATGATGCCTATTATGTCACCCAAATCATCTACTTGGAAAAGTAATTACTTTACGCTTTGATACTGCATGATGTTACTTTGATACGCAATGATATTGCAAGCTGTGTTAATCATTAATTATTTTATATATTATTTTTAATAATATATAAAATAATTAATGATTAACAAATATATTATTTTTATTATTATTGCTATATTTTTGAAACATATATTTTAATAGTTCTATGTTTTTTTATTGTATATTATATAAGTAGCATTGTACACACTAAAAAAAAAGGTAGAAATTTCTACCTTAGGGTAGGATATGTGATATACCCTTAGTAAGGTATAATTTTCTACCTTTTAAGGTAGAAAATTATATTAAAAACACTTATTTGTCATACAATTTTCTAACTTAAAGGTATAATTTTCTACCTTATTAGGTAGAAAATTATACCTTACTAAGGGTATATCACATATCCTACCTTAACTAAAAATTTCTACCTTTAATTTTTAGTGTGTAATGCTAGTAGTCATGCTGAGCATTTTTTTATACATGTACAGGGTTTTATACATGCACAGCGTTACAACTAATTTTTTATTATTTGTGCGTAATAATAAGTACGTACCTTTCATATCTTGCTAATGTTTTATTAATTGATGCAGTAGAACTATAGCAGATTGCCAGTTACATTTTGTGTTACTCAATACTATTTTTAAAGTGAACTCCTGTCTCAGAAAATTGACCATCGATTGTCAACGAAGATTTTTGAATTTGTGAAACAAGATGTTTTAAATGTATGTGAGATGAAGAGGCTTTGAAAAACTACGGTTAGTGATATGTTTGGAAAAAAAGATTTGCCTTCTTCTAACAACAGAATGTTCTATCCAAGAAATAATATAATTTGTACGCACATAGTCATTGAACGTCAAAAGCTTAGGTAATTTATTTTTTTTATTTTTCAGTACTTTTAGATGTTTCATATTATCAAAACGTTTTTTGATTTAATAACTTTTCAGATTCTCAAACATTGATCAAGACTGTTTAGAAAACAAAATAAATGAGTGGGAGGTTTCTGATGCCACTGTCAAAATACATTACCATCCAAAAAGAAGTATAAAGCTGCTGTTTATTTACCAAGCTGGTTGGCAAAAAAAAGCTTCTAAATAAATATGGTAATGAAATGGTGTTTGAAGATGCAATTTACAAGACCACTAGATATTCATTACCATTGTTTTTCTTAGTTGTTAAAACTAATGTTGATTTTCTAATAACTGCAACATTTGTATCTGAAAGTAAAACTTTTGATGCAATAAAAAAAACACTTAATGTCATCAATTCTTGGAATCTTGATTTTTAACCTTTATGACTGCAAGACTGACTATTGTAAGTAAAACAAGTAATAGCAAATATAGCACAAACATTCTTAAAAGTAAAAGCATATATAGCATAAACATTCTTAAAAGTAATAGCATATATAGCATAAACATTCTTAAAAGTAATACCATATTTAGCATAAACATTTTTTCAATCTATTTTGAGTAGCTATAAGCAAAATAATCAAAATAATCGATAATTGGAATAAAAATTTGCCAAATAAGAGTTACTTGGTTTTTTAAATGAGATATTAATTATAAACAAAATGCTACACATCTATTGTTTTAAATATAACATTAGAAGCACTCAATAAGAAATAGTTGGGGCATAGTTAACCAAATACAAATGGGTAATATAAATTGCATTATCCTGGGCTTATTTAAGATAATTATTCGGCTTCCTGTATGATGCCATCAGTGAATAAAGATTATTCTTCAAAGTTTCTTAAATAGAAGCCAGAAGATTTTTCAAATCATTTTCCCTATAGTTTATTATATTTACACTTATTGACAAATACATATACTGTTTTAAATTACTTTTTTTGGGGTTCTAGTACATCAAAAAAATTATTTAGCTTCTTAAATTACAATATTTGATACTTGTTTTTATAATAACTCGTTTTTTATGTCTGGACTTAACAATAAAAAAAAAACTTTTTTATTATTTTTTTGATATTTCTCTTGACGCCATTATGGTACTCCCAAGTAAATACAGATTGGTTCAGAATTAGTCAATATTTCGTCAAAATCGGTCGAAAAATGGATAAAACGTTTAGCGACCTGTTATTGACTAAAAATCGACGCTTGATTTGAAGTTTATATTTCAAACTTTTATACATATACGTTAACTAAACTTCGATCTAACGTTTAGAATATCGACTTACATTAGTCAATATTGTAAACCTTTAATCGACCTTAATTAAACGTAAACATTTGTAGATTTAAAATCTACGCTTTAAATCTTTTAATGTATACATTTATTAAACGTCGATCGAACGTTTACAATATTAACTAATATAAGTCGTTGTTCTAAACGTTTTATTGACGTTTAATAAACGTTTATTATATTATAATATACTAACACAGCCATCGGTTAGAAGACTCAAATAATATCTTGAGTCACGCGGTTTAAAAAGGCATAATTAAAACGACATAAAAAACTTAATAAAATTTTGTTTTTATTGGCTAAATAATTAAATTAGACTTTAATGCGTTTTCAAGATTCACTTCATTACAACAAATGAAAGCAAAACGACTGATAAATAAATAATAAACGAGTGTCAGGTGCGCCATTTTAATTCATCGAAGTTAAAAAACTCTTATTGCGACAATCTTCCTTCCTAAATGCCAACAAATCAATGGACAATATTTTAGAGATTGTTAATTGCAACATTTACACAGTTAAAAAATATGAGATGCTGATCTCTCGTTATGAAAGTCCTGCTGCAAGAACTCTTTTTGTAAGTTTTATAAACAGTTTAAATTCATTTTGTAAATGCTAATATGATTGTGTAACAGTGGGTATTCATTTTTGCAATAATCACGAGGTTTAATAATTGAATATTTATTTTTTTTATTTTAGATGCATTTTACCTTAATTTAGTTACATTTTCTAAAGAAAATTGGTGGAACAGAGCTGGTAAAATCCACTGTATATGTTATGTCACGACGTTACTAACTTTTTAATGTCAAAAATAAAAATGGATGGTTTATTTATAATATTTTCAATTATAATATTTTATTTTTAATTTTAATTATAATAAATTATAGAATATAGTTTCATAAAACAAAAGTACAGTTTAAGTAGTATAGTATAAAGGTTTATAAACATATTATAATAGTTATACAAATTTTAAAAAATAAGACCAGATCTTTTATATCTATATCTTATTTATAAATTTCAAGACCTATATAGCTTTTATTACTTATATAAAGTTAAAAAGTTATAACGTAATTTAATTTATATCAGTTTTAAAGCTTAAATAAATTGAAATTACGTTTACTAAATCAAAGAAACTATTTGACAAAATTCAAAAGTTTAATAAACGTTTACTTAGACTAGATCTAAACAATTTATATACGTTAACTTAGGGTTAGGACTATTGTAATTGTAATTGTAAAAATTAAATACAATTATACATTACAATACAATAATATTGTATTGTAATATTACAGAAACAATAAAAAAGTTTTATTTTGGTATTGTATTGCTGTGATGAAAAACAATTACAATAAGTATTGTATTGTTTTTTTTCTAACAATACAATAAAATTTGAGAACTATTGTATTGTATTGTTTTAATGAAATAAAATTACAATAACTATTGTATTGTTTTGATGAAAACATTTACAATAACTGTTGTAGTGTATTACTTTACAATAAAGTAGAAAAGCTAACGTATTTTAACATATTTATATTCATCTCTGACGCACTTACCTTTATTTTTTTATTTTTTATTAATATATTGCAAACTTTATTTTCACATATTTAGATTTCGCATCATTTATCTTGTTATGTATTTCTAAGCTCTAAATGGCCGCAAAATATTGCCTGTCTGATGATAGCCTTACTATTATAAAAAATAACATTCATAAATTATTTTATTCAGCCCTTTTATTTTTTCCTCTTGATTTTAATGCCGGAAAGGAACTTAAAATATATATGAAAATTAACTTTAGTAACACAAACAGTTAAATACAATAAATCTTTTTAAATAAAAATGTTAATGTTTTTTATTACAATAAGAATATATTGTTATTGTATTACAAAGACGAATTACAATATAATAATTATTGTTATTGTAGTGGGTCATTACAATACTTTTTTTCAGATATTGTTATTGTTTTATAAAGAAGAATTGCAATACAATATTTATTGTTATTGTATTACAGAATTACAAAATAATTATAAATTATAATTTATCTTAAATTGTATTATTTTGGCAGTTTAAGAAGTTTTTGAAATGATTTGAATAGTTATGGCCTCTCAAATGTTGGGCAGTATGTTTGGACTTATTGCAGTATGTTTGGACTTATTGCAATACTTGTTGCTACATTATGCTGCTTAACAACATATTTGACTTTAAGTTAATAACATTAGACTAGTTTTTCAACCTCAGTCCTAATGGCTTGACCTCGCCCTTATTTATTTGATTTGCTTTGTTGTTTTGCTTATTACTTGCTTATATAAGATAACAATGTGGATAGGTTACAAAGTCTTTAAAAAGTCTTGTTGTCATTTCAGTGACAGTGTCACTATAAAAATACTCTAAAAATGCTTACGTTAATAAATTTTTAGAAAGGGCGTACAGTTTTGAAACTTTGCTTCAAATTTTTTATGATATTATTTTACCAAAAATGATACTTTAGAAAACCCTAGAGGTCTTTATGTATAAACCATCTAAACCTTATGTATATGTATCATGTGCATAAAGTACATGTGTATGATTGTAATGTAAGTGTACATGTATTGATATAGTCATCAAAACATTGACATTTACTTTTAGACAGTCATAACCATTTTATAATTAAATTTTCATGGTTTTATTTTGGATTTTACGTTGATGGAAAAAAATAATAAAAACTAAAAATGTAGAAAATTTAACTAAAATTAAAAAAATAGAGAAGCAAACGCAGAAAACACTGTTTATGGAATGATGAACCAATGATATCAGCAATTAAAGCTGTTAAAAATAGATAGTTTTGCAGCAATCAGCATGTAAAGCTTTTTACATTCCAGGATGTTCGTTACAGTTTTGACTTCGTGGAGTAACGGAAATGGGAGCCAAAATTGGACATCCAACTAATTTAGATGAAGAAAAGAAATTAATTAATTTTGCATATAATCGTGCAGCTTTAGGAATTGGGTTTTATTGGTTGCAATTTCTAAAATATGCTAAAAATTTTGCTTCAAAACATAAAAAATCATTTAAGAATGGAACTCCACCAAAAAAAAAAGATGTAATGATCTGCAAATAACACAAAGGTTTAACTTGACATCAACCAGAAGGTACAGCAGCTGTTACACTAGGGAATCCAACTACGATTATCGATTACCCGAGAATTGATACTTTATAAGCAAGTTCCGAGTAATTGACTACTCGGAATATTTTTTTCGAGTATCGAGTATAATATTTAAACAAAAAAATGTAAATATTGCACATTCATTTAACTATTAATCAATCGAGTATCGGTATTCTACCGTTTTTTTCTTCTTTTACTTCTATAATAAAGTTGCTTAGCAACCGTTGATTTTTAACTAAGTTTCGAAAGTTTTTTTTTAACTAAGTTACATAAAATAAATAACATTTGTAATTTGAAGTTGTACGACGTAAAATTTGCAAGAAAGTAAAATATTTAAAAAAAAATTTGTGAAATAAATAAAATAAAATACTTAATTTTCTAATATATATAGCTGCCTTCCGTAAGTGAAGTGTTTTGAGTAAAATGTACTAAATTTCAAGTAATAAATGCATATTTAAATACGTATAAATTACAATTTTCAATTTTTATGTTGTGATTTTTTATTTTAGATTTATTTACATATACCAAGAAATGTCTTCGAAAAAATCAGAGGTATGGAAATGTTTTACAAAAAAAGAGAAATCGGAGTCAGCTTGTAACATATGCAAATCTATAATTCAACGTCCGGGATCTAATACTACTGGAATGATTAATCATTTAAAATTACATAGCATATCTTTACAGAAAAGAAATTTGGGCGACACAAATGAAACTGATGCGTCTTCTTCGAAAAACACAAAATCAGTTGGAAATGGAATAATAAATTTCATAAGTCGAGAATCATTGAATGAAATATTGGCGAAATGTGCAACAAAAGATGGATTTAGCATCAAAGGAATTACTTCATCTGAAGCCATTAGGGGTTTCGTTGCAAGTCGTAATTATAAAATGCCAAAAAGTGAAACAACTGTAATGAAATATATAATGGATTTTTATAAAGAAAAAAAAAAAGAATTAATGGCGTCGTTATTAGAGCCAAAAAAATCTGCAGAGAGATTCAGTATTACTGTCGATGAATGGAGTGATATAAACGTTAGAAGGTTCATGAATGTCACTCTTCATTCAGCAACAAAGCCACCTGTAGTCTTGGGTCTATCTGCAATAATAGGTTCTTGTGATTCAAATGCCACTATCGATTTGGTAAAAGCAAAACTTACAGATTATGGAATTGAAATGGGTAATGATATCGTCGGATCCACACATGATGGAGCATCAGTCATGGTAAAATATGGGAAAAATATTTTACCATTTTCTCAGTTATGCTACAACCATGCTATACATCTTGCTGTACTTGATGTATTTTATAAAAAAAGTGGAAGTTTAATTACGAATGATGATGCGGTAATTGATACAAATTTCCTAGATGATGAGAATTTAGAATATGATGAAAATTTAGCAGATGATGATTGTGTTGAAACTACCGAACAAAATGATGAGGTAGCTGATGCATTTATTTTTGATGGTAACTTAAGTTTCCAAAATGATTTAGTTAGACAATTACCAATCTTTCGTGAAGACATTGGCAAAATTCTTGATGAAACACGAAAAATTATTAAATTTTTCAAACATTCTTCAGTTCGAAGCAGTGTTCTTGAAAAGCATATAATAGATCAAGAAGGCAAAAATTTACGATTGCTACTCGATTGCAAAACAAGATGGAACTCAATAATACCAATGGTAAACCGTTTATTAAAAATATACGATTGTATACAAAAGGCTTTAATGGAATTAGGTCAGCAAAAATGTTCACAAAAAAATATCAAAGTTTTAGAAGAAATATCACATGTTTTACAACCGGTTGAGCTTGCTGTTAAAGAGCTGTTAAAGATAATAATAATCTTTTAAAAGCTGAAAGAGTATGCATTTGTTTGCTAAACAAACTAAAAGAAACAAATACGCAGTTAGCCATGAAAATGTTCACTGCTTTGAAGAAAAGAATTGAAGAAAGACGAAATGAGGATGTTGTATCACTCTTGCGTTTTTTACAATCTGGAAATTATCCTAAACCAGAGATTACCTGCCATTTTACTTATTTAAAAAAAGTTCTATTCATTTATTGGCTATAGAAACCTTCAAAAAGCTGTTCAATGAAGATCCTGCAGACACACAGATGGATACAGAGTTAACAATTGAAAATGAAGAAATAATTTCAAATAATGGTTTGGTTTCAAATTATGATGAACTCCAAAAAACAATTGAATTAATTATGACTGTTCCGAAAGAAAATAATGAGGGAAAATCCACATTGCAAGAAGAAATAAAGTTGTGGGAGAAAGATTGTTCAAAACGAGGTGACTCTATTGAAAAACTTTTTACAGCATTATTGACAATACAACCAACGTCAACAATAAGTAAAAGAGTGTTTTCGGTAAATTCAGCTTTTGTCACAAAAACCCGAAATCAGTTAAAAATGGAAACGGTTGACAAACTTGTATTTTTAAAGTATTATTTTTTAAATAAAAAATAGATTTAAAAATAAAATTGTTGCATTTTATTTTAAATTTAATTAACACAACATGGTCTGGGTAAATTTTTTTTCCTTTACCCGCATACCCGGGTACCCGGGAAATTAAATAAATAAATACTCGATTACCCGGATAACGTAAAAATACGGTTATTTGGACTCACTATGTTACACATCAGTGTATAAATGTTTGCAAAGTGTCGAAGTATTTTTCCATTCTTAAAAATGTGTTAATGGAATAAAAACCTATTTTGAACTATTTAATTACAAATAAGTTCACCAACCACGTAATTTCGGTATTGGTGTAGGCGTAGGTATTTTAATCTACAATTCAATTAATTATAGTTTACGTAACTACCTCTGCGTGAATAAAATAGACTGAGTCATTATTCATTGAATTAATAAATAAAAATAAACATAGTTATAAACGCAACATATAGACCACCATCAGGTAATTTGAAATAGTTTAAAACTCATCTTAAATTATCCCTAACAACTATCAATAAAACGCGAGGTCATGTCTTTTTGGTTAACTTAAAAAAGCATGCTTCAAATAATAATTTATAAACACTCTTCTTCAAAATAACTTAATTCCAACAATAAACAAGCCAACTAGAGTGACTAACAACTCTTCTACACCTCTTGATAATATAATAACTAATTAATGTCTTAACACAGGTATAATCAAAACTGAGTTATCAGATGATTTCCCAACATTCTTAGTTACTAATAACATAATAAATAACAAAATTCCTTTTAAAATTACCGTATTTAGGCGACAGACTAATGAAAACGCCGTAAAACATTTTCAAAACATTTTAAGAAACAATGTTAATTGGATTCTGGTATTGCAATCAAACGATGCTAACAACTCATATGATCTATTTCAAAGTCAATTCTAAGTCAATGAAACACGGGTTTCAAAGTTTAGGTGCACAACAGTCAATTTTTTAAAAAAGTTCTCTTTATCTAGAAATTTCTATATAAAGAAAAAGGTTCTTCAGAAAACGCGTTATTTATTTCTTTCTAGCCTCATTTAGTAGCTTTTGGTAAAGCCTGTTGTGGCGCAAGGGATTATCCCCAAATAATACTAAATAAATAATTATATGTAAATGTCATTTTATTTAAATATTTGAGTCAATAAAATCTGCTGAATAGGTTAATAAGTCCATTTAATAAAATTATGTACCTTTCTTGAAACACAGCTCTTTTCAAATGCTGAAAGAGAACATCTTTTGTAGGTGGCAACCCCTCACTCTGCCATGACTTTTTAGAGGACAGCATTCTTGGGCATATAGCAATGTCAGTTGTGGAACTTGTCTTATCTTAATTTAGAATAACGTAGCACTCAAACCTTGGTAGTGCATTATGTGAAATTACTCCAGCATTTGAAAATGACAAGCTAAATAATATAATAAAGTATATTCGACTAAATTTACATGAATAAGCAGCTTATAAGAAAGTATATTTAGAAGTTAACAGCAAACAAGATTAAAACTATTACTTTTTTATACTATATAAACATAAGTTACCTAAAAATGCTCTAACTATTACTTCATCTCTATTGTCCCAGAGATTCCATGCAAGTTTTTTCCCTAGTCCTGCAAATAAAGAAATGGTACCACAACCAGTGAATACAAACTTAACGAAACAGCTTCTGCTTTTTAACCTATCTTTTATGAGTAATAGTGAATTGGAAACCATTGTTTAAATTTTCGAACTCAAAATTGTACCCAGTTAATTTTTTTAAAACAAAAATTGAGCTTGCAACAACATCTGTGTTAACTGTTTAAATACAGACAATTTGGTGCCAACAGTCAACAGTGTTTTATATGTAGCGAAATTCTAGTCTCAGGTTTCTTGTGGTTAGAAGATAAGAAATTGGACAAAACTTCATCTAACATTTCATCTAACGTTGTTACTAAAAGTAAATCAAATGTCGGTACTTGTACAAAGTTTAATGCGAGCATTTAAAAAAAATTATTTTATTAACATCAAATATTAAGAACTGTGACCATTTTTTCCAAATGGTAGTTAAATCAGAACTCTCACACTATTTCCACAACTCTCTCTTGTCTGGGTTTTTAAAGTAAATTGAAAATAACGGTCAAACACAATATCAATTTTTTTTATTACTTTATGTTTTGCTGATGAGATATCAACTAATTTTTCTCGTAACTCAATTTCTGAATACTCTTTGAATGTCTTTGAATTTACCAGATGAAATATATGAATAACTGCTCCTCCATCTAATACCTTTGCAGTGATACCTTCAGGAGATATCAAAGTAGGAGCTAAATACTCTTCAAGGTTCTCTAATTTATTAGTTTTTTGGTGTTTACCGTATTCGGATATTGGTGAAGGATAAGCATGACTTTCATGTCAAAATAGTTATCTGAATCTTGGGGATTCTTTTATATATACTAAATCCCTTCCATTTGTTAAGCTATTCTGAATATAACTTGATGACTCAATACTCGTTTAGTTAGCTTTTTTGACGGGCATCCGTCAAAATGCTTCTGCTCCAAGTAATAACTTTGTTGATAAATGTATGAGAACTTCTTCTTCTAAAAATGGGTTTCCGAAACCTTTTATTACTTCAATAAGCTCTGAGACTTGTTGATTATAATTCTTTTCAAAGACATGTGTATCTTCGTAATGGTTTTTTTCATTATCTTTTTATTCTTCTCCAAATCCCTTTAGAAGCTCAGCAAGTAGTGCTTACACACCATACACTTTATAAATACAGTTGAGCTATCTAACACTTTATTTGAGCCGCCATCCCCCTTTATGATTTTGATGTTTTTTTAATGGACTTGATCTGTAGCCAAAAGTGAAAAAGGGCGTTCTGTTATTTACAATATGGAAAATCTATTGCAGAACTCTAGGTAAACCTTATGGTGTTTATGAGGGAGCAGATTCATATTAACAAAAAAAATTTGAAGCCATCTTGAATAGTGTGTGGGTGTCCGTGTGTGTGTGTGTGCGTGTGTGATCTGTTGCAAACATTACATTCAAGGAACAATTTGTTCCAAAGCACTGGGAAGCATATTAAAATTTCCCATTCTGAAAACTCTTAACAAGCAACAGGACTTTTAACTTGTAATTTCATAGTAATAAACTTCAAAATTACTTGTAACTTCATAGCAATAAACCTTCTTTGTTATTGAACCCACTAGTCAAAGGAAGTCGTAGATATTTTTTAGTCAATAATGTCTATGCTTTAGTCAATAGTGTATATAAACCAGCAAATGAAACATGTGTTGCATACCTTGAACGTTTTACTTTTCTACCAGTCAGCATAGATTAAGCTCATCCAGAATTTTATAATCAGCTTTAGTTATGGTTTTACAACAACCTCTACGATCTAGCCAATCTTCGACCAAAGGTAAGAAGGACATTTCTATGTGAAACCCACCCATTATCATTAAAACTTTATCTTCGTCATATAGTCATACATTTACGGGTGGTTCCACTGAACTTATTTATCTAAAGAGTACATTTGTTGATCAGCAGTTATTATAGGTACTTAATTTTGATTGATTTTTGCTATAAACTTTTTTAGTTATATTAAAAGTATGTCGTACCATAAATGTTGAGTTTATCAATACATTAAGGGTTTACAAAAAAACAGAAGTATCTTTTTTTTTCTGTTTTTTTCGCTATTCATTGATGATTGCACTTGATATATGAAACGTTTATCCCCCTCACATAATTTTTTTGTTCTTGGTAACTTATAACCTATTGCAGCACTTACAAGTTTGAAACTTAATTAATTTTTAAAGGTTATTTTTGTTATTTAATTTTATATTTATTTTTAAAGGTTTCACTTATTTTGCATAAACATAGTAAAACAACAGTAAAAACAACTGTAAATATCAGTAAAAACAAACATAACAAAAATTTATGATGTTGGTAAAAGCTTGAAAATAGTTAAAAATTAACAAAATAAAAATTATATAGAAAAGGTAATTTATTGGAAAATATTAACCATGAGCGAGACTAGGTTTTTTCAAAACGAAACGAGACCGAGAAGAGAAGATATTACTTCTCGTGAGACCGAGAACAAGACGAGACGAGAAATTTAACAATTTTTAAAAACAAATTTATTAAAATCCAATTAAAAAAAAATGTAAACATGGTTTTGACAAATAAACACGAATGACATTTGTCAAATGTAAACAACTTTTTCAAATATTAATTCATAAATTTTTTGCCAAACTTTTCCAACAAGACAATGTTTTCTCTGATTAAGATGGTTTGTTCTACTTTTTCTGGGTGTAAATTGTGTCTGGATAATCGGACGACATTTCCACCTGAGCTAAAAACTCTCTCTGATTTAGTCGAACTTGCTGGAATAGCTAAAATTTGTCTAGCTAGTGAAGAGAGTTCTGGCAATGTATTTGAACGCAAATTCCACCAATCAATAACCGGAAAGTCTTTTTTGGCATCAGGGAGATATTCATACTGGCACATTTCGCTCAAAATAGGATTCAGTTCAGATGTTGGCTCTTGTGTTTCAAGTCTGATGTTTAACTTGCGCTTCAGTATTGAATTAGGGGACAAATCTGCTGAAAGGACTCTGGCAACAGGTTGGCACTCAACATTTTCCATATCCAGCGAGGCTAACCATTCTTTTTTTGTTTAAAATTTTTTGAAGAGCTTTAAGTGAAGTCCCTTTAAAGCAGGATTTAAGTAGTTTGCTGCAGCACTCAATAAGTTTCTAGTGTGACAAATAAGAAATCTTTTCTCAATGCAGCTTTTCAATTTTTTTGCATACAAGACACCGTAGTCATTTTTTCCATCCGTCTCAATAAATTAATCAATTTTGTCATGGATTAAATAAAGAGAATCGGCGACAGTGTTAATTGTTGGAATAGACTCAGCCGAACAAGTTTCTGTAGCTTCTATAAGTGGTGCCAAAATTTCTACTGCTTCCTCGATTGATTTCCACTGTGATGCACTGATGGTCTTTGAAGAAAAATATCTTCATTTGCACATACGCTGATAATTGCACTCTTTAGATGTAGGACAGAAACCATGCAATCCAGTTCACTATTACATCTTGTGTCAACAGATTGGCGTAACTGTCTAAAATTGATTTCTTGAGCGTCTGATTCTGATTCAAGCAACTCAGCTGCAACTGGTGAGTTAAAGAGCCAAATATTTGCATGTTTGCAACGTATCATTTATTCCAGCAGTCATTGCAAATGAGTCTCGAACTGCACATTGCAAAATATGATTGTTGCACAAGTATTGGTCAAGGCGCTTTGACAATTTGACTGCAAGTTTCATGTTTCTTGCCTGGTCGTTCACGCAGTACATTGGCAAATCAGCAGGCAAGTTTCGTTTTTCTAAGAAAGAATCCAGCTTTCCTTTAATTAAGATACCTGTGTGTCTGCCTGGGAACTGTTGGATATGGGGTGTCCAGTGATGTAGTCTCCAATTTTTGTCAATAGCATGAAAAGTTCAAGAGATGTAGCTGTCCTGAGCTCTAAAAGTCCAAAGGTCAGAAGTAAATGCAGCACTTTTTAGACTTGGCGTAATCTTCGTTATTATGCTCTTCATTCCAGCTTGAACTTCTCTTTACCGAATTGAAAGCTTTCTAGAATATGTTGTTCTGTGATGAAGGCTCAATTTAGGGTTTGCAATGTCAAACAATTTCTTGAACCCTCTTCCTTCGACTGCTGAAAAGGATGCCAAATTAGTGTAAAAGTAATCCAGCATTGCAGAGTCAAACTGTTTTTGAATGGAATTGCCTTATTGTCTTATTGTCATATTTGGACTTTGTTTCAAGCATTTCGACCATGGTTTGTTGTTTCTTCTTAGGAGGAGGAAGAAGAGAGTCGTCAGTTTTTTCAGAATTCTCAACGTAATCTTGGCTGTGTTTTTTTTCGAGGTGACGATGAAGTCCGCTTGTATTTCCATCTTTTGTTTTCCAAGACTTTTTGCAAACCTTGCATTTAGCACCGTCACTTGTTTTTTGAAAATATGTCCAGGTTCGTTTTTTCTTGGTGACATTTTTGATCGTTGAAATGAGGCAAGAATATCTCTTTTTAATATGAGCAATATGTATTAAGTTGAATTCCACTGATAAACTAATGAAATTAAATCGAAGGTGCACGATTTTATACAAAATTATATTGTATTTAAAATCTAATAAAAAATATTTAAAATCTAATTAAAATTTTTTAATTAGATTTTTAAAAAAAATCTAATTAAAAAATCTAATTAAAAAATCTAATTAAAAAATCTAATTAAAAAATCTAATTAAAAATCTAATTAAAAGTTTAATTTGTTTTTGTCAAAAACAAATTAAATTTTTAATTAGATTTATTAAAATCACGGAGTCAAAATATTAATTGATTAAAAAAACAAATTGTTAGGCAATTTGTAAATTATAATGATTTTTAATTTGAAAAATAATACAATTTATAAGTCTCGTTTTACTTCTCGCGAAAATTTTCTAATTCTCGTTTCTCACGAGAAGTCCTATTTCTCACGAGAAACGAGAACGAGACGAGATCTTGCTTATGGTTATAATTTGTAATAACTCCGGAAAATCTAAAAAAGTAATCCGTTTTTTATATATTCATGAAAGTTACTTTTGCATGCTTTTTGTTCTTTTCATGTTACTTTTCATGAAAGATACATTTACTAACTTATTAAGCTAATTGTCGTTTTTTTTTGTTTAAGTACACTGTTTACACTTACCTAAAAAAAACTATTTATTCCTGTATCCATAAAAAACGTTTACAATATGACTATGTGCATCTTTTACGCTTTTATTTAAAACTTATTTTACAGTATAAGATGAAGTCTTTTAAGTCCATTTATCTAAAAATTAAAAACTGTAACTTAAAACCAAAGACGATTATGAATGGGGTCCGTTTCTCTATCGATTTGTATAGTTGTTGACAGTTTCATGATAGTACCACAATTTAAACTATTTTTACCCTTTTTTCCTCCATTTATACATTTTAGAATATGTATAAATGAAGGGAGTAGAAAAGTCAAAATAAAAGCGTACGCTATGTTTAAATTATCAACGAAGATGTGCAGCATCTGGCACCTCTATACTGACAGTCTTAAGATACTCGTGCACATTTGCGACACAAGTGCAATACTTTAAGAGTTTATTTCCAGTTATTGTTTAAAAATGTTCTTTTAACTTTTTTCAACCTTTAACTTTTAACTTTTTTCAACCTCCCTTAGGAGCGGTTAGCCTTCACCGCAGCTACAGAAACTTGAGCATTAAAACCTAAATTAAGATTATCCAAAAACTCCAAGATTTCTCTCTAAATGAGTAACTTTGATAGCAAGTGGCAGACCTTCTGTCTTGCCACTTGAAATCGAAGTTACTCAACCGTATTCCTGGTACATAGCTTCTATTAAAAGAACAAGTGTTTCCAGAAGGTTTGTCAATCACGACTTTTTGAAAACAAAACCGTGTAAGCTTTTTGATATGAGAACGCTTAAAAATATCGAAATCAATATAGGATGTTCTTATACAATGATTAAAAATCTAGTCTCAAACGAAACACTCCATAACTTCACAAGGGATACTAGTGAGTGATACTGGTCTGTAATTAGATGCTTTTAATTTTTGTAGAGGGCAATCACGCTGTTTCTTTGTCTTATTTATATGTATCTTTTTTTTGATGTTTGAATTTTTATTGACTGAAATAAAAATGTCTTGCTCAGCGCAAATTATTCCATTAATTACCTCTACCGCCTTTTCTTTGACTTCATTTTCTTTCTATAGTTTTTCAACAACTTGCTGGTAGGTAAAAACGCCATTGTTTAGTTTTTTAACCCTCAATTTAGTTTTCAGTTCAAATGGTTCTGGTACTTAAAGAACAGCCTATATTGATTCGGATATTTTTGTCTTAGGATGTTGATGAAAATGGAATCAAAGTATTCGTCTAAGTACAAAGTATTCGTCTAAGTACGAACAACTTAAATTTTAATATTTACAATTTGAATATTTTTTGAATTATTTTTTAAAATTCTTGGATTTGCATAAGAAAATTAAATGAAATACTGTATTAGGCTTTTATAACGTTTAAAAATAAGACTTTGCAAATTGCTCCGATTTGTTATTAATGGAAGAATTGTAACTTCAATATTCTTTAGGCAATAAAAATTATTTTAACCAGAAAACTAAAGTTTAAAAACGTATTGAATTTAAATGACGGAAATTATTACTTTGTTATTTATCCACGTTAAATTTTTAACGGCGGATATAAGACAACAATGTGTTTGTAATTTTTGATATTTGAATGAATGTCCTTGCTTCAAAAACCGTTTATCATTTTTTGTGGTTTTGTCATATACTCGTTCATCTATTTTAAACTTTTTACAAAAATTTCTCATGAGTCTATTTATTTGTTTCCAATCACATATTTCTTTAAGCCGACCATATTTCATTATTCAAAACATGAAAACGTCTGCCATTTATAAAATGTGCTTACAATTTGGTGGAAAACTTATTATGTGAATTTAATTTTCCTTGCTCCATCGAAACAAATTGACGTTGCTATATTTGGTGTGGTTTTCATAAAAAACGAACAGCTGTCACTAAACTTATACTTCACTAAATTTTTTTTCTATTTTCTTTATGTGATTCTAAAAAAGACTCTTTAGTTTACCATTCATAAACGTGTAAGTCAAGAGAAAATCGGCAGCAATTTTGCAACAAGAAAAAGCAATATCATGCATCTGAAAAAATGAACATGATTTAAGGTTGAAACAATCAGCAGAAAAACAGTGGTATTTAACTTTTTTACTTTTTCAGAATTGACAGAGTTAGTTAGAACTGCCTTTTTTACACAAAAAAAGTCTTGGATTTATTTCAAAGCAAGTTTCGTCAAGATTCACGAAAACACTTGGCCTGTAGAGATGCTCTAAATATTTGTTTTTTATAAAAAAGATTTTTGTTATAAAATCCACAATGTTAAAAAACTAATGTTAAACAATTTGACTTTACTTGATGATTCTTTACTTTGCTTTACTCGAGGGTTCTAATTTTCTTATTGCTACATTGTTGTTTCGCGCCATAAAAAAAGGTATATTCTGAATGACAAGGAATAGCCATTCTAGAATTTTGGTCACAATTTGTTGCTTCTGAGCATTCTTATTTCAGCCAATATTCATCAAGTCCTCCTGTCCAATCGGATAATCAAGTTTTGTGAAACTTGTAAGCCAATCCGCTATTGGTTAATCATCGTCCTTTGCTATTACAGTTTCATCTCCTCTTTTTTGTTTGTAGTCTTTTTATCTTTTAAAGGCGTTTTTTAAGTAGTCTTGGGAATCTGGTATTATTTTGATGCATAACAAATTGATAATAGTAGTCTTGGGAATCTGATATTATTTTGATGCATAACAAACTGATGATAATAGTCTTGGGAACATAGTATTATTTTGATGCATAACAAACTGATAAACAATTTTTTTCAATATCGACTAGAGTTTTAAAAGTTAACAACTGATTTTTTTAATTATATATATATATATATATATATATATATATCTAATATCTATAGAGACTTTCCAAGTCTCAATAGCATATTTCTTAACACTTTTTTATTTTTTTTTTATTTTTTATTACTTTTCAATTATTAATCGTAATATAACAATATAATAATACATAAACTTGGTATCTGAAAGAAGATCCAAAAGATCTTGTCGTCAGAATCATATAAAATATATCAAACGTGTATATATAATATAATAAAAATACTGTTGATTTAATGCTTATTAAAAATGTAAAATATCCAAAAAAAGAAAATAATTTTACATTTCAAAAATATTTATATATATTGTCAGTAGAAAGAATAAAGTTTTTTAATTTAGTTTTAAAAACAGAAAACGAAGTTGACAAATCAAAATTTGAAACAACAATTTTGTTCCATAAATACGGTGCTCGATAGTTTATGCAAAATTGATTAAAGTTTGTTTGACAAAAGGGTTCAATTATTAAATTATTATTTCGTAAAGTATATTTGTTTATAGCTTCATGGGTAAAAAGATCTTTAAAAATGAACAATGGTTGTTCACTTTTATAACGAAACATAAAACATAAAATATTAAAGACATTGTGTTCGTAAACCTTAAGTGCTTTAACATTTTTAAACAAAAAATTAGAATGAGAAAAACGATTTTCAAAACATATTAAACGCATCGCGTGTTTCTGACGATGGTAGAGATTTCGTAACTTACTTTTAGAGGTACTTTCCCAAACAATATTGGCATAATTTATATAGCTATGAATAAATGAGTAGTAGAGTTGAATTAAATTTTATTTATTTAGATAGTATCTGACCTTATATAGAATTCCAATACTTTTGGCCAATTTAGTAGAAATAAAGTCGATATGATACTTCCATGTAATATTTTCATCAATGTAAATGCCTAAAAATCTTGTGACCGACTTCTTTTTTATTTCAATTTTATCAATAAAAAGTTTAGCTAAATTATTTGGTAAAAAACGCTTTTTTACGAGGGAGTGGAAAAGGATCCATTTTGTTTAGTCAATGTTTAAAGTTAACTTGTTGCACTTAAACCAGCTGGAGATGTGATTGAACTTTTTATTCATACTTGAAAAAAGCTCATAAATGTCACTGTTTGACAGAAATAAATTAGTATTGTCCGCAAAAATGATACTCATAAGGTTAGAAGCTCTATTTAAATCATTTATATAGACTAAAAACAAAAGTGGCCCTAGAATAGAACCCAGTGGAACACCACATTTTATGTCAATTAATTTTTTATTTTGAAAATAATCTCCATAGAAAACAAATTGTTTTCTATTAGTCAAGTAACTTTTATACCATTTTATTAATTTGCCAATAATTCCATAAAATTTGAGTTTCTTAAGTAGAATTTTGTGATCGACCGTGTCGAATGCTTTTGATAGGTCAATGAAAATACCTAGTGTGTATTGTGATCTACCAAATGAATTGGAGATTTCACGAATGAACTGTGTAATGGCTTGTTCAGTTGAACAATTTTTTTTAAAACTGTATTGATTTTTATATAGAAGTTTGTTTAGATTAAGGTAATTGTATGTTCTATTGTGTATAATTCTTTCTAAAATTTTTGAGAAGGTTGAAAGAACTGAGACAATTACTAATATTTGATTTTTTTCCGTCTTTGTAAATTGGAGTAACTAGCTATTTTTAATTGGTCGGGGAATACACCTTGCTGTATAGATGCACTGAACACTTTATAAAGAATACATTTTAAATTTTCAAACCAATATACGACTATGTTGCTATTTATTTCGTCCGCACCTGTAGTTTTGTTTATTTTAAGAGATTTGTAAGCTCTCTCAAACTCATTAAAAGATAAGTCAGAATATAAGTTATCAATAAAAAGCGAACTATTTATAGGCTCTAGGAAATCACTAAAAGTTTTTTCCGTAATAGGAATCTTATTTGCCAATTTAGTTCCTATATCAATAAAATATTTATTAAACTCGTTTGCAATTTCGTTTGGTTCATATATATTTGTTTTATTTATTTTAATTACTTTGGGAAGGTAGTTTGAATTTTTTTTTGTTTTCTTGTTATTTCTTTTAACGTTGTCTAAGTATTTTTTGAGTCGCTTTTAAATTTACTAATTAAATTTGAATAATTATTTTCTTTTTAGTTTTATACGAATTTTTCCAAATAAATGTTGGCAATTTTTATATTTTTGTTGGTTTTCATCTGATTTTGTTTTTAAATATTTTATGTATAGTTTCTGTTTGATTTTAGAGGATTTTCTAAGTCCTTTGGTAATCCAAGGACTATTCAATTGTATATTGAGAAGAAAGTATCAAAGAACTTACTATATATTGTATTTGCGTCATCACTAAAGTTAATATGTTTCCAATGCAGAAGTGATAATAGATATTGAAAGGATCTTATATTGTTTTTTAATCGTATTAGTTTCAGTGTTTTCTATTTTTACAGTATAAGTGCAAACATCAAAAGCATACATTTTTTTTTTTTTTGGGCTAAACAAAAAACTTTGTATTGTCATTAGCTTTTGCACAATGCAGTTTAACATTTTCGTATATTTTTACAGTAATTGATCCTAAAGTTAATCTGATTAGCCTGCTTAGTTGTGACTGTGATCAAATCATGTAGTTATTGTCATAAAATACAAAAGGATTTTTTTTTAGAGCCTTAAAATTGGACTTTGATAGTTAATAAAATATAAGTGATAAAAATAAATATAAGTGATTAGTCGTAAAATACTGAAAATAAAACTCATATTTTTTTCTGCTACTCAAAATAAAAAGTTGAAAATAGTGTGCAACTTTAAAAGCTTATAGTTTAGCTAATTCGAAATGCGTTCATGTCAAATAAAGAATAAGGGATGATAGTTTAGAAAATAAATTACCGTTCTTATTTTATATTTGATCTGAAAGATTTAGTCTATGGCCTTTGTAGTCAATTACATATCTGGATAAAAAATTGATTGACCAATAGAAAACAAGGTGTTAAAATTGATAATACACTGTCCTGATGGAGAAGTGCGTTTGGCGGAATACCTCATGGTTCGGTTTTAGGACCGCTCCTTTTTTGAGGTCTATATTAACAATTTACCGGAATTAGTTTTAAGACATATAAAGGTATATACAGTTGACAAGCTCATAGATGTTGTCAGGTATCAATAAGTTATCAAGTATGATAAAGATGCATTATGTCTTCAAAAAGATCTTGACAAAGCTGTTAACTAGTCGAAAAATTGGCTCATTCCATTTAACATTGAAAAATGCAAAGTTATGCTTATGGGCAAAAAAAAAAAATAAGGCATATCATTTATATACAATAGAATCACAAAATGTTTTGTTTTTTTTGGATGTATACATTTTACTTTTTAATAAAATAAATTAGATAAAAGCTTCACCTTAAAAAAAAATATAGATAAATAAGACAATTTAAAAAATAGACCGGGACTTAAAAAAGATATGGCTAATGCAAAACCACCTTAATCTATTCACAGAGCTCCATAAAAAAATAAATATAGTCAAAACGCTCTAATAAACTGCAGCTAATAAAAAGATGTAAAATTTCCAATTTAAATACTCAAAGATATATAATATATAAATCAATACATAAATAACTGAAAGAATAAATTACTTCCTTTAAAGAATAAAAAGTAAAACTATTTAGAAAAAGCTCTAAGTTATTATTATTCCTCAGAATTAAAAATGTGTTTTTTTGGTTGAAACTATATTGAGTTTAATGATTTTACCTTTCTTTTTTAGCTAATTTTTTTCTTTTGATTATAATTCCATATCTTAGGTCCTCGAAATGCTATTTAAAACTTTGTAAATTTATTTAACTTCTCACGCAATTTGAAGAAAATTGATTGATTTATTCTTAAGAAATACTTTTTTTTGTATTTTTTTCAAACATATAAATAAAATTAGCTGGAATAAGATTATTTGTATATTTCAACATGAAAATTACGTGTTGATAAATATTTTTTTCCTAACATTCTTCATTTTCATGTGTCTCATTAAGGGTTTAGTGCGCTCCCCTCGTTTTTTCACGTATATAGTTCTACACACATGTTTTTGAACACTATATAGTGTTCAAAACTTAAACCTCATTTCAGACCAATTGGCTCCACCTGTAAGGAGAAAATATAGTTTTTGCAACTTTTTATAATATAATGTGTACTTTGTTTGTTTTTTTTACGTTTAATGAGAGTTTATTTGCTGTTAATTAATCATTTATCTTACTTGATTCAAAGTTCATGTCAACGTAAAGTTGCTAGATACTATAGTTGGAAAGAAAGAAATTTGTATTATCTGTAAACATAATTGGGTTTAGTTTGACTGATGCGTTACTTAAGTCGTTTATATAAACTAAAAATAAGAGAGGGCTTTTATGAATAAGTATTGACCTTTAATTAATACATATTGATCTTAGTGGTACTCCACATGAAACTTATGAATTCAGTGTTCCTTGTTTTGAACATATTGTGTTTTATTAGTAAGGTAACTTTTAATCCAATATTTTTCCGTATTAGTTACCCCATATAAACACTTGATGTTCATTGCAAACAACTCGAAACCACTGCAAAATAGTGTAATTTGGGGGCTATAGTATCTAATAACCTTAAAGTAAAGTTACAAGCCGAGCATGCAGCTGCAGTTGGAAGCAGATTCTAGGGAAATTTAAAAATTGAGCAGCCGTAGTGCATTAATGGAATTGACTCAATCAGTTTTGTGGCACCTCAATTCATACAAACTTATTGAGGACTTACGTATAGTTTAAGAATAATGAGCCACACGTTTCAAATAGCCGTTGAAAAAAAACTGAAACACGATGAATAATGTAAGTCCTTAACTAATTGATTAATTAAAAACTGGAATAACTTAATCACAGTAAACGCACCATCGCTCAAAAGTTTTAAATGTAAACTTGGGTAGTACAATTTATTCATTCAATTTGGCTAGCGCAGTAATAATTGCATATGTTGTCAAAAAAAAAGGGATCCTTTTCTGCCTCTCTCTTTCAATAATTAGGATATGCCTTTGGAACAAAGTCTTTACCACAAACTGTTTTTATTGTGTGTGATTTCCCTAAATTTTAAATAATAATTATTGATAACTGAATAAATATACAAATAAAAAAAATTCACTGAGAAAATTTTTTTTTATAGAATTAATAAACATGGATATTAACTCTTATCCCAGATAACATGAATATGTCGGAACTACGTCAGCACATCGTTTTTTTACAATGGTACAATTTTTACGTTCAGCTTGTATTTATTTTTTTTCATAAGAATAATGTAGGCTTGCTGACGTCAGACCAAGATCAATAAAATGATATTAGATTGCTTTGGTTAACACCAAAAAAAAAATGACCGTTAACCGCTGAGAATAATTAATCTTAAGTTATTATAACTAAAGTATGTTTTTAGGCATTTGAAAATCAATACCTATGTACTTAAAAATTAACAATAATATTTGTTATAATTATTATAATAAATCATAACAGTTATAAAGTGAAAGATATATAGAATAAATGAAAAAACAATTGAAATAAGAAATTATTATTCAGTTAATGTCTTATTAAAGTTTTATCATCTAAAATATATAACTATAAAACAATGAAAACATTAAAAAAAAGTGAAGAGCTTTTAAATATTTTATCATCTCTATACTTAAACAGATGATAAAATATTTAAACATATAACAGTATACTTAAACCACTTCTTCTTATGATAAAAAACTACATTAAGGACCAACATTTCAAAACGATACAAAACTGTATCATCGGACCAACATTTTTTATATAGAATATATAAATGACGACGTCATTTTTATAGCCGATATGAAATATGTTGGTCCGACGTTGGGCTAAAGTGCGCTTGCCATCATGATTAATTTGTATGTTTATATATGCAGAAAGCATTCAATTAAATAAAAACTAAAATACGCTGCTAAATTGCGCTGCGTATCGTAAGCCCTCCCTCATATAAAGTATTCAAAATGTTCAGCATGTTTATGGCATATATCGTCTATAGCATACATTGCTTTTAAAGAGTATATGAAGCGAATCACAGCATATGTGGTGAACAAAACCCTTGGTGTACACTGATCTGTTTTAAAAATTTCTACGTTGTCCATCGAAAAGATGAACTACTCTAGATTGCTTAAAGATGTCTTAATCAAGACAGATTAAAAACGCAATATTTAGTCTTATTGAAGCAGGTTTTTAGGTATTTTGTTTAGATAAAAATTTGAGTCTTAAAAACGTTTAAAAATGGTCACCATTTTTCCGTCGAAAAGAAAATTAACAGAATGCTACTTTAATACGCCGTATTCAAAACGGCTTAAAGATTTATTAAGTTATAATTTAAGAAAATTGTACACCATACCATAAGTAATGGTATAATTAAGATTTCACTTCCGATATTGACAACATTAAAAACAACATTAGGCAAACTTATAAATTAATGTTGCATTTTATCGAAACATAATTGAAAGTAAAATAAATAAAAATAAGCAAACGGTTTGAAAGGTACATATAATAAAGTTAGCTGGATCCTTATAAAGTACCTTTCTTTCTAACAATTTATACAACATATAATAATATATACATTATAAGCAATAAAAATAACAGTTCATTTTGTTTGTCTTTTTCTTCCATGGAGCATTTTATTAAAACCATCCATTTTGTTTTTTAATATTAGCATTTAAAACCATTTCAAAATCTTCATTTTACAACTTCTGAATATAAAATAAAATGTACAGATACTTACCAAACAGTAGAATGTAAACTTACCATGTATTTTTGTCGAACAAAAACCTTAAAAATAACTTAAACTTAACAGATTTTTAATTCAATATTTAAAAATATTATTGTATTAAACTTATTTTTTATTTACCCACAATCGCATAATATAGTTTGGTTGATGATAAACCTATCTTTCCATCAGAACTTTTGAGTTGAACTGTGTCAATAGGATACTTTTAAATAGTCTATAAAGCATAATGAATAATTTAAACAATTTATGAAAAATAAATAACTTATCACTAATGTATGCTATAACTATTATACTTAAAATATATTTTTTTAAGTATATAAAATATAAAAAAGATATGCTTGACCACCAAAATACTATGGGTTTGCTTAATTATTACAATAACTAGCTCATGTTTTTAAGAACCTTTGATATCATCTTGAAAATCATGTTGGTACTCTAAATTAAGTAAAGAAATTAAATAAAGTAATATTAGCAAAATAATAACTATTATGATCAATAATGATCAATAGTCATTGTTTTTACCTAAAAATTATACCTAAAATAATCAAAATGTGACACACTCTTCCCATTTTATTGTAAATAGAAATTAAATGCTAAAGGGCTTACTTCCAGCTTCCATAGGAAAGTGATTTATAACAAACTTCTTGGGTCTAAGGTCAATTATAGTTTGTTTTTGTACTATTTCTCCTTTGTTTTCTGAACTCCTTTTTTTGGTTTCTCAAGTATGAGGTAAAACGAATATATATATATATATATATATATATATATATATATATATATATATATATATATATATATATATATATATATATATATATATATATATATATATATATATATATATATATATATATATATATATATATAAATATATTTTTATATATACATATACATATATATCAATTATGACCATATAAAATTTGTTGTCCCTCAATTTGAAGAACGATTAAACTTTAAACGGTCATATTTTTTGAACGCTGAGAGATAATACTATGAAACTTAGAAATTATCGATAAATAGAAATCTGGTTGAGAATAGTATAAAAAATATTTTATCAACTTGTTGCTGTTACGTTTGGGGTGGATTAAAAGGCCATGAAATTTTAGGTTTCTTGGTTCCCAGCCTCCTACAAAAGTATAAACATACAAATGTTTGGATTTTAACCCATGTCTGCAAGTTAGTTATCCTAAACATAAAAAATGCTTGATCTGTTATTGATAAATATATATATAGATAGATAGATATAGATATAGATATAGATATAGATATAGATATAGATATAGATATAGATATATAAATATATAAATATAAATATATAGATATATAGATATATATACATATACTAGCTGTACGGACCCGTAAAGTACAGGTCTTAGTAAATCTATTCCACACCGACGTTTTCTAAACTTATTTTGTATTTGAATACTTATTAGTAGGTGGCAGAGAAATAACTATATACATTTAGAAAAACTATACATATTGCATACTTTTTAAACCTATGGAAAAAGAGTTGTAATAAAATTTAAAATGCTTTAAACGTTTTAGTAGCCGTTTCGCGAATCGCTTTTTATTAACGGATTTGATATTAGTACCTGTCTATATAATATTTAGAATACCCGCTTGAAATAACTACCCGTGTTAAATAATTACCATCGGTTTAAAAAATTTCAAAAAACATGAGATGACTTAAATATGCGGAATAACGGACTTACCATGATCTGTATCCTGGTCATGATAAGTCTATTTCACTCCGACCGTTTTAATAATCTTGCTTTATTTGACTAAATTTTAAAAAATGTATAAATCTGATTTCTGTATGTTTTTAACAATTAGGGTTTTTCTTGTACAACAACGCATCTGAACCCCAAAAGAACCCAGTTACTTTATGGAACACATACAGCCGTAAACACCTCAGCGAAAAAGCAGTTATAATTTTATTGGAGTTAGTGTTAGTTAAACAATGATCAAAAAAGTTGAAAAGGTGCCCAGTATAGAAGCATGGAGTAAAGAGGAGGAAATTCTAGTCACTGATCGTTTACATCTCGTATGCCGTACAAAATGTATACTTTTTTTGGCGGAGATATTCAATTTTTACATGGTTTATATCTATTTTTTGTTTATACCGTTTATTTAAAATATTCACTCATTAGTTTATAAACAAATTATAATTTGTTTTTGTTATATTTGTTTTATTTTTAATTATGATCTATGCCGTTTTAGTGGAGTTATTTGTTTTTTTAAAAATGTAAACCATTTTAGTAGAACTTTCCGTGTTATACTTTAGTTAATATTTAATTATACCCTTAATTTTTATATGTAGTTCTAGTTTATTTTAACTTATATTTATATTTAATTTATACCCTTTAAATGAACATATTTGATTTATACTTTTTTTGCTTTATTGCTTTTAAACTTGATTATAATTATGGTAATGTTCGTTTTATAATTAGTTAATGCTTAATCGTTTTAAGTAATGCCATTTGACCAGAAATATTCGTTTTATACTTAGTAATATTTACTTAAATTACACCGTATTATGGAGTGGGTTGTATTAAAAAATGTATACCGTAGCAGTGGAATCATTTGTTTTTTATATAGTTTGTATGTAATTGTATTATATACCCTTAATCTGAAAATATCGTTTTATACGAAGTTAATTTTAAATCCCAATTTATTCTTTTAAAGTGGGATTGTTTGTTTAATATCTAATTCACATTTAACTCAAACTGTGTACCGTTTTAAATTTAGTTTATATATAGTTATAATTTATACCGTTTTCTTGGAGCAATACGCATTATACTTTGTTTATACAAAACTACTATTAATACCGTTATAGTGGAGTTATTCGTTTCAAAACTGTATACTCTCTAAGTGGAGTTATTTGTATTATACTTGGTTTATATATTTAATATAATTTATACCGTTTTCGTCATATAATTCTTATTAAGCTTAGTTTGTACTCAGTTTAAATAAAATTGTAATTTATAACGTTATAGTGTAACTATTCATTTTTAAAATGTTTGCCATTTTAGTGGAGTTGTATGTTTTTTAAAAGGTGTATATCATTTTATTAGACCCATTTGTTTTATACTTGGTTTACATTTAACTATAATTAATACCCTATTAGTGGAAATATTAGTTATTCATTAGAATCAGGCTTAATTTATTCTAAATCAGAATTAACGCGGTTAACATCGAGTTTTTGTTTTATACTAATGCAGAAATAATTATAATTTATACCATTTAGTTGATCGTTTTAGTAGAGTAATTTTTTTTATAAAAATGAATTATCTGTAGCAGAGGTAAGATTCTTTTCAAGCTCAAATGCCCCCTACAAGCATTTAGACAGTGTTGGCATTGTGTTAAGACAAGAATAAATGGTATTATCATAAGCGAACAATGCGACCTTAGAGTGAAAATTTCTGGGAGATCGGTAATGTAAATTAAAAAGAGTATAGGGTCAAGGATAGATCCTTGCGAAACCCCTGAAGTTACAGAATATAAAAAAGAGTGCTGTCGATCCAGTACAATTTTTATACTACGATTGGTAAGAAAAGATTAAATAATTTTAAAGATGTTACCTGGTACATCGTAAGAAGAAAGCTTATCGAGAAGACCTTCATCCCAAACTTTAGCATAAGCTTTAGAAATGTCCGGAGCAATAGACTTTCACTCTCACAACTATTTAATGCACAATAAAATCTAACAGTTATTATCATTAACAAATCAGCAGCAAATCACCATTTTAATGATCAGAAAGTAAGTTAATAGATACAAGATGAGAGATTAAGTGTTTGTTAATTAAAGATTCAAAAACTTAGCTTATGATTGGAAGAAGACTAATGGTACGGTAGTTATACGTGTCAGATCACTCTCCAGATTTTTTGAAAATAGGTAACACATCTGATAAGCACTTCCTGAATAGTTTTGAAAGTATAGACAACAAATCTGGAGAACACTTCTGCTAGACTTGAACAGGTATATTGTGAAGACCATAAGCTGAAGAAGAGTCTAACCAGGAAATAATTTTAGATATTTTTATGCAGCCACGTTGTTTTTGGTCAAAGAAGCATGCCCAAATTTGCTTCAATATTGATGAATCAGTTCAAAAATAACTACCACAAATAGAAACGTTTGATTATTTCTCAGATTATCAACTCAGATTCCCTCACCGTTGAAGGTTTTAATCTTTATATTTGATTTACAGTAATAATACTAATATGAATGATAGTAATAATAATAATAAAAACAATAGTAATATTGCAATTAATAAAAACCATAACTAAATTGTTTTCAAGAGTGATTGGTATGGATTGGTTATCTTTTAACTCCTAATACCTTTTTTTTTAAAAAACGTAGGGAGAAGTTGGACAAAATATACTTGTAGAAAAATTTTATTATCTTTTTTGAATAATTTATGAACTAAACCAAACAAGTCTTAACAAACAAAACATAATTTCATGCAATAATTTTATTCCCTTGGATTGATAGCAGGGTTTAAAAAATAGGGTAAAGCGGGGCATATAGGAACACTTAAGAAACAAAGGTTAATTGCGGATAAACTAATCATAGTTAACACTGTGTTTTATAAATTTCCTAAAATTCATTGATATAAGAAAACGAAAAAACAAAAAAAATTTAAAAATAAGCTACGACAACCAAAGTAACAAAACTCTTGACTAGCAAAACATTTACATTTTGCTAGTGGATGGGGCAAAACGGGACAGTTAAAAAGAAGCTTTTTTTTGTTAATTGTAAAGCTTTAAAAATGATAAAAAATGAAGACTATCATTTAAACATCTTCAGATATTAAACTCTCAACATACCTATATAAACTATATAGGTATAGTATACCCATACATCACAAAAAAGAAATAACAAATATAAATTAACTTTTTTGTAATTTATTATGAAATACTTCCGCTCTACCCTAACCTATATATTAATAAATTGGTAACTACTATTAAAACAAAAATTAAACAAAAAATATTATGGATCGCAAAAAATATCCTGAAACTATTTGGCAAAATTTTAAATAAGTTTAATAGCAATATGTAAATGTAGAGCAAATTTTAATAAACCCAATATATCAGCAGCTTCTCTTATATTAAGTTCCTTTTCACTCACAGCTAAAACTGCATTTTATCTCATTTTAATCCTTTCTTATATAATTTCTCAACATCGTTGTTTACATTAAACACTATTATTAATCAAGTTAAGTTATAAAAACAAAAATTTCTTTGAGTTAATTGCTAATATAACTTTTCTAAATAAGGAAAAGAATATTTTAGGTTAAAAACAAAATTAACTAACTGTAAATAGCATCACGAAATGGTAATAATGTAGTCAATTATATAAATAACCTTTTGTCCCGATATGCCCCACAAAATGCATTTTACTGAAATAAATACTATTCAAAAAGTTTAATTCCAGATGATTTTTTAAAACCAAATAAAAGATAAAAAGGGCTGTCTGAATAATATAAACTTTTCATAAATAAAGCAAACTACCAATTGTTCAAAATAATTCATTTGTCGTTGTATCGCTTAAAAAAATACGCAAACTTTGTTTTTCGTTAACTTATTGATGCATTCTGCTACTTTTAATGCATACTGGGATTTCTAAATTTTTTTTTTAATTCAATAATGAAGCACAATAATTTAAAATACTTTATAAAATAAATTTTGAAAAAAAAAAATGATTCTCAGCTGATTTATAAGGCTTCAGACATAACTGTCCCGTTATGCCCCATTTTCCCAATATGCCCGCTCTACCCTACTTGAATTACAAGGCTGTGAGCAAAAAAAAACTTTTTGGGGCTACTTTTCAAAAATACTGTGTTTACGTGTGGTAAGACAAGGAGAGCAATGTCTGCTAAATAGATAAAGGAAATCTCATTGTTAACATTAGATAACAGTGATGAGGAAACTCTCCCCTACTAGATTTCGCTTGCAATAAAAAAGATGAACTGTTGGCGTTGTTTACCGTAAACTCTTGGTCATAAGGAGTAAACTCAGATAGTGATATCACTATCCGAGTTTAGATTACGCAACTATTTGATAAAGATAGTAATGGTGCTTCCTCATGGTAGGATGCAATATGTGTTATTATTTTGGCTTATAGAATTAAACTTATTTAGTAGTTTTGGTTTAAGCTCTGAGACTTGTTTTTCAATTTCAATTATTTTAAACTTTGTAAAACTTTTTTGACCATTGTTTTATATTATTCTTTATTATAACCAAGATTCGATGAAAACAAATTATTTGATTTTTAATCAGCATAAAATTCAAAATAATTATTATTGTACAATTGGTCCTTTTAATTTTCGTAAATTCCCCTCAATTCATTTGTAATTACTCATATAATTTTTGATTTCTTAAATAAATAAAAATATATATATATATATATCTTTTTACCATACTTATTTGTTACTTCCTATTTATTTTTTATTATGCTAAACATTTTTATAGATTTTACTGTATCTTTTTAATTATATTAATAATTTATATTATATATATTATATTATTATTATTTTTTATAGATAGTTGCATTTTATATTATTTTTTTAATCACCTTTATAAAAGGGTTGACCAATGCGAGCTATAAAGTAGCCCTCAATATTCTCAGACGTAGTCCACATATCACTTATGTGGACTACTCCTGCAAAATTATTTGCAGGAGTAGTCCACATATTACTTACATGCAATTTTAGCGAGAAAAAAAAAATTAATATAATTTTTTTGCTTACCAAACATAATAAAACACATGCTATAAAACTTTGTATATGTCTATTTTAAATGGTATTTATTTTTAAAAATTCTTAACACAGCATTTTGATACTGAAAGTATGCATAAAATCTGTTTATTTAATCCTTCTCAGATAATCAAATATTTTTTACTTGAGCAAAATAATTTTTATTATGTCACTCATTTATCAGGAAAAAATTTCCTTGTGAAATTTTACAATGTAAACTGACACTATTCTATAAAACATACTGAAAGTTATGTCAAATTTACAGCCTTATTTCATCTTGACCTGTAATTATTTCCGAAGAAAAAGGTCAATCAATCAGTGATAAAAAGTAAAGTGTTTAGTTTATACAGCACTAACAAAATTATTTTTTTAAATGTATTGAATATTGCAAAATGTGGTAAACCTTTTTTTAATTAAAAAAAAAAAGCTATAAAAATTAAGTATGCTATAACAGAACACAGATATAGATTGAAAGATCAGCACCTTACTGATACTCTACAAATTTTGTCATTTATAAAATAAATTAGTGTAATTGCATATATTAAAAGTTTATACCAAAAAAAAATAATGCCATGTTTCACATTGAATAAATTTTTTGGCAGTTTTTTTAAATCTAAATAAAAGCTTCAAGTTTAAATAAGTGAATTTATTAAAGTTTATATTTTTGGCCCTCATATTGACATTAGAATAAAATAATGGCCTGCTTGATAGGTACATAAACAAACTTCAAATATTTAATTTCAACTGAAAATGACAAGTGGTAGTCAATGCTTGTATTGTATTTTATTATTAAAATGGTATTAATAATTAGGGATTGTCTTATTTATATTTATATACATATAAATTGCGTTAGTGTATTCAACAAATAGAGTGCTTGATATTCGTAAAGAACACAGTAATAATAACTTAGTAAAAACACTTTTACTTCTTTAACATCTTTACTTCTAATAAGGCTGCAAGCAACCACTATTAGAATTGGAAATTACTGGAAGAGAATAAATGAAGTTTATAGAGCAAGATAACAATTCATAAATGACTTAAAAGATTGCAAATATATGAATCAGGAAAATAAGATAAAGGGAGCGGATTCCGAAGATGTTCCAGGAAAAAAACTAGATGTATAAGAAATTTTGGAGCACTTAGGAACAGTCACAGCAAAAGGATGAGACTTAATTGAATGACAAGTAACACAAGAATGAATTTTGGTAGATGGCACAAGAGATGCTAAATTGGAGAGTGCCCATTAAAGTATTTATAGAAAAAAGAAAGAGAAGCAACATCACAACGAAGTGATAATTGTTAAAGGTTTTTTTTTTTTTGTTTTTTTTAATTGTAATTCACCTCCCCAAGGCCAAGAAGGCCACTACAGATGAGGAGGCTACTTGTGGTTATAACCCTCTCTCAACTCTATAACTCCAAAACACAAACCTCAACAAACAAAGCCGCTGCGCGGAGAAACAAGTTAAGCTCAGTACTACCAGGGACGTGGTGGGAATTGAACTCAAGTTGGCTTCAAGAACAGCTCCAACTATGTTTACAATGCACAATGCATTTTTAGAGTCAGATCAGAGCTAGATCGCTCTCTAGAATTTTTGAAAATAGGTATAACACATCTGATAAGCACCTCTTAAATAGTTTTGAAAGTATAGACAACAACTCTGGAGAACACTTCTGCAAGACTTTAACAAGTACGTTGTTCAAACCACAAGCTGTAGAAGAGTCTAAGCAGAAAATCACTTTAGATACAGACGCTGGAGTGATAGGAATGTCAAGCAATGAATCAACCTGTTTGAGGACTATGTCAGGTAGAGCGCGACTAGTGGAATTAAAAGATGATATTGATGAGAAGTTCTCAGCAAGCAATTGAGTTTTGTCTTTAGATGAGGTGACAAAATCTGAACCATAAAAGAGTAGTAGAATAACAGATTTGCCCTTATTATAGATACTGTTAAAGATTTTCCAGAAGTCATGAGAGTTTAATCTTTAAAATAAGATATGAGATTTTGTGACCTGAGAATAGCGGGCTTAGACAAAACCTTTTTATAATGGTTTCTAGCAATAGTAAACAGACACTTGTTTTAAAAAGAATTGTTTTGCTGATAGATATGAAAGTAATGGCTATGATTGGAAATTGAAGCAGCACAATGGGAGGAGAACTATGAAGAGTGAGGCTCAACTTGGGATTATCAGGAGGGAATAAGAGATTCCAGCCTAAATCCAAGAAGTTATGTGAGAAGCGCATTTTTTAGCAGGAAAGCAACAGATTTTTACCCAAGGGCCATCCGAAGAAAATCATGGAAAGAGTCCCAATCAGTTTTAATGTAGTTGTAAGAGATATAGTGATAGGGGGATTCTGATGATGTAGAAGAATGAGCTTGGAGTCCTTCTACTAGACATTAGCCGAATGTGTTTAACTTTTTATTTATTCTACTTGTCCAAGATGAGTAATTTTATTGAGACATCATCTCTAGCCTTTACTCAACCAAGAGCCCCAAGGCCCCCTGCCTTGGGGCTCTTGATTTAAGTTGTGTTAAGTCAGAGTTAGCTTTACCTAGCCTTTGCCTAAAATAGCGTATCCTACAAGACAGCAGGACATAAAGCAGGTTATACTGGGTTACATGTTACCAGTAGCAGAATAACCTGACCTAAACCTGATAACCTGACTTATTTTGTCTTTGACAGGCTGTTTCTCCCTCTGAAGGTTCATACCTACAGAAAAAGAAACTTAAATCAACTGACAAAATTAAGGTTAGATTATAAGTGGCCCCCCTCGGGCCTTGGAGATAGGAATAATCTAAAAAAAAAAAAAAAACATTTATGTGATTTTTGTCTTCAGCAAGATGTTTCTCCATCAGTAGGTTCATCAGGAAAATGAATTTCTTCCTGATGAACTTATTGAAAAAATCTTCCTGATTAACCTACTGATCAAGAAACAACTTGTTGAAGACAGAAGTTAGATAAGTGTTTTTACTAATTTATTTTTTCCTCTGTTTTTTAAGAACACTGAGCACTCTATTTGTAGATTGCACTAACAATATATATATATATATATATATATATATATATATATATATATATATATATATATATATATATATATATATATATATTTATATATATATATATATATATTTATATATATATATATATATATATATATATAAATATATATATATATATATATATATATATATATATATATATATATATATATATATATATATATATATATACACACACACACACACACACTTATATGTATACTACTTTGCTGTATATTATTATTATACATTTAGTTGTATGCAGTAAATTCATTATCCTGAAATAATATTTAGAAGATCATGCACACTGCATTTGATTGTTATCCAGTTGTTGAGCGATTACCTCTTGTTATCCAATCAATTGCAACATCAGGAGATAAACTTTTAATAGGTACCAAAGAAGGTCATCTTCTAGTTTATAACATTATTGAAGAAGTATCGCAAGCAGGTAAAAAATTCCAAGTGCATTTTAGTCGATCCAACAAAACATTCGGAAAAAAAGCTGTAAAACAGCTGAATATTTATGAAAAAATTGGCGTAATTTTCAGTCTCTCTGATGAAATTTTTAGTGTCCATGACTCAAATTCATATTCTTTGAAATTTCAGTTTCCAAAAAGTAAAGGGGTCAAACTATATGCTGTAGATAATGGCGTTAAAATGCTTCGCTTGGGCATCGTTACATCTCGAAAGGTTCAGACATTTTATTGGAATAAAAATGAATTTTCTGATCTTCATCCAGAGCTAAATTTTCCAGAAACTCCAAAGAAAATTGCTTGGATTGGAGACTACATTTGTGTTGGGATGAGGAAAGAATATATTCTAATGAGATGTGATACAGGTAACATATGTTCAATCTTGAACTATATTCATTTGTTTTGCTTTTTTGTATTGTTTGTGTTTTCTTGCATACCTTATAATATTTAATTTACTGCTTTTACATTTTACACTAACCTTCGATATTAGTTTTCATTCTTAATTCTTAATTAATTAATTGCTTAATTCTCATAGTATGCTAAAATTATAGAATGTTTTAATGTTTAATAGGATTCCAACTTATCATAACTTTGTGATCTTTCATAATGAGCTATTTTTTTAAGAATTATTATTTTATTCTATTTATTACACATTTATATGATTCCTTGTTTGCATGCATGAAATTAACTTATTATTGAATGATTAGCCTTTTGAAAAAAAAAAAATTTTAATCTTATTTATGTATACTGTTATTAAAAAAAGTTTAATGTGAATTTGACGCCATAAAATTTAATATTTTAAAAAATAAACTTTTTTTTTAAGGGCATTTACTTTTTTAAACTATCGCATTATAATAAATTAATGCAAAGCAAGTTCAATTGAAAAATTTGCTCTTTTATGTATATATATTATGTATATATATTATGTATATTTATTATGGAATGTCTTTTTTAAACTTTAAGTTTAACTAATTAAATATTAAATTAAAAAAAAATTTTAATATAAATTTATTTATTTCTTTTCTCAACTATTGTATAAATGAATTAAAATACATAAAAAAAATTTTGTTATTACTATTTAAATTTGTAATTGCCGCTTTGCAACTAATAATAGTTTTTTATTTTTAAAAAGTTATTGAGTAGTAAAAAGTTAGTATAGAATCATTCCATATAAAATTGTCCACAAAAAAAAAGAAAATTTGCCACCCAACGTCTCAGAATTGCTTTCATTTTACATCAAAAATTTCAGCTAAAAATGTAGATATCTTCAGTTGAAATAGTGCTGATTCAGCATTTTTGAATAATTTTGGTTATCTGAAGAGACAACAAAGCATCTCGGGCATTTTTATATTGGTTAGATGATTTTCCTCAAATTTTGAACCTAACTAGATTTTTGGCTTTACAAAAAGATTAAATGAAGTTAATATCCAAAATATACCCATTAGTTACTTGTTTTAGACTTTTTTTTTTTAATTTTTTTTTTACATTTTTACTTTTAACAAGGCTGCAAGCAACCACTATTAGAGTTGGAAGTTACTGGGAGAGAAAAGAGGAAGTTTATAAAATAACGATTAGCAGATGATTCCAAAGATTGCAAATTTTATGAATCAGGAAAATAAGATGAAGAAAGGGAATTCTAAAGAACTGATGTTCAAGGAAGAGAACTAGGTGAATAAGAATTTTTGGAGCACTTATAAACAGTCACAGAAAAGTGATGAGACTTAATTGAATGAGGAGTAACACAAGAATGAATTTTAGTAGATGACACACGAGACGGTAGCTCTTTAGAGCAGTGTCCATTATAGTATTTAAAACTTCGTAAGCATTATACTTTTTTGACAAACTAGTCCTTTAAAAGTCCCACCAATACCATCACAGGGGGTTTTATTATGTCTGGTAGAAAAAAGCACCTATTCAGCATTTAGATTAAAGTCTCTACTGTGATGAAAAAAATTGATAGAGTTTTTAAGGTTTTAAAGTCAAATAAGAAATCATCAAACTCGTCTAGTGGCATTGATTGAAACAGTAGTGTCGTACAGTCAGTACTCTGCCATTTCTTGAATACTACATGTTCTTCGAGCTCATGGTCTATAATCTTGTGCACTAAACAACTTTTCAATGGTAGAATACCAAGGTATAGCTTATATTGGTACAGTATACACTCTGCATTTTCAAGAGAAAACACAGTTTAACTCATAAAATATTTATAACTTTTATACCACCATTTTTAACCTTTAATTGCATCAATTAAAATTTTTATGTTGTAATGCACCACTTAAGTTTCAAAGTACACAACTTTGAAAAACTGACCTTGACATTAGGGTAGTCCTTTTTAAATTCAACATGTAATTCATTCAGATTGAGAAGTTATAACATTTTTTGAACATGTTGGTTTTTCTTGATAATAACAAAATCTCTTTTTCCTGGCATAATTCTTGAAAACTCATCATTTTGATAAAAGTTAATTGCTGAAAAACTGGACTGTTTCTGGAGAAATTGGGTTTCCAATTTAATTTATCTTTTACATATTCATGATTCAAGTGCAAGTATTGACATTTGCACTTTATGGAGATGAGAGTCAGTAGCAGAAATTTTATTTTTGATTGAAGCATGACAAGCAGAAATTTTATTTTTGATCAAACATTAAAATGATTATGATCTTTTTTTAATTTATCGTTAGAAATTGTGCTGTTTTCATCAATATCATAGTCTAATAAAACGATTTTTGCAACTCTGTCTATAGTTTGACTGGTGAAATCCCAATTCTACGTAGGTATCAAACTCGACCTTTTTTCTTACTTTTTTGACCATACCTCCTGTGAACTAAAAACTTCATCAGTTTCCACTGCTTTTTTGTTACATTTGCTGCAGAACTTCTAACCTGTCATTACATATACATTATTTTTTTTGTATATTTATTTCTTTTTATTAATGTATCAACTATAATAAATGTGAGATTACCTTTTATAGCTCTTTTTTTACTTTTTTTGTGAGTTCCAAAAAGGTTGCAACACTTTGTAATTTTTTTTTTTAACATCTTCGCTTTCAATATTTGAGGGAAAAAACTAGAGGAATAAGAGTTTTAGGAGCACTTAGGAACAGTCACAAAAAAGGAAAAAACTTAATTGAATGATGAGTAACACGAGAGTGAATTTTATTAGTTGGCACAAGAGACACTAGCTCTTTAGAGCAGTGCCCATTATAGTATTTGTAGAAAAGAGAAGCAGAAGTAACATTACGACGATGTGATAATGGTTGGAGGTTGGCTACAAGAGCAGGTCCAACTATAGTTACAATGAGTTTTTGCACCTTGTCTAAACTGACTCATCGAGTACATTACTGATTATAAAGATAGGAAGATCTAAATTATTGCAATAACGATTGGCTGAAAAAAATTTAGTTTTACCTGAATTAAAATTCACCAGCCGCTGTGAGCCCCATGCTGTCGCAGAAGTGAGATCCTTTTCAATCTCAAATGCCCCCTCCAAGCAATCAGAGAGTGATAGCTTCTTATCATGACATGTATAGATAATAGTATCATCAGCAAACAATGCCAGCTTAGATGTGAGAATATCTGGAATATATCTTCATATATTCTAGATATTCTCACTATTCATATCACCAATGTAAGTTAAAAAGAGTATTGGGCCAAGGATAGATCCTTGAGGAACCCCTGAAGTTACAGAATAAGAAGAAGAGTGCTGTGCATTGAGGACAACTTTTATACTATGATTGGAAAGGAAAGATTCAATAATCTTAAAGATATTACCAGATACACCGTAAGAAGAAAGCTTATGGAGACGACCAGCATGCAAAACTTTATCAAAAGCTTTAGAAATGTCAAGAGCCTTTACCTAATGCACGATAAAACCTATTGGTTATTACTGTTAACAAATCAGCTGTAGAACAAGAAGGTCGAAAACCATATTAATGATCAGAAAGTAAGTTATTAGATTCAAGATGAGAGATTAAATGTTTGTTAATTAAAGATTCAAAAACCTTGCTTATGATAGGAAGAAGACTAATAGGTTGGTAGTTAGACAAATCAGATCACTCTCCAGAGTTTTTGAAAATAGAGATAACAGATGCTGCTTTCCAGCAGGCAGGAAAACAAGACACTGATAAGGACTTGCTGAATAGTTTTGAAAGTATCGATGACAGCTCTGGAGAACGCTACTGCAAGACTATAACAGGTATGTTGTTTGGGCCACAAGCTGTAGAAGAGTCTAAGCAGGAAATCACTTTAGATACACAAGTTGGAGTGATACGAATGTCAAGTAATGGATCAACTTGTTTGACCGCTATATCAGGTAGAATGCAACTAGTTCTTAGCAAAAAAAAGGTTCTTAGCAAACAGTTCAGCTTTGTCTTTAGGTGAGGTGACAAAGTCTGAACCATATAAGAGAGGTAGAATTACAGCTTTGCCCTTATTATTGATACTATTAAAGATACTCCAGAAGTCACGAGAGCCTAATTTTTGTGATGAAATACAAGATTTCATGACCTGAGAATAGCGGGCTTTGGCGTTAGACAAAATCTTTTTACAATGGTTTCTAGTAGTAATGAATAGACTTCTGTTTTCTGGAGAATTGTTTTGCTGATAGATATGAAAGTAATGGTTTCGATTGGCAATTGCAGCATCACAATGTGAGGAAAACAATGGAGAAGAGTAAGGCTTGACCTGGAATCCATGAGAGGGAATAAAAGATTTAATGCCTGCCTGAATCCACAAAGTTATTTAAGAAGCACATTTGGCAGCAGAAAGATGAAAGATTTCTACCATCACGAAAAAAATCATGAAAAGAATCTCATTCAGCTTTAAGGTAGTTGTAAGAGGTACGATGAAAAGGGGATTCAGATAATGAAGAAAAATGAGATAATAGTTTTAGAGAGATCAAACTGTGGTCAGAAGCACCTAAGGGTAAATGCGGAGAAACTGAGCACTGACTAGGATCAGAAACAAGACATAAGTCGAGTAGAGAAGGTAAATGATTTGGGTTGTCCGGAAAGCAATTTGGAAAGTTGACTTATTGAGTTAGGGATTGAGAAAGGCTAAAGTTGTGGGCTTTAATGGCTGCAGAGTCACTGACACTAAAGCCAAGCCATTCAGTGTGATGAGCATTCAAGTCATTGACAACAACAATATTGGCTGATGGATAAAGACAAAGGGCTTTGTCAATTTCATCAGAAGTAACAATAAAAAGAGTGCAGTCTTGGGATGAAGGAGAGCCATAGAACAAAGAGAAAGGCGATAAAGTGAAGTGGTGCTAAGCGAAAGCATATGAAAGAATAGTCTGCGGATTCAGACCTAGTTTCACAATAAATGAATGAATTCTTACGAATATAAATGCATAGGCCAAGCATTTGACTATTGGAGTTTTTATGAATTAAAGGAAGATAACCATCAACACTAAGATTACAAGATGAGACGGCTGAACTCAAATTAGTCTCACAAAAAGCAAGTAGGTCTGGTGAACTTTGCAAGAGATAAGACTCAACAGAAGAAAAGTTCATTTCGAAGACCGCGAATATTAGTGAATAGGTTTAGAGAATTTGGTGATGAAAATAGTTTTTTGTGTTTTATAGTTTTTGGTACTTTATTTATTTTTAAATTTGTTAACGAACATGACTTAGAGCATAGATAGTACTCAGTACACTGTTTAATAGCCCAAGCATTTGCCTCATTACTATTAATAAACCCTAAGCCGTAACAAAGGCCTTCAAATGTCGCCTTGGCAATGCACACCAAAAGTACAAATAGGGACACCATCTATGCGCAACATGGCATTGTTAATACTTTGATATTTTTCAGCTGTTGATGGAATTAGCCTCTCTGTGAGCTACCACAGAGTTCAAGAAACATGTCCAGCAGCTGGCCTCAGAACCATAAAACTGAGTTTTAGAGCTGTACCCTCATTAGGAGATAATAGAATGAGTTGCCTAGTCATAAAAACAGTGACACAAGCAAAACCCGTGCATTGAGTCAAGACAATCCAGCATTCAAAACCCTTAGCTGGAGCAATGTATTAATAATGCATCTGCGCCAGCCTAATGGATGAAGAAGGGGTGTGCGGCTGGCCAATAGATAGAATCTGTTTATCCCTTAAGTGTTTGCCTCAGAGGGCTTCTACAATGTTCTAGTGTTAAAATTGTTTTACAGAAAGCATTATATAAGCATATGCAATACATGATTGCAATAAATTTATTATAACTAGGTTTAAGCACCTTTAAAAGTGCCTCGACATATTTGTTTAAGTATATAATAGTAAGTTAAGTATATATATATAGATTTTTCATCTCTTTTTTTTATACCCATATTATCTGATAGACCAATTTTCACAAATATGACCAAGATATTTAAAGTTGTCAGCCAGTTCCAAGATATTTAAAAGTTTAAGTTTAAAAAATATTCAAAAGTTCTAAATAAAATAATTACAATATAAATGAAAAAACAAAATATGACCAAGATATTTAAAGTTGTCAGCAAGTTCCAGTATACAACCTGATACACTTATTGTTTTTATTTCCAATTTTGGAAATTAAAACAACACAATTTTTGATTTTTGTTTTGGGTTGAAATTAGTGGTAGAAAGTAACGAATTGCATTTACTTACGTTACTGTAATTGAGTAGTTTTTTTGTAAATTTTTTACTCTGAGTACATATTTAATATACTAAACTTTTTGACAGGTAACGTTAACTTGTAACTTGAGTAAAATTTTACTCAATAGTACTTTTACTTGATTACAAAATTTCGTTAAAATAACGACAATAATTTTTATTAAATTTTATCTTAAATAATACAAAAAAATAAATTGTTTGTAATTCTTATTAAAATGATCAAAATAAAAATGGCATAAGGAATGTTTTATTTAAATTCTAAATACAAACATTTTATTTCAGTTTCTAACAACAAAATAATTAAAATAAAAAAGCAAAACAATTGTTTTAGTTAAGTTCTAAATAAAATAATTACAATAAAAATGAAAAAACAAAATATGACCAAGATATTTAAAGTTGTCAGCAAGTTTACAACCAGCAAGTTCCAGTATACTACCTGATACACTTATTGTTTTCATTTCCAATTTTGGAAATAAAAACAACACAATTTTTGATTTTTGTTTTGGGTTGAAATTAGTGGTAGAAAGTAACGAATTGCATTTACTTACATTACTGTAATTGAATAGTTTTTAATTTTTTAGTACATTTTAAAATGTGTACTTTTGCATAAGTATATATATATATTTTTAAGTATTGTAATTTGCTACATGTTAAGACATATATGTTAATGAGTAAAAATAATTATTACGTAATAATATTATTTAACATCACAAAAGGTGTAGTTTAATTTTTTAATTTTATAAAAAGTCACGCTTTTTTATAACTTTGTTTCCTAACAGTTTTCACTAATATTTTAAGTGAAGTTAGGCATTGTACACAAATTTAGTCACGCAAAAGAAAGTGGGAAGGGAGGGGAGGGGTCGCCTATTTTTTATGATTCGTAACAAGTCGGAGGGATTTTCAATTTTGTGTTGCCATTTTTTTTTTTTTTTTTTGAATCTAGAATAATTTTTTTTTTGTTTAATAGAGTGCCTAGCCAAACATAAACCCTCAGTTGATGTATGTACACTCTGAATGCTGCTGCTGTTCCAATTTAACTTTACATTGAATTAACTTTTTAAATTGACTTGAATTTTAGAAAAATAATTTAGACTCTGCTGCGTTTATCAATAAATTCACGATAGAATAGATACTACACTATGTATAAGGCATCTCAACGCTACACTATCTTATTACTAATGAAGTTATGCTAAATAAGGTTATAAAATAAAGTTAATGCGGTAGTGGTGTAGTGGTAGAGCGCTCGCTTCATAAGCGAGAGGTTCCGAGTTTGATCCCCACCACGTCTCTGGTAGTACCGCGCTCAACTTGTTTCTCCGCGTAGCAGCCTTCTTCGTCAAGGTTCGTGTTTCAGAGTTATAGAGTTGAGAGAGGGTTATAACCACAATTAAGTAGCCTCCTCATCTGTAGTGGCCTTCTGGGCCTTGGGGAGGTGAAAAACTCCCAATTAATAGTTATTGTTTAAATTAGGTTTTAAAAAAAATAAAAAACCAAAATTGTAAAAAACCGTTTAATTTAAGCAATTAAAAAATTGTTTAAAAAGAGAAAAAAAAAAGAGTATTTTTTATTAAGTAGATTGTTTCTGTTATGTTTTTTCAAATTTCCAAATCTCCTCAAAAATGTTTTAAATGGTTATTGTATCTTAGGTCAATAATACCATGGTGTCTCGCTAATACCAAAATTTAGTAAATCCAGTAATATGAAAAACTATATTACTTAATACACATTTGGTGCAATTCTGCCTAGTTTCGAAATATGATTGTTTTGATGTTGGAAATTCTTAATTTATTTTATATATATGTATATATAAATATATATATATATATATATATATATATATATATATATATATATATATATATATATATATATATATATATATATATATATATAATTTTAACATTTTTAAAAAATGTTAAAATTAAAATGATAATTTCATAATAACAAATTTTAAAAATTTGTTATATATGAAGTTATCTATTTTAACAAGTGATAATGGAAATGATTATAATTAGATGTTTTGATTGTGAAAAGATTAATTTGTAAACATTTTTTTTTTTTTTTCTGAAAAATTATGGAGTTAAATATAATTTGAATTGTGTAATTAGTGTCAAGTGTGGTTAAAAAAACTTAGAAGATTTATTTAGCCAAGTGGGTGATGGGGGAGGCAAGATTTGGAAGAATTGCTTTTTACTAAGATGCCAAAGATGCTTCAAACTTGAATTTAAACATTAAATTGTGAACTGTAGAAAAACCAGAGACAGCAGAAAAGAAATATATTCATCTATCAGGTCAAACTGAATTAAAAGTCACTTAAAATCAGAGTACCACAGCCGTTAATGGGAGCTATAATAAAAAGAAAATATTTAACTTGATCAAAACAGGTTTGTTTAAATTTTAAATAACAGCGTTTTTATTGTGAAAATAACATTCGCTACTGTAAAAAATTTTATCTAGTTCTGAAAGGTTATTTTAAATGAAAAGCTTACTATCTTCAATGCAGAAATCAAACATGCATCAAACTCAAGAAAGGTATTTGTATATACCCAGTGTCTAAGTTTTGTTTAAAGGAGCCTGTGTCTGAATTTATAAAATAATACAAAAACTAGGAGAAAAATTAAAAGGAAAATGTGGAGCGTCTGAAGATGTTTATCAAAAATCTAATATCTGTACCATTAAAAAATATATCATTTTCATAAATACTGTTTTCCACTATCAGACCTTATTGTAACTCACACCCTATTGTAACTCAACAATAAGGTGTGAGTATTGAGTTACAATAAGGTGTGTGTTAATTTAATGTTTCTTTATTCTTTGAAAAATTTAAATTTCACACTTGACAATATAAAAAAAAAAAAACATTTTTAAAACAGATCATTCGTTACAAGCAGAACATAGTGAAAATCAATAAGGTCAACAATATTTTATTCCCTGAAGGTGCACATCTATTCAGTTTGTTGGGTAGAACATGTGATTTAGCAACAATTAATGATAAAAACACACATTTGGTTTTAGCTCTATATCAATTGCAAATTAAAGCTTTATTTAGCCACACAAAGAGAGATAATTGTTCCAAAATAAACTTTAATGACCGCATTAAAATCTCTCACTATTACAGCTCGTATGTTTCATTTTCATCTCAAGCAAAATTTGAAGAACTCACAAAGATATTTACTTTGTTAAGCTTGTTTAGCATTTTAAGCTTGTTATTAACAATATTAGTTGTTAAATTTTTATGTTAACTTGTAAAAATGCTAGGGAAAAATTCTAAAGAAAAAAATTTGCTTTGAAATTTTACATGGACTGATCATGGTTAACTTCACATCATTGAAGTCTCTTTACAGCAGCGTACAAAATAAAAAACGTAATTTGCGTACAAAGTAAGCACACCTTTTGTTTTTTACTTTGTGCAGCAAAGTCTCTTTATGTACAAAATCATTCATCAGCACAATTTACAGCACAAAATAAAAAACGTAATTTGCGTACAATATAGACTAAAATCTAATAATCCTGTTAAAGTTAATACAAAAGAAAAATTTCATGAAGCTTTTTTTTCTTATAAAAATAGAAAAAACAGTATAAGTCTTTTTTAAACAGCTCGCGATGCAGTAAGCTTGTAATTATTGATGATGATGACAATGCAGTAAGCTTGTATTTATTAATGAAGATGACGATGCAGTAAGCTTGTATTTATTGATGATGATGATGATGATGATGATGATGATGATGATGATGATGATGATGATGATGATGATGATGATGATGATGATGATGATGATGATGATGATGATGATGATGATGATGATGATGATGATGATGATGATGATGATGATGATGATGATGATGATGATGATGATGATGATGATGATGATGATGATGATGATGATGATGATGATGATGATGATGATGATGCAGTAAGTATTTATTGATAACAATGTATAAGTATTTATGTATAATATTGTATAACATGTATAAGTATTTATGTATAACAATGTATAAGTATTTATTGATAACAATGATGATACAGTAAGCTTGTATTTTGATGGTGATAATAATGCAGTAAGCTTGTGTTTATTAATGGCGATAGCAGTGCAGTTAGCATGTATTTATTGATGGTGGTGGCGATGCAGTAAGCTTGTATTTATTGATAATAATGTGAATGCAGTAACTTTGTATTTATTGAGAGAAGAGTGCAATGCTTGATAAAGAATTCACAATCAATAAACATATTCATCTTTTTTTTAATGTTTGTTATAACTTTCAGAAATAAATTACCATGCTAAAGAAACCAGAACAATCTTCATGTGATAAGACTACCAATAGTCCAATTAAATTTCCCAAAAAGAGTAATTGTTATAAAGATGCAATGATCTGCCCAATAATATAAGAAAAGAAGTCAAGTATAAAATACAAGTTTAAACATTTAATAAAATATCATTTTTTTAAGTATTTTGTTTTATATTTCATTTTATTGTGTTTTATTTTATTATCATACAAACATAAATAATAAATTATTTATTTGCTTGTCGAACAGATAAGATTTTTATGTTTTAATAAATGACTGATAAATGAACAAATTATTGCTTTTGTAAACAATGATTATATATTTTCAATGATATACTTCAGTAAAAAATGAATTCAAATATGGCCAATTCCATAGTTCTGTGACGCATCATGCGGAGAGATTTTTGTTGTAATTTATTCATTTGGCAATAAGGTAGTCATAAAAAAAGCCACAAACAATAAATTTTTCATATCGTTTTATTTTACAGAAAAAAAACTATCAGTTCAGTGATGCAACTTTCAGTGTCAAAACAAAAAGACGAAATTAAAATCATTTTAAAAAGTTTTGTTAATTTGTAATAAATTTTAATTTATTTTAAATTATACTCAGGTGAAAATAGCATCAGAACAACGTTATCATTCTGAACATAAAAATAATGTGATTTTGATATACCTTAGATTTTTCTTGAATAATTTAAAATTGAAATGAATCCAAGTTCATTTTTTTGTTGTCTTGTATCGTTTTCTGACATGTGAATTACAGATATTTGCAAATCTTGTAATGCTTACGCAAAATCTGCTGCTGACCTGATTTCGTATTGACTAGTTTTAACTCTCAGGGCTGCGATTTGTTTAACAGTAGCTCCTATTCCGTCAACCACTCCTTTCCCGTGCATCGCTGCAAAGAAATGCCAGAAGAATTTTTTATGAAAGCGTTTTTCAAACACAACCATTGCAGCCATAATGCTTTTGTTTTTGAACTGAGAAGTGGCATTATCGCTGAACATGTGTACTTCTTTGACTTGATTAGGAATAAAGTGAAGGATTTTGTCAATGTATGGTATAACGGAAGACTTAGTATGATCAGTTGAGTCTGAAACTATGGCAAATGTTTTTAACTCAATGTTCCAGACTGCTAGGGTCATGATAGAAACTTGATTTTGACTAAAATGAGACGCTTGTGGCTCATTTTGATAGAAACACCTAGCGTTGTCAGCCCGGTCAACTTGGATTACCGCAATTTCAGAATTAACACTCATCGAAACCTCCTTCAGTTTATTAAAAATTGTTGATTGGTTTTCTTTACAAATGCGTGTTTAACGAACTTATCACGCATCGCTGATATGTGTTGAATGGATTCTGCTACAGTAAACTTTTTTGAAATTTTTTCAATGTTTGCATATGTTTTAGTTTCAGGCTTTCTCCACTCGTCCCAGGATACTTCGAAACCAAATGTATTAACAGTTTGCAAGTGTTTGTCGAACTGTTTCATACCTTTGCATGCAACACATTTGTCATAGGCGCAATCGTATGTGTACGGTTCACAAACAAAGTTATTTATCATTTCAGATCCAACTTTGATTGAAGGCGCTTGACTTGATTTTGTTAATGCATTTAAGTCAAATCGCATATTTTCATGCAAACTACAAACACAAACATTATGCGGAAATTTTGTAACTGATTTTACATTGCGTGGACAAAGATCGCAAAATTTGCTGAGTCCAATTTTTATGTGCAGATGCGTTTCCTTGAATAACTCGAAAGCTTCTTTTAGCATATAATATAAATGACGTATCTGAATACTGTTTGCTTTTCTGTCAGATAATTGAATTCGAGTGACATCTTTTTTGTTTGGTGATATTTGGGAAACTTCATCTTCATTATAAAAGTTTACAACTGCTAAAACATCGCTTTCAGAAAGACCATACAGCTTTGAATATGCTGGAGGTAGCCCCGAATTATCTTTACAAGCAGAGCTATTTGAAAGAATAGAAAGAATTTCAGATTATTTCTCCTTGAAGTTGGTGCTTTTAAAACTTTTTTCAATGCTTTTCCTCTTTGTTGAACTTTTTAAAAGTTGAGCTTGGTCTTTGATATTTATTTAAAAGTTTTTTTTTTAAAGCGCGACTTTTTAAAACTCTTAATTTTGCTTTAGCAGCATAAGCTGCTTTTTTATTAGGATCGGCTTTCAATTTTTCTCGATATCTCTTAGATCTAACTCTGGACATTTCTTTCTTTTTATCAGCATTCCGAGAAACATAATTAGCTTGGTATTCTGCATAATGTTTTTTTTTTTACTTCAAATTTTGATTCCATTTCTTAAAAATTTACAACTTTATAAGAAAATGTTAACATAAATCCAAAAGTTTACTAATATTTACTAATAGTCCTTCACAATACTAAAATGCAAAAATCTATTCGAATTTGAAAAATTTGAAAACCCACAACGAAATCTGAACTTTTGGATGATATTTTGACTTCCTTACCGCTATTTTATAAAACGCTAATTATCCTGTCGGTTCAGTGACGCAGCAGCTTTTAAACTATAACTATGTGAATACAATGTTTTTTGACCAATTTTTTTTTTAGTAGTAATTAAAAGTTTACATTAAAATATATAGTTTCTAAAAAAACCTCGCCGTAAAGCGTAATTTCATTGCGATAATTAAACTTTTTTAGCTTTTAGTTCGGTGGCATAACGTAATTTTTGCAGATGTGTATGTGACAAAAAAACACTTGAATTATTTTTAAAGAGTAAAAGTTTTTTTACTTAAGACATATATGTAATCTCAAAGATTCTTTCTAAACAAAAATATGGATTTGTTTTGTTTAAAATATTGCAATAACTCGCCCTCAAATTTTACTCACTTTTTCGAATAATAAAAAGAACAAACAGTTGCTAACATTCATCAAATTTATCTACTCGGATCAAACATTTTCTACTCAAAATTTATTTTAACAAAAATTTTAAGGTGTTTAAACTATAATTAAAGAAATAAAACTTTTTGAAAAAAGATATTTTTAAACACGAAGTTTATCTCTTCCATCATGGAAATAGCCATATATTTTTATTATTCTTAACACATGCAGAAGAACTTTTTATTTCTCATCATCTTAAAGGCTTAATGTTGATCAACTTCTACATCTTGATCAGATAATGTGACATAAGGGTGTATTATAACAATTCAAAATGAGACAATCAAATATCAGATGTTTCTGAAAAAGTGAATTGCCTAACCAAAGCAATTAAATAAAAAAAAACTTTTTCAAGACATTTAATTTTTTTTTAATGCATTTATTAAGTATATATACAGTAAAACCAATGATATTGGACTCCTTCTCCTTTATAGGTAAGTATTATTCTCCTTTATAGGTAAGTATTATTCTTCTTTTTTGGTAAGTTATTTTTTTTAATAGTTTAATTGTACACTTCCTTGAATGATGTTTTCTTTGGTACAGCATGTTGTCTTTTTTTATACAAATATTCTGCATAAGAAAGGTTATTCTAATAAAATTCTTCTTAAAACATTAAGAAAAGTTTGCGATAAAGTAGTAAATGCAATTAAACTTTTAGAAAAAGTTATTACAAAGTTTTTTTTTTTCTTTTCTAATTTTTCTCATTGAACTCATGCACATCTATTAAAATTAATATCTCCTAATCATTGTTAATTATTGTTTGATTTTGGAGCAAACAAGTTCCTGCAATTTCTATTGAATAAATGTTTAAATGTTTCTAATAAAAAATTAACATAAAAAACTATTTAATTTGCAACAAATTGACATAGTACTTTTTATTTAGCCCTCTATATCACTTCTTACATTACGTTAATTCTCAGTTAATTACAGTTTGGAAAGCCATTTAGCTTTTGTGATCTTCAAAATGTTGGTTTATATTGTTCATAAATGGTCATTTTTTGTTGATTACTGCTTTAATCACTAAAGGCTTAGTAATTGAATAAAACTAATGCTGATGCATTAATAACGCAATGCAATCAAGGCAGACTGAAACGTGCCTAGTTGGGTATCAAAGAAAAGTGATGTACCAGCATCTTCGTTATCATATGGAAATGATGATGGGTTGGATGACACTTCTTTTACCACAGACAGTGATTAGACTAAAAACAAGACACAGAAACTTTTATGAAAATGTTATATTTTGTCAAATATTTTTATTTAATATGCACCAGATTAGATTAGAACTAGGATCTAACGTGTATAAATGCCCCTTTTTCAAATCTAAACTAAACTCTAATTAGCGCTTTAAGTGAAATCATTCTAAAGACTCCATTGTGTTGTTTTTTAGTTTATGTGTTAGTGATAGTTAAAGTGTTATAAATTGAATAAAAAAAGAAATATTTTTTTTAAACATAAAAACTAATTTAAAAATAAAAAAGAACTGCCAAAAAAAATTCTAAAGCTCTTGTTTGAACATTACACACTAAAAAAATCATGCAAATTAGAAATTTAAAACTTGGAATAATTTATAAATTACCTTAAAAAGTGGTTTATAATTATTTGGTATTATAAAATAACATAAATTATTTATCCGTATTTTAATTATACAGCTGGTTTTGTGATGTTACTATGCAATTAAGGTAAAAAATATTTTACCTTAATTGCATAGAGTTTACCTTAATTGCATATAATTGCATATTTACCCTAATTACATAGAGTTTCGTTTCTCCTAACTGTTAAGCAATTATTCATAAAGTAAGTTTCAAATCATGAAAGTTTAATAAATTAAAACTATGTTTCAACACTTAGTAATTGAAAAAACTTGTAATTGACAAATCAAAAGCTTGTTTGCACTTAATAGGTTTAAAAAACAAAACTTGACAACAGCAACCTTACAGCAACCAACCGACAACAAATTTACTTAATAAAAATAAATGTTATAATAAAAATAAATAAATATTGTACTTTATACCTAATCAACACTAAAAAATCTAATTATAAACAAACTATAGTACAAAACATACTTAATTTATTGATAACAAAGTCCAGAATATAAATCACAAAATAAAAAGAATATATATATATATATATATATATATATATATATATATATATATATATATATATACACAAATATAAATAACAAATAAGTATATAAATAATAAAAAATGCATAAATATAAAACAATAGTTTAATATAAATACAAATACTTTTTGTATCTTTTTATCTATAAAATAGAAAAAAAGATATTTTGGTAATATATTGATAGAATTTTACTGAAAAGAACATGAAGAAAGTCAATATTTAAAGATGACCTAGAATGCGCAAGAACTTGCTAAGCAAAACATTCGAAAAATATAAAGAAACAAATTTAATGCTAGTTTAAATTTGATTTTTACAAAAAATAGATATATAAAATATCAAATAATAAAGTAAAATCTTTAAAAAATGCTTTATTTTATTCATTAAAATTTTGGATGCTAAATGTTCTATGAAAAATAAATTATTGAAATTTTACAGATGCAGCCTAAAGTATAGAACAAACTACCTCCAAAAAGTCAAACAACTCACCAAAGTGACATTAAAAGCTCAAAAAACAATTGACACTTAAAATAGAACCATAATTTAACACAATTAGATATGCAAATATAACAAAAGATTGCAAACTAACTTATTGAAAAAAATACGACACAAAGCTTACTATTAATGTTCTCTTTTTTTTGTTTTTTAAAAGACTCTGCTGTCTTGAAGACTGTTTAAAATGTCAAAAACGCACAAAGGAGCATACTTTTTGTAATATATATTTAAATATAGCTTCATATGACCAACATGTAAATGACTTTAAGGTTGACCATGTAGGTTGTTTTACTTCCTTGCAACATTTGTGTAATAAAATGATTTCTGTTTTTTTTATGGCTCTCTGGTCCTCTTATGGTCTTGAAGCTTGTAATAGGTGATAATTAATTTGATTGCATTAAGATTATCAATAAAAGCAGTTTTCTATAAATAAAACAAATTTATGACTTTTAGTATGCAACTTTGTCAAGCCCTTTTACATGAGGGAGAAATAGGTAGTTTAGGACAGGGGTAGTTTTGGACAATGCAAAGTATTCAAAAAATACTAACTCATCAACCAAGTTAATATATAAGTCGATTTAAATTTTTTCACACATAAGCGTCACAGGATTTTTTTTCACGAAAGCGGTTAGAGCGCTTCTCTACAAATGTTTTATGATTTTTGAAAATTTTTCTAATTTTTTTAGTTCTTAAGCATAAGGATTTACAATCAAATGTACAATGACTTTTTGTTTACATTTTCAGTGAAAGGGATATGTTTTGCGACATGAATGAAAAATTCAACGATAAAACATAAATTCTTCACAAACTTTTGTAAAATGTTTCCTGAGATTAGGGTTAAAGCAGAATTGAACAGTTTTCATGGTGCACGTTATTTTGTAATTTTGTAAAAATTTTGTAAAATGTTTCCTGAGATCAGGGTTAAGGCAGAATTGGACAATTTTCATGGGGCATGTTAGGACAAGTTGCACACCTGATAACAAATTTATCTTCAAATAAAATTAGATCAAGTAAAAATAGCGTGCAATTATAAAAAGAAATGTAAAAGATTTATAAACAAAGATAATTTAATAATTGCAAGAAAAAATGTTTTTGATAAAATAATGAAAGTAAGAGAGGCTGCAGGTGTATTTGGGCTCTGTTTGCCTACAGAATTAAAATGTTCAGAATTAATAGAATATCAAAAAAAGATAACTTTTCTACCTAATATTCTATAAAACAAATATTTATGCAGAGGAAGCTATTTTACAAAACTATGTGTTGAATCATCAAGTTGTAAATTATGGGTTAACTTAAATAATATTACAGCAGGGTTCAAAAAATGTGGTAAAAAAAAAAAGCTGCATAGATTTTAAAACTTCAAATGTTAGTGATCATTCTGTGGTAAATACTTCTTTTGAAGCAGCTATGTTGAACAGTGAATCACTTATTTTATATAAAAACAAAACTGATGAGCTGTCATAAGTTTTTATTGAAAATTTACAGTCCTCTGTACCAATTGTATCTCCTGAGATAATTAGACAATACCTGAAAGCACCTCCAAGAAAAAAATAATCAAGAGGCAGAAAAAAGGAAGGAATTTTAACAGACACACCAGTAAAAACAGAATTTTTAAGTTACAAATGTCCAAATCTACACCCTCTTGTGGGGTAGTTTTGGACAATGAGTTGCTTTGTTTTTCAGGTAAAAAAGCAACTGCATTTGAACTAGCTCAAGTTTGGATTTTTTTTAAGAATTAATAACTAAATTACCTTTTTCAGCGAAAGTTTTAACTTTTTGTCAAACAGTATGAAAGCTGTAAAATCTTTTTTAAAAAATATCCTAGTGTGCTTCTTTTTCCCCCTTCTATAAAAAAGTTTTTCCAGGATTCATTTTGGTACTTGTATTGACAGCTCATGGTGTTGACTTTGTCTTTTAAGTTACTAACATAAGCAGCTTTCCAAATACTTTGTGGTATTTCTGTTAAATGATTTCAAGTAAACATTTCAAAAAACTAACAATTACTTCAATTAACCAAGATTTATATTATTAATAGATATTTGCATGAAATATCAAATGTCCAATGAACTTTAGAAAATAATTTTGGAGTTGAATAAACTTAGTGTTATTGTGTTTTTAATAAAAAATTATTTTTAATTTTCAGATCTAAACCTAATACCATTCTGAATAGTTTTTTTATAAGAATAACTGCTTTAACGTATTGGTATGCTCATTATAAACATTTTCAAATAGTATAACTTACCCACAAGAATCAATTTTCTCTTTTTTAGTGTCTTAAGTACTTAGTTATTCAGTTATACACACTTTTTTTATTGTCATTATTTTTATATTGTCAATATTAAATAAATTGTGTTGAAATAAAAAAAGTTCATTTTCATTAAAGGTTTAAAAAGTTTTTTCTTTTGTTCATTAGAATTTCATCAATTTTTTGTTAAGAAGTTCATTTTGTTAACTGGTATTTTATTTTGTGGACTGGTAAATTATTAATTTACCAGTCCTCAAAATTAGAGTTGGTATTCGGCAATATGGTATTAGGCTGACCTAACTGCTTAACTATAGTAAGCAACTGGGGTTGATATTTGACCATGGCTAGAGCCAGTATTTAATAAATAATAAATATATATATAAATTTATAATATTTAATGTATTATGAATTTTTTCCTAGCCCTGGCTATTAATCCCAGCTAAAGCTTCTAATTTTGTCAGGACTGGGGTTGGGTTTGTAAAAAGCCCCACATTTAGCCAGGCTCATAGCCCCACTTACTACCTACCAGCCTTGTTTTTATGTTGTTATAGTGAAACTTTTGCGTTGAAAGTTTTATTCCCATCTGAAAACTTATTTAAATTTCAATAATTACATAGTGAAATTTTGTTTCTTTTTATTCTTAAGTTGTTGTTTTTTGTTGTTGTATCAGATATTTATTCCTAAATTCAATATTTATAAAAGCTCTACTTTGATCCAGGTCTCAAGCGAAATTATTTTTTCTTCACCTCTGCATTGTTTTGATCCTGCATTGTTATTAGTAGCGAGGTGATTTAAATTTTGAATTGTTTTCTATTAAAATGTCCATAATTAATATTAATAATGAATGTAGATTTGTTAAATATGAGTAGCTGACAATCAAAAGGTAATATGTTACTTAGATTTAGAATTGGGAACAATAAACATTTATGATCATAATAAGTTATAATGAATTATATAAAAAATTTTTACTGAATAAAATTAATAACAATAAACTTAGTCTGTATTTTTTTATTTACTTTTTATTGAAAATACATGCGTAAATCAAATAGACAAAACATGTTTTGAATTGAAAACAAATAATTTACAACAATTTTTCTGGTCTACAAAAAACTCTCCATTGGCAAAAAGGAATGCAGTTGTGTTGGAAAATGCATATGAATTTCTATAAGGCATGTTCTTTGAGTTTAAAGAAATGACATAATTGTACCTGTTACAATATTATTTTTATTTTGAGAGAATCCATCACTGAACAATTAAAATACTATGTGATTAAAAATATTCTGAAGAAAATGTAATGAAGCCGATTAAAGACCAGTCAAATTTAGCTCAAATCTTTTTAATACAACAATAGTTGAAAATCAGATGTCTTAAATAGTATGACTCCTACACGAGTATTTTTTTTTTCTTTAATAGTGATTCATTTATTTAAAATATGTTTTATTAAATGTCAAAATGACTTCCACTTGTCTGTGATTGGTTTTTCAGACAAAAAATTCGTTTTGTGATGTTATCATGATAAAGAACAGAATGCATTTTAATGAATAATATTTTCACTTATTCAAACGTTTCATAATTTATTTCACTTGTTCAAATACAAAACACAATTTTATCAATTTCTTTCTTCAGCAAAATATGTATATCGATAAAAAAATAAATTTTAAAATCATTTTTCATTTTTTGTGACAAATCACATTTTGATTGCTAGCTCCTCATATTCATTTGTGAATACTCTATTGCAAAGTAACGTTAACATTTATTAATTAACATAATTTATTAATTAACATAATTTATCAAATAACTAATAATATAAAAACTGATCCAAATAATTATTTTTAGTACAATCAATAAAAAAGATATTGTTTATATTTAGTACAATATTGTTTAACAAAAGTTAAAAAATAGTAAATATAAATTCTATCAAAATATGTTGCACAAAAAAAGTAAATATTATATAGCTTTACAATAGTTCTTTTTAAAATCAAACAATGTACAATAGTTGCATAGTTTCTTGATTTTGCTTGTTGTCTGTTCTTCACTTAAGGTCATTTGAGCTGTTGATGGTATGTGGTTTTTATCACCAAAGTTTTTTCAGAATAAATATTAAAAATACATTTATCGCCTTTGATATCCTCATTGGTGTTTTGTTTTTTTTTAATTCAAATTTGTTGTTTTCTTTACTCTAATCAATTTTGTCAATAGCTAAATTTAGTATTTTATTAAGGACTATAATATTATTATTTTTAGTATTATTATTTTTAATTTTAGTTGAAGAGAATCAGTTGAGGTAGATAAGAATCAGTTGAGGTAGTAAGAATCAGTTGAGGTAGATGTAGAGTAGATAAGAATATGTTGAGGAAGATGTAAGGTAGATAAGAATCAGTTGAAATAGATGTAAAGTAGTTAAAAAATTAGTTGAGGTAGATGTAGAGTAGATAAGAATAAGTTGAAGTAGATGTAAGGTAGATAAAAATCAATTGAGGTTGATGTAAGATAGATAAAAATCAGTTGAGGTAGATGTAGAGTAGGTGAGAATCAGTTGAAGTAGATTTAAGGTAGATAAGAATCAGTTGAAATAGATGTAAGGTAGATAAGAATCAGTTGAGGTAGATGTAAGGTAGATAAGTATCAGTTGAGGTAGATGTAAGGTAGATAAGTATCAGTTGAGGTAGATGTAAGGTAGATAAGTATCAGTTGAGGTAGATGTAAGGTAGATAAGAATCAGTTGAGGTGGATCATTTTATAAATATTTGTTGCTTGTTTTGCAATAATAAAGTTTTGTTTTAAATAATCCTCTGTATGATACAGGCAATTTTCTATTTATTGAATAAATCTTTCAGCTGAAGAAAAAATAAAAATATTTTTGAAATATTTTCAAAAATTTTTTTTTAATTTGGCAGATTTGCTGGCATTTGCTGAATTTATTAACCAAGGGAAGGTTTAAGCTTTATTCAAAAAACCCACATATATTGGATCCTTCGGTAGTTTATGAAACTAAGTCTATGGTAATTAATGTATGAACAAACGTTAAATGAATTAAAATTGTAACAAATATTTCAAAGTGTTACATAACATAAGAAATTGTGCAATGCGTTATTTAACAAAAATGTATTTCAAAATTAACTCTTGTCGCATGCTTGACTTTTTGATTTTTTTTTTTTTTTTTTGACTCTTTTTGACTTTTTTTGAGAAAAAAAAATATTTTGCTATGAAATTCAGACTTTAAGGGGCTCCTTTAAATTTATTAAAGTTTTAAGGGGCCCCTTCAAATTTAATAAAATTTAAATAAATTTAAATAGAATGTAATAATATTATATTATAGTAACTTTTAAATTGAAACGCTAGTGGCAAGTCTTTTTTTGGAATATTGGTAGCACTAGACAGATATAAATATAGAAAATTTAAATAATTTAATTGCTTAAAAATATTTATCTCTAATTTCTTTATAATATAAAAGTATTGACATTGATAATTATTTGTTATAAATTTTTAAAATTTTTTGTTTAGGTGACATAATAGAACTTTTTGACACAGGAATTAAAAAGAATGAGCCATTAATTGCAAATGTGCCTACTGGTGAATTAGCACTATGTAGAGATGAAGTAACAGTGTTTCTTCATGTTAGTAAAAAAGGTGAACATACCGATAGTCTTGCTGTTACCTGGTCTGACACACCTCTTGCGTTGGAGTTTATTCATCCTTATATAATTGCTGCACTGCCTAAGTATATAGAAATTTGTTCTCTCAATCCAAGACATGTTGTACAAAGAATAGAAGCTCCTAATGCAACAAATATTGTTGTTGGTTCTTACTGCTATATTGCATCACCATCCCACACATGGAGGTATGTATAAGTGTGTGTAGTTATTTGAATTACTGTGGGTTTATGTCTTTAAGTTCTGTCATTAATAATATAATACTGAATAAATAGTAGACAAAAGTACATAAATCATTTAATAAGTTTTTGATTAAGTGGTGTAGCAGGTAGTCTATGGTACTTTCAATATGACATCGTTGATGATATTTGATTTCAGCATTAATCCATAGTATTAGATATGCAGGTATGCCTGGAATAGTGAGTTTTTTCCTGCATCTACTTCATGACTCATGTAATTTAGCTTACCTTGCAAAAATAAAAGAAAAACCTAATGGGCTCTAAATTGTCTAAAAGAGATCTTAAAGAAGTTGTCATGTTGTAAAAGATTATATGTGGACCCAAATTTTACAATTATTATTATTTTGTATAGCTTTTATAATAATCTTGACCTATCAATTTATATTGATTAGTTTTTAATAAACTACTTTCATAAATCATAAAAATACATTTTTTTTGTCTTTAACATAACTGCCATAACAAAGCTATTATAATAGCTGGTATAATTATGACAGCACTTGCGCTTATGATAGCACTTATTCTTGACATAGCGTGTTAGCATGTCAACTAGATGAAGATCTTTCTGCGCATCAAAAAGAATTTAAACGTAAGATCTTTCTGCGCAAGGCATGATGATGAACAAGCATGTCAACTAGATAAATATCTTTCTTAAAACATAACTGAAGACAACAATGACTCAAGACTCAAGTTTGTTTACACTAAGTTTAAAGACATCTGAAATCACTTAACTTTGCTCCTTGATTTGTGTTTTTCCTCTCACCCTAACTTGTGCTCAATTTCTTATTTTTCTCTTTTAAATGATTTCATGCTATAATCTCACTAAAACGTTTATCTTGTTTTCTTTTACATCAGATTCACTCTACTACTACACTTCTTATTACTAACTTAAGGTTGACTGGGATTTCTTTTGTGACTTTTTTTTTTTAAATCATATTTTATATCAAAGTTTTTTTGGATATTTCCAGAATTCCAGATATTTTTTTCAACTTTTAGTTTTTACAGATATCCAAAACATTTTCTATACATGCAAGTTTAGGTATAAATTTTTGTAATATATATATTTTTTTAAGCTTTTTCACTCATCACTCATTCGAAAATTGGAAAATGCCTGAAAAAAAAAGTTAAAAACAATTTTAAAAGAAAATAAGGGAAAACATATTCTGGATATTTTATCCAAACATTTTTCTGGATTGAGCCAGAAGAATATAAAGACAGTAGATAGTTCTTTCTTATATGAAGCCTTGCTTCTATGGAACAGAGGCTCAAACTTGGCGGTTTCAATTACATTTACTATACATTTTCGTCAAGAAGAGAAAATGCATGCTAAACTTTATTGAAAGTCTTTGATATTTCAAGAGTAATACCCCTTCAATAGTCTTTGCCTTGTTGCTTTCCATCTACAGCTCTCAGTCAGCATTCGGCAATGTCGAACTAACTGCTGACCTAGAAGTGTTTATGGTCAGCAAAAAGTTGCTGACCTCGTTTCTATGTTTTATAGTTGAACTTTTTTTCATGTTTTTTCTGCTAACCTGGTGTTGACCTCACACAGATTTAGGTTGGCAAGTTATTGCTGACCTCATTTTTCCTAATTCCGAGTAACATGTCATCTGTAGAACAAGAGGTTAAAGTACATAATGATTGTCAGAGTGTAAGTTATTAGACTCAAGCTAATGATAAAGAGTAGCTTGACTGCACAGTAATTAGATGGGTCAGAGTGTTCTCCAGCGAGGAACCACAGATGCTTTTTTCTAATAAAGTAAACAGAATTTAATTTATAAATAAATAAAAATCATTTAAATCTTCAAAGGGATTCCCAATTTTGCTAAGACAAAATGTGTTCATATTAAATAAAATGTTTTTAAAAAAATTTTGTTTTAATTTTTTAGATTAAAACTTAATAATAAATGTTTATTATTGAAAATTAAAATGACATCATTGTTTTTTTTGTTTCTATAAATTTTAAACAAACAAAAAAATCAATGATTTAATGTACAAAAGTTCTTAGAAATAAAATGTGCTTGAATAAATTATCAAGTATGTAGAGAGCGGCATATATTATGAAGACTAATTGACCTATTACAAAACAGAAAAGGCAAGATTCGACTAAAACAAAAAAGTTAGTTTTTCTTGGTATGCATTTATTCTTTTGTTTTAATTATAATAATTTGTGCCTAACATTTTTTTTAAAACATTTTTTTAAATATGAACACAAAATGTCTCGACAGGTAGAAATCCCTTTAATAATATCTTTAACAAAGGCAATCTTTCTTTCTTTTTTTTTTGTATGAGTCTGAAAAACATGAAGAAGAGAGAGAGTTTTAAAGGATTGAAGTGCAGGGAAAAAACTAGAGCTTGCAGAGCATGCAGGAACAGATACAGTAAAAGAATGCAACCTTGTTGAATGACAACTCATATGAGAATGAGTTTTAATTGTTGGAACTAGGGATAATAGATCCTATGAGCAGCAACCATGATAGTATTTATAAAAAATAGAAAGAGATTCAACCTCTCAATGATGGGAGAGAGGCTCAAGCTTGGCAGATAAACCAAATCCAACTACATTTACAATGCACTTTTGGGTTTTGTCTAGTAGTGAAAGAGCATCAAGAGAGGCAGAACTTTTCAATTGATTGTATATATGGTTTCTTTTTTTGCTTTAGTAGAACTTTTCAATTGGTTGTATATATGGTTTCCATGATCAGTAGCAAATGACAATCCAAAAAGATGTAAACAATAGGGCTTAAAAGATGGTTGCCATTCATTAATATAGGAATGTTGACTGTAATGTGATGTTGTTGGCTGCCTGTTCTAAGCATATAAAAAAAGAAGACTTTTTGTCAAGACAGGAGTATAAAGTGGAGTTGTCAGTAAATAGAGCCGTTTTAGATGTCAGGAAGATCAATAATGTCGATAAAAAACAATACAGGATCAAGTATAGTGCCTTAAGGTACCCCAAAAGTTACTAGGAACAAAGGAGAGTTTTGGCCTTCAAGGATGACTTTAATACTGCGGTTAGAAAGAAATTATTTAATAATTTCAAAAATTTTCCCAGATACACTATATAAAGCAAGCTTAAGGAGAAGATCAGTATGGATCAAGAAGGAGAAGAGCAACAGCCCTTGCTGGTTACGACTACTCCAGTTTTTACACAAAGTTTTAGATTGCTCAGAATTTGTTTTTCTAATGATGACCTTTATCTTTTAAAACACACTTATTTATTTAAAACTGCTAAGCCAGGCTTGGACAGGAATGGCATGCAATTGAACCCTATTGTGTTTTATTTATTATGTTTTAATGATTTAAACATCTAAATAGTTGTTTCATTTAAACATTTCAGAAATGTGCTGAAAAAAAAATGCTTATCTAAACTAAACTGATAGTTTTCAAATCATCTCCTGCCAAAATGCAATCTTGCATACTTTTTAATCAGTAAAGTTGCATTATTTTATTGTAACTCTTTCTTCTCGCTCAAATAGTTCGTTATTGTCTACTTAATTTCCTTACCTATTGTACCTATTATCTACTTAATTTCCTTAAACATCAAAACTTTAGAATTCTTTTCTATCTTCATTTTTTTCTTTCTCATTAAATAAACATAAGTCAATTTTTTATTGGTTTCTTTCTTTCCCATTAAGTCTAAATTTTACCACAAAAATTATCAGAAATAAAAAAACAACAAAAGACTTTTTGGGTCTCAAAAGTAATTATTTAGTTGAAGATTTATAAAGTAAAAATTGATTTAATTAAACTCTTGTATTTTTTTTATGTTATCAGAAATATAATTTTTATTACTTTTAATTTTAAAGTAAAATCTGTTATAGACCTCTTAAAAATGCATTTATACCTTTTAATATGTTTTTTTAATATGCCCACTGGAACTATTGCAGATTAGGTCTGCTTTTTACAAATATATTTTGCTTTTTTCAATGCTGTAGTGGTGTAGTAGTAAAGCGCTTGCTTCATAAGCAAGAGGTTCCGAGTTCGATCCCCACCTCGTCCCTGGTAATACCGCGCTCAACTTGTTTCTCCGCGCAGTGGCCTTGTTTGTCAAGGTTCGTGATTAGAAGTTATAGTGTTGAGAGAGGGTTATAACCACTATTAAGTAGCCTCCTCATCTGTAGTGGCCTTCTCGGCCTTGAGGAGGTGAATAACAAAAAAATTTATAAAATGTTGACTTTTACAAACACTTTTCCAGACAAGAAATAAAAATTAAAAATTATGATGAAAAAGACAAATTTTTCTGTAGTAAATGTCTTTTATACATTGATACTCCCTACCCAAAATCAAACCCTCAGTTGATGTGTGTGTATTAAAGCGCCCACAGATGACTATATCAGTATGATGTCATCAGTGATCATTAAATGTGAAAAAGCTGCTAGCAAGTTTTTTATATATTTCTTATTTGTGTTTATATTGATTGTATGACATCACAATGCTAATCAATTAATACATGAACATAAACAAAGTATGAACCAGTTTTACTTGTATTCTTTTGTATGTGACAGTTGTGGACATGTGACTGTGACATGTTTCTGTGGGTTTATGTGGCAGTTGTGGACATGTTTCTGTGGGTTTAAGTGACAGTTGTGGACATGTTTCTGTAGGTTTATGCACTATATTTATTTTTTTTTGCTTTTTTATGCCACACAATTATTTGCTGTGTTTATATAATAAATTAGACCGTTTTCATTATTGGTTGAAGAGACAAACTTTCACCTTGAAAAAAAGCTTAAATAAAGACCTTTTATTAATGTTAAAATATTTTCAAACATATGACTAAGATTTCTGGAGGTTCTGAAGTTAGTATATCACAAATAAAAAAGAAAATCTAGTAAACATGAATTGAAAGAAAAGATACAGCAGAAAGCCTATTTTAAATACTTTATTATTTGATTCCAAAGCTCAGAGATTTCTGGTTTCTGAATAGGAGTAGCATGTATTTTTATGCTAGATTGAGCTCCCTGCCACGCAGCACAAATATCCCACTGTTGGAATAGCTACGTGGTATGAATGAAAATGGTATGCAAAATTTAGGAAATACCATAAATTAGAAACCAAAAAATCAAAAACTGAAATTATTTATTTTGGGAGCAACCAGAGTGGTTAAGGAAAAGTTGCTCATGATTAGCATGTAAAATAAGAAATTTTTTGGGTGGTCGATAAATTTTATTTTTTTGTGTGTTTAAACTTTTATCATAGTAATAGTTCTTCATGAACTTGATTGAAACAAAAATACACTAATTGCTTTATACGTAGATATTTTCTACTCAAAATCAGTATTTCAGACTGAAAAACTTTTATCAATAATTTTTTTATATATTATGCTACTATATATATCATAATGCTAAAAACCAAGATTAACTCAAAATTTTATTTTTGCGCATTTTGCAGACGGGTTCATATATTCTATTTATAGACACCTAATCATAAAGTTGATATAATACTATATATCTTGGAAACTAATAAACTTTAAAAATTAATGTGAATATAATTATATACCTATTGTATAAGTGCTGTTCTTGGTTCTGCTCTAGATGTTGTTAATGCCATTACTACGTCATCGTATTTTGGGCCAAAAATAAGTACATTTACCTTTTATTATGCACATAGCATAGTAATAGTTAAATATTGAATTTAACTTCTTTTATGATATTTGTTCTTGGTTCTACACCTGGAACAGGTTCTATATCGACTGGTGACTAATTAAAATAAATAGACCACAGAAAAAATAAGTCAAATTAAATTTATGTATAATTCCATTTGCTTTTAATTCACATGTTCTTGAATTTGTGTTATTGTTTTTCAAGTTTAATGTCTACGATTTTCCACTTCGTTTGCCTTTTGCTATGCCATTTGCTTGTTTAAATTTTTTTTAATTTAAGCAACTTTTTACAGTTTTTTATAAAAGTAAACAGTTACATCATTGCAAATAAATTGTCTAGAAACAGTTAAAATAGTTAAATGTTATTAATATAGTAAACAAAACTTATTTATTACAAAATATATGCATATATATATATATATATATATATATATATATATATATATATATATATATATATATATATATATATATATATATATATATTAACTTTGTTATTATAAATTAAGTTTCTTTATTACCTGTTGCATAGTTTTAAAAAGTGAGGAAGAAGAATAAAAAACTCATACTATATTTAAAAAAAATTAAAATTAAATTAAAAATATGAAAGGCACTTATGTCATGCACAAGTAACTAAATCTTCTAGGTGTAGAGATACATAAATCTTTTGGGATTACTAAGACTCTTAAAGAAGGAGACAAAAGAAATCTCAAGCAGTGATAATCCTAGAGTTAATTAGGAGATTTTTTTTTTATGCTTGTGTTCACCTAATTAAGTTTTACTGGAAGCTCCCTGCCCCACCCCACCTGGAGGAGAGGGTTAGTAATATTTTCAATATGTTCTAGACTTTAAATAATATTTTATTTAATACTTTACATTTTTTTAATTTATAAAATTCCTTATCATTTTTTCAATAGTCTTATCATCATGTCAAAAAAGCTTAATACAAGCCTTACTTATCTTTTAATACCTCACTTATCATTCATACCTGTTTTGATGCCAGGTTAAACATTTTAATTGGATTAAGTATTAAGACTTTATATTTACTAAATTAGTTTAGTAAATATAAAGTCTTAACACTTAATCCAATTAAAATGTTTAACCTGGCATAAATATTATCTACTGCAAAAGTTATTTCAGAAAGTATATTACAATGATTATGTGGGAGTTTTCAATCTAAAGTATTTGCAGTTTTATTCACATTGCTTAACTTTATATTTGATTGGATCAGATATATATATATATATATATATATATATATATATATATATATATATATATATATATATATATATATATATATATATATATATATATATATATATATCTGATCAAACTTATTTATTTCTAATTTGAATTATTGTTGAATAAGTTAATACTTTTTTTTGCTTTTATAACTTTCTAGATAATTTTTGCTTTCACTTTTTTCCTCATTTTTCGGACAACCTCGCCACAGTTTTTTAAATGTAGAAATTTATAGTTTTAAAGTATTTTATACCTCAGTAACTTGCGAGGTCCTCATTTAGTAGCAGGGTTGCTAAAATAGTTTCCTTTTAAAAAATGGTAACTGACTAGTTTTATAACCCGAAAAAAAACTAGTGCTACCATTTAACACTAGTAGGGGAAAGTTGTCTTAATTGGAACACTTAAAGAATAAATATATATTAACCAAGGATGACTTAACAAGGAAAACATTTATGATTAGATTAATACAAACAGACAACCCACTATACTTTTAACCATAATTTGACTTAATTGATTGCATTGCTATTGCAAATAAATATGCTTTTGCAAAGATACCATTTTGCTCCAATCAAGTTAACTGGTTCTTTTGTTTGATTCCTTAATCAGAACAGGTTGTTTTAAAAAAAACTTGATAAAATCAACAACAAATGATTTAAAATGATTTTTATCTTTACCGTGAAAACTTAAACAGTTAATTCAAAACTTATAATAGGATTAATATTACCCTGACAAATTGTCTGCAAACAAAAAATTGTATAAAAGCTTCAACTGTTTTAATGTTCTCTTAATTTATTGATTAAAATCATGAAAAAAAGTATTATTTTTAAGGTTTATGGTTGTTAATAAGTATTTTTAAGTTGCTCTTGAACTATTTCCAACTCTTTGATTTTATTACTGATTAAGTAAGGAAAACTTTAAAGTTCTAATTAAGGAGTTTTTAGACTATTTTGTTATATCACTGCAACATCATGCTTGCAGCAACTTATAAGTTAAGTTTATATTGTTATTTTCATTTTAAATCCCATCAATTTAAACACAAAAAATCATATAACCTAAAGCAGTATAGTTTACCCAGTGCAATCAATGTGGTGTGAATACAAAATTAGATTACTGAAAAAAATGACGCAAAGAAACCTTAAATGTTTTTTTAATAACTATAAAAGTCAAAACGTAGAATTTAAACTATCTAGTAATCTAAAGTTTTGAAGTGATTCTTATCAAAGTTCTAATAACTAGTAATTTATAGTCGACAGAAATCTGGGTGTACAGAGTCCTAGATATAGCAAAATATTCAATTGCTCAAGTAATTATATCAGAAGATTAGGTAAATTTGTCAACTTTCTTTTGAGACATAAATATTTGGTCTATATGTTTGAGTAATACAATTTTTTTATAGCTAATACCTTAATTTTTTAATTAAAGTATGATCTCATCAAAGACCCACCAATACTTACAACATTATGATACCTTACTTGATAGAAGAATGGGAATACTGCAAGATGATCTAAGGGGAAACAAAGCTAATGTTAACTTCCTATTAATGACAGCTAAAAACTTTGAAATAACATATACAAATTCTTTTGACTGAATGTAAACATTATAATCATTATTATGTTAGTTAGCATTAGTAGCATTTTACTAAAAAAAATGCAAATCATAGCCATAATTCATAATTTTTCAAAAAAAAAAATGCAAGTGTTCTTATTAAGGCGCTGTTCCAATTATGGTAACTCTTCCCTACCATTCAATTCAAATCTTTTTCATTTTAATTAAATTTTTTTTAAGTTTATAAATAAATTGCAAAACATAAAACAAATTGAAGATGTTCAGCTTTTTACTTTTTTATTCAAATCTTTACATATAAGAATATATATCTAACAATGAAGCCCAACAGCTGGGAATCTTGATTAGCAAAACCTGAATTACAGAAATTATGACTAATTTCAGTAATTTAAGTTTTGTTAATTATGCATTAACCACTAATTATACTAATTATGAAATATATATTTATATCAGGTCTTTTTTCAAGTGTAAAATGTTGTGCATTCATGTATGTGTTAATCCATTTAACTTAAGCAGTCATTTCAGTCGAGCTTCTTATCATTTTTTAATATTTAAGCATAAAGATATCGTTTAAGCAGCAGGATAAAAGAAGTAATTAACTTTATAAAAACTACTCATGAAGTTTGAATGACGATTAATTTTATTTTTATTAACCTATATTTTTCGTCAAAAATGTTCAGCAAAAAAAAAAATAATAATTTTTTCGTTTTGTTTCTTTTTTTTTTTTAAATAAAAAAATATTAGCTAAAAAGTAGCGCCAGTTTTGATATTTTAATTTTTTATTGTTGTCTGTTTTGTTATAATGATTAATTTTTAAAAAAAAAAACTTAAAAACTACACTGCGACCATTTTCTATAGACGCATGTAGAATTTAGCGGATTTATAGTGTTACAGTGGTAATAAAATTGTTCTAATGGTACTTTTGAATAAGTGTATGTAAGAAAACAATGATCCATTATGCATCTGATCATTAATTGTCTTGATTGTATTAAAATAATTAAATTTTTAATATTCACGTGGCAATTTTCTATAGACGCTCTAAAGTTTTTGAGAGTTTTGACGAGCAATTTTCTATAGACGCACTAAAGTTTTTATGAGTTTTGTCGCAAATTTCTTATATTCTGTAGTATTTTTTATTTTGTGAGTCGAAATTAGGTTGAACTTAACCAAATGCCGAAAGAAAGGCTTATCATCGAGAAAAAGTTCTAAATCAAGAAATTGCTAGAAGATTGAAGAGATCAGATCACGTTATCAGTAATTTCTTGAAAAATCCATCAGATTATGCAACAATCAAGGGGAAACCAAAGAAATCTAGGGTTTCGGACCGTGAAAAATGCAGATTTGTTCGACTCGCATCAAATTCATCAAAAAGTTTGAAAACAATTAAGTCAGATTTGGGTTTAAATATTTGCAAGGAGACGATGAGGAAAGTTCTTAAAGACATCCCACACATTGTACGATCAAAAATAAATAAAGCACCAAATTTGAAGCTCGTTCACAAACAGAAACAGATGGAATTCGCCTGCGAAAACATGGCACACGATTGGGAACAAGTATGAAATTTTAGATTAAATTCTCATGAATACGTAAGATATTTAAATAACTGAATATTTTTGTTTTCAATACCAGGTGATTTTTTTGGACGAGAAAAAGTTTAATCTTGATGGGCCTGATGGTTTTAGTGGCTACTGGCATGATTTGAGGAAAGAACCCAAATATTTTTCGACAAGGAATTTCGATTGTGGATCTTTGATGGTAATACTATAGGTTTCGTCAGCGCAAAACTATTAAAAGCAAGCCTCGCTCTGGAAGACCTAAAGTTACAACTGAAAAGGCTGATAGATTATTAGTAAAGTTTTGCAAGAATAATCCTCGCATGACTGCTGTCGAACTTAATTCAATTATGCATCAGTTTCATGGCACAAACTGTAGCGTTGATGCAACTAAACGTCGATTACGACAAAATAATCTGTATGGTCGCCGTCCAGTTAAGAAACCTCTTATATCTGCGAGAAATTTAAGAACCAGAATAAAATTTGCGAGAGATCATCTCAGTTGGACAGTTAATGATTGGTCAAAAGTCCTTTTCTCTGATGAATTAAAGTTTGTGCTATTCAGTAGTGACAGAATTAGATCCAATAAGAGACAGATTCAATCCAAAATATCAGTTACCTACTGTTAAACATGGAGGAGGAAATGTTATGGTTTGGGGGTGTTTTAGTCGTGACAACCTGTGTCCCATTCATCACATAGACGGTATTATGGACCAAAGAGTTTACTTTGACATAATGAAGAACATTATGCTACCCCATGCAAAGGACAAAATCAATCGCAATTGGATCTTTTAACAAGATAATGAGGCAAAGCATTGTGCCAGATCTGTTAGGGAATAATTTTAATCAAAAAAAGTCAACATTCTTGAATGGTCTTCACAGAGCCCAGATCTCAATCCCATTGAGCATCTTTGGGAGTACATTGACAGGCAATTTGTTGGTAGAATACCAACCAACAAAGACAATTTATTTGGTTTCATTAAAGAATTTTGGTATAATATTCCTCTGGATGTTCTCATTAATTTAGTTGATTCGATGCCTCGTCGCTGTGATGCTTTTTTATTGGCAAATGGATATGCCACCAAATACTAACTTTTTTATTGAAACTATTTTATTAAAAAATTGTAAATTCTGAAAGTTTTTGTAAATATTTCAGCTTTATAGAAATAAATAATAATCCAAATTCAGCTGTTTCTAAAGTTTTGCACGGATGCCTTTTTAAAAAGCAATAAAAATTAATTGACCGGTGAGTTTTAAAAATCTTGTTAAATGGATTTTGAATTGTTATAATATAAAATACATTTGGTAAAAATTTCAGGTTACTTGAGAAAGTTTGTGAAAAGTTAAAAACTAAAAAAAGTAAGTGTTTCTAAACTTTTGCACGCTACTGTATATATATATCTATATATATATATATATATATGTCCCATTATATATTATTTATTTTACTTTTTTGTCGTGAAAAATTTTAATAATATTAAATAATATATTAATAGAAACTATGAATGCGTATTTAGATAAGCACTCTGGAGTGCTGCTAGATCCACTGAGGATTTGGCATGAGGCAGCAATCATATCTTTAATTATTTTTCATTTTTTCTCCATTTTCTGAAAACACTGTATGCTATAATGATTTTTTCTATTATATATATATATATATATATATATATATATATATATATATATATATATATATATATATATATATATATATATATATATATATATATATATATATGTATGTATGTATATATATATATATATATATATATATGTACACACACACACACTATAATAAATAAACAGCTACCATATATATAGGTACTTAGCTCCAATGTTTTGTAAAGCACTTTAAATCACCTACTCGGTTGATATCGTTCAATGCACCTAGCATGTTTTTATATGATTTATTCATGAATAGTTGTTTGCTGAACCAAATTTTTTTTGAAGGGTTTGCAATAAAGATTACGTTTTAGGTCCACACTTTCATAATGGTATAAGAATGTAGATAGTCAGAGCATTGATGCTCTAAAGCTCCATCTTGCACTGTGCAATAATGGTGGCTTATGCCTCCTAATTTTACAAATTTATATTCTAAGCCTAGATTTGTTGATTTATAATTTAAAAAGTGTTCCAAAACATGTTTTCAGATTAAATATAGAACAAATTTTCTTCAATTCACTATGATAGCATTCTTATATTATAAAATTAATTTAACAACTTTGATAAAAACAAAATTCAATCTATTATATATTTAAGTTAATTAACAACTGATTCTACAACACTTTCATAATGTGCTTTATTTGACAGCAAAATACAGTGTTATAAGGAAGTAAAAAGGTAAAAAGTTATTGAGCAATTGTTTGTTTTTAGTAAAACATTTTGAGAATTAAAAAATTTAATACAATAACAATATTAATCTAATTAATTAGCAGATTTAATTATGCTAATTAATTAGATTAATTAGCATTATTAGCAGGTTTAACTATATATATACAGTAAACTCCAGGTTATTCGAACCACTTAGGGGAATTAGAATTTACTCCAAACAACCAAAGTTATTTTGAATAACTAAACATTTTCTTTAAACAGACCTTTTTCAAATTATTATCAAATTTTAACAGAAAAAAGGAGTAAAAAAGAAGAAAAACTTTGGAATAAAATGCTGTTTAAGTCTTTACCTTCTAAATAAGCTGCTTTAAATCTTTACCTTCTAAAAAACAAATTAAAAATAAAAAAATAAAATCTTTACAATTTCTCAACAAAATTTATCAACGAAATCATGCTTTCCAAAACTATTGTCTCTTAGCTCCAAATTGACTGGCTCTTTTTGATTATGTCTTCTTAATGCTTAATCCAGTAAGTTAAAGTGTTTTGAGGAACACTAAACTTTTAGGCCACATTCTTTTTACTTTGACCTTTTTCCGTGCTTTAAAAACATTAATCAATTAATCAATTAATTTGACATTTTCGCTTTTTACTAAAAAATTTGCAAGAAACAAAGAGAGTTTATTAAAAAAGGGTGGTCGATTGCGTCTGACAACCCCCACAGTACAGGCATGGTTCTGCCTTCTTTCGTGTAGACGCCATGTTAAGATTTTCATTGCACTACGTTTAATGTGTTCAATTTTTTTATATTTTGATAACATTATTTTTTTTACAAATATACATACAAATATTTTGATTTCATTCGATTAAGTTATATTTCAAAATGTAATGCAATAGTATCTTGAGCTGAAAGAAAACTTTGAATAACTGATGGGGTGTTTGAAAAGGGGTGCAAAAAATTATTTCGAATAAACAAAATTTCAAATAACTGCTGGTTTGAATAACTGATGGATATTTTCATGAGTTTGGTAAGGAAAATTCACGGGGAATGAAAATTGCTTTGAATAAGTGGGAAATTCAAAGAAGTGCCAGTTCGAGCAACCAGGAGTTTACTGTAGCTATCATTTTTTAATTTAAACATACAAGTTTATGTCTTCGAATGTTAAAACAATGTTAAAAAATACATCAATCATGTGAAAAAGTATAGAGTAGGCTGACAAAAAATTTATTTTCTTAATCTTTTGTTTGCTTTTACTGTCATTTTCTTTTACTTTTTTTTTAGACTGTGTCCAGTTGATGTTAATAAACAAATTGACCAGTTAATTGAAGAAAAAGAATATGAAATGGCACTCACGCTTACTGAGCTCATGGATGAAGTTAGTGATAAAAAAAAAAATAAAATAAAACAAATAAAAAAGTTGCTTGGTTTTTCACAGTTCTGTCAAAGGCGGTTTGAAGAAGCTATAAAACTATTTAACAGCATTGACGAAGATCCATCGTTTGTAATTGGATTGTTTCCAAATTTGCTACCTAAAGAGTTTCACAAAAGCATAAAATATCCGTCAACACTTCCAAATTTCAGTGATGGAGATATAGAAAAAGGTGAACTAATTTTTTTAAATAAGCAAAACAAATATAATGCTATAAAATATAAAACATAAAAAAAAATGTTTTGCTTACAAAGCACAATTTTATAATGAGAGAAATTTGAAAATCTATTATGCTTAAAGAATTACATCAGATCGTTATAAGGTTTGTACAGAGCTTAGATATATTCCCTATTCCCTAACTATTTTTATTTATTTCCTAACTATTAGTCATTCCCTAACAGATTTTCCATGAAAACCTTTAATATTCAGGGAATTTTTTAGATATCAGATACTCAGGAAAAAATAAAGGCAATTTTTGAAGCAGAGATGTTATGTATAATCTTTTGAAGTACATAAGGCTATTTGATTTTTTTATTTTTTATTTTTGTTTTTAGATTTTTCTTTCTGATTTTTGCCTATTGATTTGTAGTTTGTGTCTTTAAGTTATGCTGCTGCTTCGGTTTAGGTTTCTGATTTATGTCAGTCAGTGAATTAATTTAGTTTGTGATCTATTAATGTATGTTGATGTGTATAAAATATATATATATTTGAAAACCTTTTGATTTTTGTCCCAAAATGTTCTTCTACTTTAAAATATTTGAGTGACCACCCTGTTTCACCTTTTTAAGTGGCTGCCCTGTTTTACCTTCTTAAGTGGCCACTCTATTTCAGCTTCTAGAGTGGCCAACCTCTTTCAGCTTCTTGAGTTGCCAACCTCCTTCAGCTTTTTGAGTGGCCACCTTTTTTCAACTTCTATTTAAACAGCACCTGTTTAAACCTTTACAACTTCAGTAGTTGTATCATCTCTAGCAGAGACTAGTTAATGCTAAATTAAAAGCTTTATGTTATTTCTTTATTTATCAAATTGTTTATACTTATATAAATATGTTAATTGTCTAAACTTTTAAATTTGATGACTTTTAACTTATTAAATAAGATAGAAATATAATGTAAGAAATAATAATAAAGAATTGTAACTTCTAGTAAATTTTTGTTTAAAAGGTTAAAATTTTACTTTTTTTTAAAAGGTTTGAAAGTCCTGATAGATTATTTAACTGAAATAAGGCGTAATGCAAAACAGGTAATATTTTTTGATATTGAAGTGTGTATTTAATTATTTATTTTTAATATTGTAGTGTGTATTTAATTATTTATTTTTAATATTGTAGTGTGTATTTAATTATTTATTTTTAATATTGTAGTGTGTATTTAATTATTTATTTTTTATACTGTTATACTTTTTATAAATTTTAGATACATGTCAAATTTAAGAAAATTCAAATCTGGCAGTTTATAATTTTTTATTTTTATTTTTTGATTTAATTTAAAAAATTTTAATTTTTTTAATTAAATCAAAAAAATTGAATTTGTCTACCAAGTGCTTCTGTTCTTTTTTTGTTAATTCATGTAACAGTAGTTTTTTCTGTTAAAGAAAAGATTGATTCTTTGTAACAACTCTAAATTATTCAGGGCAACATCTTAAAAAAAAACATGTTATATCAGCATTTTTGTAATTAAACTTGCCCCATTATAATGAGGTTCAATTTTCAAAATATTTTTTTTTTTAATTTTTTTATAGAACTCCTTGCCTGAAAATATGTAGGTGTACATATTTTTAGCTTTCCATTGCAAACGGAACATAACCATTATTTTAAATGACAGATTTTTGTTGGTTCAAGGCAAAGTTAAACTAATTATATCTCTGTGATCAGTTGTAATTAGATGATTAAATTTTAGGGATGTTTAAAACTTATCAAAATTTTTGAGTGGTGTAAAAATCACCAAAATCTAAGGCTTAGGGTTGCATGCCTTAGATGTTTTTACATAAAATCACCCAAATGTGTTAATGCATTACTACCATGTACCATCAATTCTGAAAGCTTCCAAAATATGCAGTGAACAAATTAGAGAAAGGCTTTCTCTATTTTGCAGCCACATCATATAAGTTCACTGCACATTTTTGAAGCTTCCAGGATCATTGGTACACAGTAACAATCTTTTTGCACAAATATTACCTGATAAACAGAGATATGCAATTTCAAACCATCTTATATAGGGGGGTATCCGGTAAATATTCTTTTTTTTATTACTTTTGCATTTTATTCATTATTTACAGCAAGAACTTGTAGGATCATAGCACATAGGACCATTTGCAAATCTTTCAACTAAATGAAAATTGCTGATGATATCTTCCTACAAGGAACAACTGTAAATCTTCTGTTGTAAACATTTCTGTTTTGGTGAACTAGAGGTAAACTCTGTTCTTTCAGAATAAGTCAAAAGAAGATGAAAAATTATTTTTATTTTCATGAACTGAAATATTTTCTGACTATTTATAATATATTTATATAACAATAATATATAACAATATATATAATATATAACAATAAGTTTGATCAATAACTACAACATCAGTATCTACAGTTCTGACTTTGGCTTTTTTAAGTCCACTATTTACAGCAGCATCATACATATGAAGAAACATGTGTGAAGAATATCTTGCTGCAAGATATTAGCTGCTGTAGATGATATGAAAATTCGTCTTTATAATTCTTTTCATAATAAATCTTCAAAACATTTGCAACCATTTTGTCAAATGTAAAAATTTCTTATCAGTAAACTTCCTTAGATTTTTTACAATCATTTTTTTCTTTTAATTTTTTTTTCTAACAACCTTTATTTTTGTTCTACGGATTCTTTCAGAATTGTTTCCGCCAAGTTCACTGACCCTTTTCTGGTATAGCTCAGCAAAGTAACTAACTTGTAACTTTTAATTTTAAAAAAAACAGGAATTTTTTTATCCTTCGTATCATATAGTGTTTAGTTCTGCAAGCTCCTGAACATTGTTTTATTTGTCAGAATGATATTTTATCTCTTTTTTATTAGATCTTCTGTAGACAACAGACAAGTGATATCTAGCATCTTGGGCAAGAGCACGAAGCTTACATAACAAAGTGCTATCTTCAAGGATTGTGGCACATTTTCTAATACATTTTTCCAATTCAAATGTTGAAACCTGATGAAGTGCCCCATCAAAGCTTTTATAGGAAAAATATTTCAAAATGGTTTCACAAACTATTTTTAAAGGAGCACTTTTACTTAGTAGGTGATTCATTAAAAGAAAAAAAATGCTCAACACCATCATCTTCTTGTACTCTAATTGCTAAAGTAGTAAAAGTCGTTCAGCCTTTTTAATTTTATAACACTTAATTTATTATTACACAACTTATGAAGTTCTGCATTATGCTGAATAAAATTATCCATTAAAAGATTTTCATCTACACTACCAATTAATATTTTAATTAGTGTCTTGCTCAGTCTTTCAAAGTTTGCTATCTTTATAGCAACCTTTTCATATGTAGCTCTAGAATTGTGGTTTTTCCTTTAACATTCCCTGCACAAATTAAACTCTCTGTGGTTTTCCTCTGAAAATAGAAACACAAGTTCCAGTCGATTGACAAAAATCATGCTATAGTTTTCTATTTTAAATTATATGATCTATAAAAAATTTTCATTCTGTATTTAAATTTTATATAAAACTTATCTAAATTGCATACAAAATGATGACATTAAAAAAAAATTTGCTTTTATTTCTTCTGTTTCTTCCAAGATTTTTTAAACAACAGTCTATAATATTATTATTATGTAATATTCTGTATTCTATATTATTACTATTACGTATTATTCATGAATTTTGAATGTACTCAAGATAATTTTGTAACAAATAAAAGCAATAAAATTAATTCATACCAACTATGACCTGCCCCATGGAATTGATCAAACAATCATGTTAAAAAAGGAAAACTCTTTTCTTCTTTCAAATGTGTAGAAAAGAAGTTATTATGAATGTATAGTATGTATAAATTTTGAATAAGAAAAAGTTTTTAATTATATACTCAATAAATGCATCAAGAACTCTACTCATAAAAAAAATTCTGTTTATGAAAAATATTAAAAGCTGTGATACAGAAAATTTTTTGATTTTTATCTGGCAACTTTTGATATTTTTCCATAAAATATGAGAAATATCTTTCAATTTAAATTCTTAAGAGATAAGTAAAATCTTGTGGAGGAGTGATTGCAAACAATCTCTACTTTGATCTATTAGGTGTACCCATAAGTATACAATTATTTTTGGTGTGGAATGTTTACTTTAGTCTCAGAGCTTAAATGTGTATAGACCTGTTTTATTGTGCAACAATACATTGGCAGACAATTAACTGAAGAGCATTTATTTCATTGCATGCTGTTTTATTCTCAATCAGGTATTATTGCAACCGTTGCGACAACCACAAAAATTGTGATGTGTATGGAGACTTAAATAAGTACCAACGTTGGTTTACAAAGTTTTTCAATTGTGCTTTTAACTTTACCAATAGCAATTAAAGTTAACGCTAGGTAGGGTTTAATAATGGGGCTTAAAAAACGCTAGTGTAAACAAATCCCAAACTGAGTATCCAGGAAATAGCAAACACTCTTCAGATCACTTGGTCAAGAGTTCAAAGACATCTTCACGAAATCGGGAAGACAGTTTGACCAAATCGACCAACATTCAGCAAGGTTAAAGAAAAAATGCTGCAGCTTAACTGGGAAGTTTTATTACATCCTCCGTATTCCCCAGACATAGCATTATTTAAATTTTATTTATTCTGGTCCATAGAACACTATCTAAAGCATAAAAAATTTTAAAATGATGAGGTTTGAACTCACATAACAGCATTTTTTTTTTTCTAAAGGGTAAGGAATTTTATTAAAAGGGTATTAAAAGTCACCAACAAAATGGCAAAAAGTCCTAGATAGCATAGATAAATTATTTTTTGTTGTTGCAACTTAAATAGTTAATTACTTTATGTAATATATATGTATATATATGTATGTGTATATATATATATATATATATATATATATATATATATATATATATATATATATATATATATATATATGAATATTGGTGCTTCTAATATAAATAATCTATGATATGACATGATATTATAAGTTTTTATTAAAAAAAAAAATTTTTAAACACATGCGATATTTCTAATTACACAAAATGCATTTATATTTCCGGATGGCAGGGTGACCACAGTCCTGGAATGTCCTGGATTTTTACAAGTGCTCTGGAATGTCCTGGAAATTAAGAATTTTTTCAAAAAATATTCGGAAATGTCCTGGAATTTTTATTTTTTAATCAAATTTAAAAATGTATCATTAAATTATTTTTTTATACTATGTAAAAAATTTATGATAATAACATTTTTAACATCTAGATAGAATTTATTATTTATTTAAAAGGTCTTTAATTTTTATAAGTAATTATTTTTTTATTATTTACTTATATTTTATAAAGATGACTTAAGATAAACTTAAAATTTATGTGTGTGGTTTATTCAAAATATAAATATGATATATAAATATAAATATGATATATAAATATAAATATGATGTATAAATATATAGTTTAAGTGTTTCTACTACAAATTATACAAACAGTTTTTCGCTCTTCACCTTGCATAAAACAGCTTTTAGCTGTTTTATGCAAGGTGAAGAGCAAAAAACTTATTATTATCTGGTAAAATCAAACCTCAGTTTTCTACTGAGGTTTGATTTTACCAGATAATATTTAGAAATGTAGGCCTTTGATATGACAAAAAAAATCATTCTTTGTAGTTTTATTACCATTTTATTGGATAAAAATTTAAGCATTTTTGTATTTTATATGTGCCCTATTCATAATGGTTATATGTATAATTATGTGTGCCCTATTCATATGTAAAATTATATGTGCCCTATTCAAGTATATATGGTTATATGTCTAAGTAAATGTGCCCTATTCATAATGGTTATATGTATATGTATATTATACATAATATATATAATGGTTACCTTATACTTGATTAAGCTTTGGTTTTTATAATTTTTAAAATTAAATTTTCATTTTATCTGTCTTTTAATTTTGTTTATTTACTTTTTGCTTGTAATTTGCATAAATACTTTCATATTAAACGAATACAAAAATTAAAATGGGCTTAAAAACTTCATGAGTATTTTTATAAAAGTTGAGTTTTTCAATCGTTTAAAACTCTTTTTTAAAAATTCTTTTCTGTAAAAGTCAATTGAACCTGTCATTTCGAAAAGGGCACAAGTTCATTTACTAAAACTTTTCAAAATCAACAAAAATATGATTTTTATTAAAATAATGTCTAGGTTGCTAAAGAAATTAAACATAGAAGTAGATAAATAAAAAATACATAATTTATATGCGTTCTGTATATAAGTTATGTATTTTTTATTTTTTATAAAAAACATAAATCATACAGAAATTTTTAATTCAAACTTATAAACTAACTGTTAAAAGTTTTGGACTTATGTCCTTTTCGAAATGACAGGTTCAATTTTAAGTTGAGCTACAGTATTCTGACTCAAGATCGAGTTCAAAAGTTTTAAAATTTAATCAATTTCGGTCAACTTAAGAAAGTATATTAATCAATTTAGTTGACAGTCAATTATTTCAAAGTTGTAAATACACTAATATTAACATAATATTTTATTATTCAATATATAAAGAAAAAATTAAAAGTTTAGATAATATTAATTTAATAGTGGGTTGCCATTTTGCTAAATGGCAACCCACACAATATTGAATTTAGGAACAATATGGTATCTAATTTGACCAACAACCATGGTAGTATTCGAAAAAAAAAGGAAAAAGGCCCAATGTTTCAATGATGTTACAAAGGCTCAGACTTGGCTGCTAGAGTTAGTCTAACTATATTTACATGACTAAAAATGAACAGACATTTTTAAAAAACCAAGCTGAAATATGATAATATACCTGAAATATATAATATAGGATTGTTTATAGATTTTTATAATTTGGATAGGAATCATGAGTATGAAAATGGCATAAAGAATAAAATCAGCTGAGCTGTCACAAAAAAATCATATTCGAGATTAGAGATGTGACGCGTTTTTTTGGTTCTTGTTTTTTTGGTTTTTTTGATCGTTTTTTTGGGGGAAAAACGCAGGGGTCCGTTTTTTTGGTTTTTTTGGGAAATATTTAAAAATTCATCATTTAAGCTACTAAATTTAACTTTAATGGCAATATTATTAAACACATTTTAATTTCAGATTTATATTGGAAAACAAAGGTTGAATTTGACTAAAATTCTTTTTCTTTTGGTATGTTTAAAGGTTTTATTGTTAATGTTTAGGTTAACACGGTTATAGCAGTCCTGTATAAAAAATTATTAGTTAACTTTATCTTCCTCTATTTAATTTTTATTGACTTTATTTTTATATATTGACACATTAAACACTTTTTATCTAAATTTATTATACTTAAATACATTTACTTAATTTTATTTAATATTTGATATATATATATATATATATATTATTATTATTATTATTATTATTATTAATTTACTGTACTTATAAGGTTTTAAGTTGCAAATAAAAAGTTATAAGCAGTTTTAAAAGCTCTTTTTAATAATCAATTATGTTCTTTATTTAATTATATTTAAATTTTAGATATTTTGCATAACATAGTAACTTTTAGTTTTAAAAATGAGTAAAGCAGGCCATACAAGAGGGAGAAATAAAACCATAGTTGCCAATTTATTTATATCCATGAAACAATTAGCAAAATGGAAAGAGTTAAACGTTCCTTTTGCTTTGACATTATGTCTAAAAACGGAACTCAAATGACTAAGCATATTGAAAAATGTTGAAAATGTCCTAAAGAAATAAAAAGTCTATATGCAAATATATTAGTTCATAGTCAAAAACAGCAAGACTCTTCTGGAGATGCTGAACCAAAAGCAAAAAATCCACAATCTGATTCTTTTGGAACATCCTCTTCTGAATCAATTTGTAGAAGTAAAACACCAAGTTCCGTGTTTGACAGCATGACAAAAACTGAAAAGGTGTGTTTTATATTTTTAAATTTTAAGATTTAATTGAAGAATTAACTGATATGGCAACTAGCTTATTAAAAGTTCATGATGCATAGATTTAAGATTTGTTTCATGATTGGCTGATGTACCAATATGACATTTTCTTTTGCAGGAACTGATTGATACACACCTAGCCAGAGCAATATATGCTACTGGATCGTCACTCCACATAAAATAGAAAATGATTTACTTAACAGACTGGTAGACTTTTAAAATATGCATATTATTTTATAAATAATTTTGATATTAAATTTATAACAAACAACACTGAAAACCATTTTAGTAAGCAGAAATAATATATCAGTAAATAGGTTTATAATACTTATATAGTACAGTATATAATATATCCTAAACTATATTGTTGGAACATTAAGCCATTCTGGTGAATATATGGCAAATGAAATAAAGAAAATTTTAGAAGAAATTAATCCTAATAAAGTTTTGGTCATTGTGACTGACAATGCTGCAAATATGAAAAATGCATGGACTCGTCTAAAAGATTGTTATCCCCATCTTCATTGCTATGGATGCATTTCACATGGTTTAAATTTACTGTTCACAGATTTTTTTAAATTGACAACTTAAAGTGTTTTGATGTCACAAGTAACTGATATTGTTAAAGAGATAAAAAATTCTCATTTATCTGTTGCAGCATTTAAAGATATACAAAAAAAATCAGCTGGTTTAGTAACATGCATTTCCTTGAAACTACCTGTGCGAACTAGGTAATACAACTAAAAGTATAAATATAATGTATATTACAAAAAAATTGAACTATGTAACTAATTTTATTATACAATCATAAAAATAGGTTTAATAAATTACTTTACTCTAAAAACTTAACAGTTAGCCCATTCTCAAAAAAGGAAGAAGAAGAAGCAAAAAAAATCTTCAAGAAAAGAAAAGATTTTTGTTTAACAGAAATTCACTTGGCTGCCAATATACTAGATCCCAAATTTCAAGGCAGAGTCTTGACTGGAGAACAAAAAGTATTTACATAATTCATATATGATTCTTAAAACCAAGTTTTACTTTTAATGCCCAAGGCTAAAATGGCTTGGGCATTAAAAGTAAAATTTTGGAAAAATTTTGAATAATATTAAATACTATTTTCAAATTTGAAAATACTATTTAAATTAATAAAATAATTGTAAAATTATTGAAAGAAAAATCTTTTTATAGATTGATGCATGTGAGGCAATACACAACATTGCTGCAAGTATGTAAGTTCATTGCCTGAAGTAAACAAAGAAATTATGATGTTTGACTTGGCTAATTACCAATCAAATGGTGGTATTTTTTCAAAACCTTTTAATTGGACTGCAGGTAGAATAACTCAACCCATAAATTGGTGGAAAGGGTTGTGTTCCTTTACTGAACTATTAAAAGTTTGTTTAGAATTCTTCAGCTACCAGCTTCAAGTGCAGTATGTGAGAGAAGTTTTAGCACTTATTCTAACATTCATAGAGCAAAAAGAAATCACTTAACGACTGAAAGGGCTGGAAAACTAGTTTTCATTTCACAAAATTTAAAACTTGAAAATGTTGAAAACACCAGTTATGAAAATGGTACAAGCATAACTACTCCTCAAATTAATAATGCAAGTGTGAATAAAGTTCCTAGCACTTCAATGCCTTGGTCAGAGTCTGAAGCAGTTAATATAGAAAGTGACAGTGACTTTGTTTATGAATCATTAGATGAGGGTAGTCTAGGGCAGGAAGACTCGAACTCAGAAAGCACACCTAATTAGAATATCTTATAGTTTAAATACATGTTAAAATTACTAAATTATTGAATTTTTTTGCTTAAATATTTATCCTTTTTTTTAATTGAGTATATACTACACTACACAGTGCTACACTACTTAGCACTAAATTAATAACGAATTAAAACTAATAAAACATTATTATTCAAAAATATTAGAATATGTAAATTAAATAAAGTTAAGGGTTTTTTTATAAGGGGTTACTGGCAATATAATTCAAAATATGTAACAAACAATGTAAAACTAAATTATTACATAATAAATATTAGGGTTGTCTATTTCTTTAAAGATTTGAAGTCTGATATAAAATAAGCATCATGTTGTATATTAGTATATTTAAATTATGAAAAATGGTTATTTTGTCATGGACAAGTATAGTTTCTGTATATAATGAGTGTAATATTTAGGATGTATAGCAATATTTAAGAAGTAAAACATGACAAATAAACATTCTCATACAATATACCTAGATTTATAACTAACTTAATACTAAACCGCCTAATAAATACACTTAATAAATTGCTCTTAAAATTTTTATTAAAACATTAACTTTAAATTGGTGTTTATACATTATATTTGTGATTATAATGATCATATACTATAAATAGACAGAATAAAACAAAAACTCTTCCAAATTATTTACCAAGAAAAATAAAAAACTTGTTTAAAAAGTCAAAAAACACCAAAAAAACACGTTTTTTTGCAACTCTATTCGAGATGAATACTTGTCCTAAGCAATCAAAAGTGATAACTTTTTATAAAGACTAGAGGAGTGTAGAGATGTATCATCAGCAACATTAGAGGTTTTGTTAGAAGATCATTAATGTAGATATAAAATAAAATGGGACCAAAAAGGGAACCATGTTTTTTTAATAAATTTTTTTGACATTTTGTAGTTAACCACTAATTTACTGCAAGTCGTCAATATTTAGTATTATTCTTTTTTTTTTTTTATTAATTTTAATATTATTTTTTATACTTTTTTATTAATTTTAATTTTATGTTTTACATTTGCATATATCTTTTAGGAGTTAAATTATTGTTTTGTTTCAGACCCAACAATCTACTTTCACAAGCATTCAACAGTCAGCAGTCACACGAAGCCGACAGCCATCGGTGTCAAACAGTCAGCAATTTGAAACAAGCAAAAGCTTTCTTTGTTTAATTGATACCACTTTACTTAAATGCTACCTACAAGTAAATGATAATCTTATAGCACCTCTTTTGCGTCTTAGTAACCACTGTCACGTTGAGGAATGCGAGACCGCGCTTAAGCAAAAAAAGAAGTTCAACGAACTTGTGCTTCTTTATCAGAGTAATAATGAACATGAGAAAGCTTTAAATCTTCTTTCGGAGCAATCAGATATTGATTCAAGCCCTCTGAAAGGACCAAGTAAAACAATAGAATATTTACAAAAACTTGGTGAATCAAATTTATCTCTTATATTTAAATATTCGATTGGGGTCTTAGAAAAATATCCAAATGAAGCTTTAACAATATTCACTAACGATACACAAGAGATCGAACAACTTCCACGTGATCGCGTGTTAGAGCATTTGAAGAAGTATGCAGCAAGTACTGTTACTAAGTATTTAGAACACATCATTTTTGATTGGAAAGAAACAAAATCCGAATTTCATAATCGTCTGGTTAGTTGCTATATAGAGTCAATTATTCCTTTAATGCGCGATTATCTTATTTCGTTGCGAAGTAGTGATAAGCGAAAACCAGCTGGCAAAGAGCCAGAAAAACTAGGAGATTTACGTTCAAGGCTTCTTTTTTTTCTGGAACATTCTACTCAGTATCAGCCATCGAAGCTTCTTCGGTATTTTCCGCAGAACATTCTACATGAGGAGCGTGCTTTATTATACGGGAGAGAAAAGCGGCATGAAGAGGCTCTAGCTATTTACATATATATTTTAAAAGACCGTCAAATGGCGGAGCAACATTGTCACAAGATATTTTCTGCAGAAAACTGTACAGATGAATCTGATAGAAATGTTTATTTGAGCTTAGTAAAAATGTATTTACAACCAGAACAATTACCTTCTCTTACTGCACCTAACTCTGTATTCAATGATGTGGTAATGAATCCCGATCTTCAAGTTGCTCTTGATCTTTTATGCAAGCACGCAAAAAGAATCGAAATCAAAGACGCGCTAGAACTTTTGCCTCCTTACACTAAAATCAAAGATATTTTGGCTTTTTTAACAACAGCACTAAAAGATAAGATACAAAACAAACACTCAGCTATTGTAAGAAAAAGTCTTATATATGCTGATTATTTGCAAATATCTGAACAACGAATTTATTACCAGAGCACAAAATGTGAAATTACTGAAGAACGTAACTGTCGCATCTGCCACAAAAGGATTGGTACAAGTGCATTTGCAAGGTACCCAAACGGTGTAATAATTCATTATTTCTGTTGGAAAGGTTTGCCGGGCAACACCTGCCCACCAAATTTGTTTGATAATTAGTTCTTTTTGTAAAATGGTAGTCAGTTCTTTTGTCGTTGTTTTAGAATATGGAAAATTTTTGTTTTGAGATCCATCTTGAATTTCTTCTAAAAAATATTTTATTAATATAACGATATGATGTAAATATAAAAATTCGAAACCTTTTCCTGCAAGGATTGTAATATGCACATTTCTAACATAAAATTATTTTTATATAGATTTTTATACTTATAAAAAAAAGTAAATTATAAATATTGTTTTGCGTTATATTTTTTTATTGCATTCAATTTATTCAACTAAATGAAAAGAAAATTTTATGAGTAATGTATTCGAACTGTTACAATCAGGGCCGCCGAGAGGGAAGAGCAAATAGAGCATACGTGTCCTGGGCGTCAAAATAATAGGAGCGCCAGAAGACAAAAAAAAACATGATTTTAATTACAAAGTAGTAAAATTGTTTTTATTAATGAGGTTTAAATACTTGGTGATGTGCAAAGCAATTAGAGCTTTGGTAATTAACTTTATTTAATAAGGGTTCACGACTTCCATAGAGTTTTAAAATCTCAATGCAAATCAATTGTCACGCCTACTCTTTAAAAAAAAGTAAAGGCAAGACTTATAACTGCAAACTGTGACGGAGAGAATTATCAGAGATATCATATTAAATCACTGTGCACAATCCAATATCAAAGTCTCAACATGGATTTGTACATCACAAAGGCTGCCGTACAAACTGGATTGAATCCTGTAACATTTTAAAGAAAGTTTGTTCGAGGACACCTGCTTTATTAAATTTTTACCTACTTTGCCAAATCAAGGATTACTGTTATTTGTGTTCTTCGTCAATGACTTACCAGAATACATTTATAACTATACCATGTTTTAAACCAATAATGGCAAAATCACATTGATAATGACAAAATCAGTTTGATAATGAATTTCCTCGGATTATAAAAAACTGCAAGCGGACAACGACAGCGCTGTAAATTGGTTGCACAGGTGGCCTTTGAATTTCAATGCCAAAATACGAGTTGGTTGTTGCAAAAACTAATTAATAATATTGTGGCTGATATTGACGGTAATGGGTGCAATATAGTTCCAAAATGTATTGAGCGAGACCTTATAGTACTAATATCCGACAACCTCAAAGTCAAAATACAATTAAAATCAGCAACTTGGGTTATCAATCGAATACTTGGTTGTCGCAAGGTATTTCTGTGTCGGAGCCCTCTAGCTACGTCATGTAGAGTTTTGTACGCAAACTTGATTAACCCTTCTTATAATTTGCTCTACTCAAACGTGTCCGACTACGCGTATTATCATTAATTAAACACTTTAATTAACGATAATTAAACACTTTAGTGACGATCGAAAACTAAAAATACTCGGCTTAAATATTCGAAAAACGTAGTGACCTCGTACACTGTAATTGATTTGAAAAATTTAATATATATAACTGGTATACCCTCAGAAATATCAAATTTTTCAAAAAAAATTTGTTTTATTTTATTTAAAATTTATCAGCGAATCATATTCTAAAAACCATTTTTTTAAATTCAGCATATAACTTGAGGAAAGCAAACTTAGCTAAACCTTACTTTTTTATGCGCCCTTGACAATTTCCATAGCAACGATTAAATTTTTACTTGGCCAAAAAATTCTCCCCAAATATAACTTTTGATAACAAATATAACTGAGAAAGCTTGTTAAAATAAGTTTATAATTTATTTCTATTTTCCATTAATCAAACCATCTGTAAGATTAAAAGCAATAACTGGATTTCTCATAAATTTCCTCTAGAAGTTTCTTTTAAACGAAATGTCATCTAAAAGTTATATATATCTGTGCATCTGTTTATGTTTATATAATTAAAACCTTATACTTTTAATGGGTAGAGAACGTGTGAAATTTGCTGCCCAATTCCAAAAGAAAAAAAGATTTTATGGAAATCTGTATGGGGGAGACCGGGGCTAGTTGACCGCAGGGGTAAGTTGTCAAACTGCGTTAAACTTCAGAGCCTTTCATCAGAAAGTGACAAAAATTGCACAGAATCTTCCTAATTGACCATTTCATCAATCACTATAGTATTGTCAGGATTCGCGGATGCGCATGGGAGATATTAAGATTTATGCGTTTTTTGGACAAAAATGTAAAATGTAACAATTCTTCCTTTTTACTTTTCAAAAAAAATTGTCGTAATAAAAAAAAAACTATTGTAAAAGTTCCAGTCACAATTGGTTTACAGTCACAATTGGGTTTCAGTCAGACTTTTGCCGATTTTCAGGATCTATAGACTGTTTATTAAAAAAAAGGCTTTCGGGGTAAGTTGCCAAAATTTTCACGGGGTTGGCTCATAGCATTTACTATGGAAAAAAAAATATTTTTATAATTAATTTTTTTTTTAATTTTTAACAATATTGAAAAAATTTATTCTTACAAAACAATTTAAAAAAAATTCTTTTTAGATTTTTTTTTCACAGATAAAAAGTGGGCTACTGTTTTGACTGTTATACGGACTAATATTTGGTACCAGCTAAAAGTAATATTAAATTTTGGAATAAAATTGTTTCCAAAAATAATAGTAAAAAAATTTCTATTAATTTTGTACTTAATAGTACATTAATAATTATTTTTATAGTTTGCGCCAACATACCCCGTGGTGGGGTACATTGACGCAATTTTTTTTTTTTTTTTTGAGGGCCCGTAAAAGCCCCAAGAATTTAGTTTTGTAAATGAATGCAAGTTTTATAAGTTACCCAAATTCATACTCTTTAAGACTACACTTTAATATTTTAAAAAAATATATACTGTTAGGGCTACAGAGCTCATAGAGTAAAAACCGAGCCAACTAGCGCCGGTCTTCCCTAATTTAAATAAAACAAATTCAGCAAATACTAGCCTTCTACTAACAGATTCACAGAGCTCAATAAATGTATCTTATTCCAAGGTAAACCCTATTAATAATTCTGCAAGTTCTAATAAAAAAAGCAGGGGGATGCAGGATAATTGATAGCACTTTATTAGCCATTGTTGTTTAATTGTTATGTTGTCCAGAATGTAAAACTTGTAGACTTAATTTAGCTAAAATAACAAAAAAAAAATTAGACTTTCCAGCTCATTGATTATATTCTGTAAATGTGGGTTCAATGATGAACCATTTTTTACATCCAAAAAGTGTGGTTCTGAAAGTTGTAGAACTTTTGATATTTACCAAAGGTCTACTTAAGCAATGCGTTCATATGGTCAGGGCCATACTGGCCTAAAAAGCTTCTGTTATCTTATCGATCTCGACCGCCAATGGCTAAAACACTTACATTAAAATTGTTCGAAAAATTGCTATTGAAGTTGAAGCAATTGCACTAAAAATGTCTGGTGCTGCACTTGAAATTGTAAAAGCATCCTAACATACTACTGATGAATCCAATTTAATAAACACCAGTGTTTCTTGAGATGGCACTTGACAATGTTGAAGTTTTTCCTCATACAACGGTGTTTATACTGCAATATCTATGTCAACAGGAAAATTTTTGGATTTTGAAGTACTATCCAAATATTGAAAGAAGAAAAAAGAAAGAAAAAAAATACAAACCCTGATGCATACAAAATTATCACAGCTATTGTCCATACGATGAAAAAACTTGGTGCCAGAACAATGTTGATTGAAAACATCCCAACCAACCTTCTCTTTATAAACCTGGCCCTGATTTGCCACGTGATACTATTAAGTTACTAAAACCATTTTATAAAAAACTAAACTCTAATGAAATGCTTGCAAAATGTATGCATGGAAAAACTTAGAACTAAAAATGAGAGCCTTAACATGATGATATGGTAACCGAAAACTAAATTCTGTTCATTGTTACATTTGAAATTTGAATGAAAAGCATCAGTAATGACTTATGAAAAACTCAATATGACTCCAGGAACATTTATGATAGATGGCTGCAATTGAGAAAATAAAATACGTTTATATCAATCGTCATACAAAAATAAATCCGATGTAAAGTTGCCTAGAAAAACAATCAGGGACATTAAAAAGAATAAAAATGATAAGGAAAAGCAAGAGCAAGGAACTCTTTATGCTGCTGGTAGCTTTTTAATATTTTGCTCTAAAATTTACATACATTATTTATTTTTAAAATATTTTTTTGCATTTAATTTCTATTTTTCAATCTCCCGTCAGAGTTATTTTATTTTCTAGTGATCAGTTTTTAACCAAATTTTTAGCAATATGTTTTTATATGATGTATGCAATCTGCCTAAAGTTAATTATAAAACATTTCAGAGTTTGAGAAATTGCTGTTTCAGCACTAAAGAATTGCTTATTTACAAAATCTTCATAATCCGACATATAAAATACAATATAAAATACAAAAATATAAAAATAATAATAATATAAAACAATAATAATAATTTTTGCTAGTTAAAAAGCAAAAAAGTGTGTTTTTAATATAATTTCAAAGAATCTGTTTATTAATCCTAATCATTGAATGTTAAATGTGTTTCATAAGTCAGGTCAGGTTATTATGTCTGGTCAGCTTATCCTGCAACTTGTAACATGTAACCCAGTACAATCTGCTTCATGTCCTGCTGCCTTGTAGGATACGTCTTTTTAGGCAAAGGCTAGGAGATCCTAACTCCGACTTAAAACACCCCCTGCCTTGGGGCTCTTGGTTGAGTAAAGGCTAGAGATCAGCCTCGCACCCCTTCTTCATCTATTAGACTGGCGCAGATGTATTTTTAATACATTGTTTCCAGTTTAGGATGTTGAATGCTGGATCTTCTTGACTTAATGCATGGGTTTTGCTTGTGTCTCTGTTTTTATGACTAGGCAACTCATTCTATTATCTCCTAATGAGGGTACAGCTCTAAAACTCAGTTTTATGGTTCTGAGGCCGGCTGGTAGTCAGGTTTCCCAAACTCTGTGGTAGCTCTCAGAGAGGCTGATTCCATAAACAGCTGAAGAATATCAAAGTATTAACAGTGCCATGTTGCGCATGGATGGTGTCCCTGTTTGTACTTTTAGTGCATTGCGGAGGCCACATTTGGAGCCCTTTGTTACGGCTTAGGGTTTATTAGTAGTAATGAGGCATTTGCTTGGGCTATTAAACAGTGTTCTGAGTACTATCTATGCTATGAGTCAAGTTCTTCATTCAAATTTAAAATTGAATAAAGTACCAAAAAATATTTTAAAAAATCCATCATCATCATCAAGTTCTCTAAACCTATCATTCACTTATATTCGTGGTCTTCGAAGTAACTTTTCTCCTGTTGAGTCTTATCTCTTGCAAAGTTTACCAGACCTACTTGCTCTTTATGAGACTAATTTGAGTTCGACTGTCTCATCTTGCGATCTTAGTGTTGATGGTTATCTTCCTATAATTCGTAAAAATTCCAATAGTCACATGCTTGGCCTGGGCATTTACATTCGTAAGAATTCACCCATTTGTCGTGAAACTAGGTTTGAATCCACAGACTATTCTTATATGTGCTTTCGATTAGCACCACTTCGCTTTATTGCCTTTCTCATTGTTCTATATAGCTATCCTTCATCTCAAGACTGCACTCTTTTTAATGTTATTTCTGATCTTATTGACCAACCCTCTCTCTTTATCCATCAGCTGATATAGTTGTTATCGGTGACTTTAACGTTCACCACTCTGAATGGCTTGACTCTAGTGTAAGTGACTCTGCAGGCATTAAAGCCCACAACTTTAACTTTTCTCAATCCCTAACTCAAATAGTCAACTTTCCAACTCGCTTTCCAGACAACCGGAATCATTTACCTTCTCTACTCGACTTATGTCTTGTTTCTGATGCTAGTCAGTTTCTCCACATTCAGCCTTAGGTGCTTCTGACCACAGTTTGATCTCTCTAAAACTAATATCTCGTTCTTCTTTATCACCTGAATACCACTATTATCGTAGCTTTTACAACTACCTTAAAGCTGACTCGGTCTTTCCGTGATTTTCTCCGTGATGGCCCTTGGGTAGAAATCTTTTGTCTTCCTGTCGACAAATACATAATGCTTATTACATAACTTCGTGGATTCAGGCTGGCATGGAATCTTTTGTTCCCTCTCGACGATTCCAGGTCAAGCCTCACTCTCCTCCATGGTTTTCCTCACACTGTGCTTCTGCGATTGCCAATCGAAACCGTTACTTCCATATTTATCAGCAAAACAATTCTCCAGAAAACAGACGTCTGTTTATTACTGCTACAAACCATTGTAAAAAGGTTTTGTCTAACGCCAAAACCCGCTATTCTCAGGTCATGAAATCTCGCATCTCATCTCAAAAATTAGTCTCTCGTGACTTCTGGAGAATCTTTACTTGTATTAATAATAAGGGCAAACCTTTAATTCCACCTCTCTTGTAGGGTTCAGACTTTGTCACCTCACCTAAAGACAAAGCTGAATTGTTTGCTGAAAACTTTTCATAAATATCATCTCTTGATTCCACTAGTTGCGTTCTACCTGATATTGCCAACAAACAGGTTGATCCACTGCGTGACATTCGTATCACTCCAGCTTCTGTATCTAAAGTGATTTCCTGCCTAGACTCTTCTACAGCTTGTGACCCGGACAACATAACTGCTATTGTCTTGCAGAAGTGTTCTCCTGAGCTGTCGTCTATACTCTCTAAACTTTTCAACAAGTGCTTATCAGAGTCTTTTTTTCCAGCCTGCTGAAAAGCGGCATCTGTTATCCCTATCTTCAAAAATTCTGGAGAGCGATCTGATTCGTCCAACTATCGTCTCATTAGTCTTCTTCCTATAATAAGCAAGGTTTTTGAATCTTCAATTAACAAACACTTAATTTCTCATCTTGAATCTAATAATTTACTTTCTGACCATCAATATGGATTTCGATCTTCTCGTTCTACAGCTGATTTGCTAATAGTAACAACTGATATGTTTTATTGTGCATTAGATAAAGGTGGAGAGGTTAAGGCCATCGCTCTTGACATTTCAAAAGCTTTTAATAAAGTTTGGCATGCTGGTCTTCTCCATAAGCTTTCTTTTTATGGTGTATCTGGCAACACCTTTAAGATTATTGAATCCTTCCTTTTCAATTGTAGTATAAAAGTTGCCCTCAACGGACAGCACTTTTCTTCTTACTCTGTAACTTCAGGGGTTCCTCAAGGATCTATCCTTGGCCCAATACTCTTTTGAATTTAAATTAACGATATTCCAGATATTCTCACATCTAAGGTGGCATTGTTTGCTGATGATACTACCAATTACTCTTGTCGAGATAAGAAACTAACACTCTCTGATTGCTTTGAGGGGGCATTTGAGCTTGAAAAGGATCTCACTATTGCTATAGCATGTAGCTCACAGTGGCTGGTGAACTTCAATAATCATAAAACTCAATTTTTTTAAGTCAATCGTTATCGCAATAATTTAGATCTTCCTATATTTATGAACGGTGATGAACTCGATGCGTCTTCATCTTCTAGGATTAACTTTTACTTCCAATCTTTCTTGGAAACCATATATCAAATCAGTTGCAAAATTAGCATCTGCTAAGGTTGCATCTCTTTATCGAGCTCGACACTTTCTTACTTCGGATTCTGTTCTCTATCTCTATAAATCTCAAATCCGGCCTTGTATGGAATACTGTTGCCATATCTGGGGCGGATCTTCTAATAATGCTATTTCTCTTTTAGACAAGGTGCAAAAACGCATTGTAAACATAGTTGGACCAGCTCTTGCAGCCAACCTCTAAAAATTATCACATCATCGTAATGTTGCTTCTCCTTCTTTTTTCTACAAGTACTATAATGGGCACTGCTCTAAAGAGCTAGCGCCTTTTGTGCCATTTACTAAAATTCGTTCTCGTGTTACTTGTTATTCAATTAAGTCTCATCCTTTTTCTGTGACTGTTCCTAAGTGCTCCAAAATCGCTTATTTATCTAGTTTTTTTTCCTCGAACATCAGTTCTATGGAATTCGCTTTCTTCATCTTGCTCTACAATCATCATCTTTTCTCTTCCAGTAACTTCCATCTTTAATTAGTGGTTGCTTGCAGCCTTGTTGGAAGCGAACATGTTTATAAAAAAAAGTGTTATTTAATGTTAAATGTGTTTCATAAGTGTTATATAATCCAGATGCGGTTCATGAAAATATGGATGGAAGTATTGGTATTATAAATAAAAACACAGTCGTTAATTTGTATAATATATATATATATATATATATATAATTGACAGCAAGTGTATATACAGCATATTATAAGCAGTATTTAGGTTTAGTTATCTAATACTTCAAAGTATAAATTATTTAAACTAGTTTTTAAGGCGATATGTGTAGTTAATTGTAACATGAAAGAAATTATTAAAAAGATGATCATTTGTAATACTCAAGAAATATACGAGCCACATGCTCGCAACAAAAGCTATCAATTTTTAAAAAACTCGCTGTTTAAATGGAACGGAACGTGTTTAAGCAGAACTAAACTCAAAGTAGATACGAGTGATGCGATACCACCTCAAGCTTCACATGAACTCCCTGATGTAATAAAATATCGTAATTAAAATAAGCTAATTAAAATAACTGCTGATATTGCAAGAAGATTTTAAATTTTCAAAGATTCTTTATAACGAGTATTTGGCAGGTTAAAATAATTTCAAAATTTCAAAATATATTTACATAGGTTTAATAAAAAATACGTAAGATGTCAGTTATTAAATAAATATTAAGATAAATCTGTAATATCTACCAAACTGAGAAAATAGATTTAAAAAAATAACTTCAAATATAAACCATTGACACAAATTTTTGCCACATTGAGAAAGTAAATTTATAGATATTTGATTACTATTGTATTGAATACTATTGTATTGATTACTATTGTATTGATTACTATTGTATTGATTACTATTGTATTGATTACTATTGTATTGATTACTATTGTATTGATTACTATACTATTGATTACTATTGTTTTGATTACTATTGTATTGATTACTATTGTTTTGATTACTATTGTATAGATTATAGATTACTTCATTATTGACCAAATAAAAAAAACATGGCTAAAAGCTACTATAGCTATAAAATTTGTTATTTAAAAATAAAAAATTTCAAACAAAACATCGTTAGATGTTCTTATAGAGAAAGTTCTCTTAATAGAAGATCACCTATATAGGTCTGTTTTTATATTATTTATTTACTCTTTTTATCACCCAATTTACAGGTAAAACAAACAAAGTATATAAAACTAATTTTTTATACTTTCAGCCTAAAGTCTAATTTAAATTCTTCTTGAAATATTTTTCTCCATCAAATTTGTAAATATTTGCCTTTGTTCTCTTATATTTTAGAATTCAAAGGAATAATCCAAAATTGCCGCTACATTTTCTCCTACGTCATTGTAGCAACCCTTAATTGTTGTTTTTTTTCCTTTATCAAACACTGGATGAAGTTTAGCTCAAGTTGATTGCAAGTTTATATTTCTTCATTGATAAATAGGTTATCTTTAGTAACATCAAATATCTACGTCAAAATCAGAGAAAAACAGGTCAGATTGTTCAGTAGTATCATAAATAGATTTAATTTGTTTCGAATGAGGATGGTAGATATGTCATCAATTTTAAAGTTTTTCCTGTACTTTGATATATTTAAGAAGAATTTAATGCTGACCTTCCAACAGCACTTTTGATAAACGGAAATGATTTGATTTATGTCCAAGGTACGATATATTAGTAGTACCGAAAATTATAGTGATTGTATACAATCACTATACTTATCACTATACTATAGTAGTTCGTGCACTATAGTGCGCGAACTACTGATAGCAGTAGCTTTTTGTTGTAATAAGGTTTTTCAAACAACAAGTTTCAGTTACAGCTGTCTGAAGCCTTATTTGCATCTAAACTACAAATATATATTGATTTGTTTTTATTATGTAATAGTTTTATTGTTTTAAAGGAACTCTGCATGAGCAGTGGAGCTACTGTGCTTGAAACCAAATTGATCAGAATAGCTATCTGATTTTTCCGGACATTTTTCCATACTAGCATATTTGAAGAGCTTTCTCAAAATGAGCGTGATACTAATTCCACGATAGTTATAGGGAATATTTTATAGGATTTTACTTTTGGGACAATTATAAATGTTGATAGGTACTCCGGCACCACTCCATTGTTAAAGATATTGTTATAAAACTTAAAATCCATGTAAGTATGTCCACAATGATTTAGAGTAAATTCCTGATTCTTTTTGTTGGAAACAGTCTTCCATTACAAATATAGCAGCATTTTTTTTTTCGCATGTTTTTTTTTAAAGAAACTGTTGAGATCTAACACCAAGTTAGATCTATGACGTTACTATAGATTGAACAACTAAATGAAGAGTAACATAAAAGGTAAATAAATCAGTAAATAAATGCATAAATAGAAATAAAAATAAATTAATTAAAGTTTAAGAAATTAAAAATAAAAACATTAGTTTATTTAGTTTGTATTTAATACATTCAGGTTATCAGCTTCAATAATTTCATTTGGTAATTTGTTCCATACACGTATCGTTCTAACCGTGAAAAAGTTTTCGCGTAATTTGATGGAAAAGTTGTTGCTATTTTTTAACCATAAGCGATGTTTATTACTTATTGCCTGAGATGCAGGACCAGATACTTGTGAAGAATGAGTTAATACAGGTGCAATATTCCAGTTAATAGTATCAATACCATTATACCGTTTATACATTTGAATAAGATCACCTCTTATTTTACGCTCTTTAAGTGTTGTTAAGTTCAGTTTTTTAACACGCTCTAAATAGTGTGGGTGCTTTAATTCTGGAATCAATTTAGTTGCACGTCGTTGAACATCTTCCAGATTTTTAATATCTTTTTCAAGATTAGGAGATCAAACCTGTACCGCATATTCTAAATGTGGTCTAACATAACATGTAAATAATAACTTGATATTGTTAGCATTTTTGAATTTAAAACATTTTTTTATATATCCAATTTACTATTAGCTTTCGTAAAAGCTGACTTGACTTGCGTATCCCATTTTAAATCATTTGATATTATGACACCTACATCTTTCTCACACGTTGCTTTATCTAAAGTTTCAATACTACCATTATTATCCATCATATAATCATTATTTGCATTGTATTTCCCTATGTTCATAATTTTACATTTATCAAAATTAAAGTTCATCAACCAGACTTTTAACCAAATATCTTCCTGCAGTGATTGCTTACCAATTACATCATTAACTTCAGCAATAACTTTATTATCATCAGCGTATAGTTTACATGGATTGGATAATAAAGTTGAAAAAACGTTTATGAAGATTAAAAACAGTAAGGGTCCCAGAACATATCCCTGTGGGACACCACTAAGAACCTGTAATTAGTGTAAATAACTGTATTATATATAAACTATTGTTGTATTGCGACAGAAGGAACGTTGTGGGTGTGTCATTTATTACATTGTATATAACGTTTATAATGTTTATTATACCCTCGGGGGTATTTGCAAATGTATATATATTGAGTAAAGATATTTACAAAGTGTGGGAGAAAAACAAATATAGAATTAATATTACAAGCTATTTCGGCAATGAGTATAGTGATAAAGTTTGCAGATTTGGTGTCGCAATACGATGGTTCGGGTGAGTTTTCAGAATGGATACAGAAATTGGAACTAGTTGCAAAACTTCAAAAAGTTGACGAGTTGCATGTGGTGCTCCCCTTATTTCTCTCTGGCGGAGCGTTTGCCGTTTATCAAGGTCTTAGTGATGAAATAAAAGAAGACTACAAAGAAGTGAAAAATGCACTGACTACTGCCTTCTCTGCTTCTCCGCTAACAGCATACGAAGAATTCGTAAATCGCCGTCTTAAAGAGAACGAGTCTGTTGACGTATATCTCGCAGAATTAACGAGGCTGAGCAAGCTAATATCAACTCACGTAAGCGAAGAGTGGATAAGGTGCGCATTCATTCTCGGGTTACCTGACGAAGCAAGAAAACAGCTGCAAACCGCATGCTCAATATCAACAATGTCGCTGTTCCAGATCGCTGAAAAATCAAGAAGTTTGGTAATTTTACGTCGTAAAGAATCATGTTTTGTTAGTTGCGTGAATCCTGTTGCCATCAGTCCAAGGCAGGTTCCTCAAGGACGCGGAAGAAAGACCGTAACTTGCTACCGTTGCGGCGAGGATGGACATATCAGTCGAAATTGTAGCGAAGAAATTGACAAGAAGAGGTGCTTTGTGTGTGGAATGGACAATCACCTGGCCCTGCACTGCTATAAAAAGTGTACAAACTCAAAAAACGTGGAAGGGAAGCCACCCGTTTTTGTGCGAGCGGCTTCCCACAAAATTTAAAACCGCCAACTCTCTGCGTATATGTTAATGGAAGAAAAATAAAAGCATTGTTGGATACTGGATGCTCCAAATCCATTTTAAGTCGGGAAATTATAAACGAAAAAAATGTCAAACTCGCAAAAGAAAAGGTTGTTATGATGAATGGAAACTCAATTGAAATAAAACACCAGATTGTTGTTAATCTTTCTATAAATGATACCACCATCGATTTGGAATGCCTGGTGGCAGACATTGTTCCCGAATATCAAATGCTACTTGGTATGGACGCAATACGACTGCTTGGAGGTGTCCAAGTCGGGAGGGACGGCGAAACCATAAACTTCAATGTGGAACAACTAACTATCGGTGCTACTGCTGTTTCTCAAGAAAAAACGAGTGAAGTATCCTCGTCTACTATTCTAAAGCTGATTGATAAAGACTTCGTAGCAGAATTCAAAAATGGCAGTTGGAGCGTGTCTTGGAAATGGCTGATGGAACCACCAACGTTAACTAACAAAATTCCAAACTATCATATCTCTGAGGACGTTAAAAGTGAGTACGCAATGGAAATAAGTGAATGGATAGCACAGGGATGGCTGAAACCATTTGAAGGGAGATGTAATGGCATCATTCCATTGATGGCAGTAACTCAACGAAATAAGTTAAAAATACGTCCGGTGATGGACTACCGGGAGTTGAATCAATTTGTATCCAGTCATACTGCAGATGGCGATGTTTGCAGTACCAAACTTCGCAACTGGAGAAAGTTGGGAGAAAATCTTGAGATAATCGACTTAAAGAAAGCGTACCTGCAAATTCGTGTCGACGAAGCATTATGGAAATATCAAGTTGTGGAATATGAAGGGCAGCGTTACTGTCTAACAAGATTGGGTTTTGGTTTAAATGTGGCGCCCAGAATAATGACTAAAATCTTAAAAAAGGTATTATCCTTAGATAAATTTGTCGAGTCTGGGACGGATTCATTTATTGATGATATCATTGTCAATAATAACATAGTGTCAAGTTGCAGAGTTCAAGAACTCTTGAAAAAATATGGCTTGGATTCTAAGTTGCCAGAAAAACTTGTCGGTGGTCGTGTGCTTGGATTGCGAGTGTACAAACAATGCAACCAAGTCCGTTGGAAACGTGACAACATACCCAAAGTTCCGGAAGGAAAAATGACACGTCGGCAAATCTTTTCTTGGTGCGGACAGCTGACCGGACATTTTCCAATAGCAAATTGGCTGCGCCCTTCGTGCAGCTATCTAAAAAGAGTTTCGAGTAGTTGTGGATGGGACTCTTTGGTGAACGAACGAGTTGTTAAATTAGTAAGCAGTTTGAATGAAAGACTTACAAAAGAAGATCCCGTTCATGGGTCATGGAACGTCAAAAACATTTCTGAAGCAACAGTGTGGTGCGATGCAAGCAGTTTAGCTGTTGGCATAGTTTTGGAAGTGGCTGGGGAAATAGTAGAAGACTGTTCGTGGCTGAGGAAACAAGATGATACGGCTCACATTAATCTTGCAGAGTTAGAAGCCGTGATAAAAGGAATTAATCTAGCAACAAAATGGGGATTCGAATGTATTAACATAAAGTGTGATTCGGCTACTGTTGTCGGTTGGTTGAGATCCTTAATTATCGGTGACAAACCCGTTCGAGTACACGGTCTTGGAGAACCACTTGTCCGTCGCCGGTTGTCATTAATTGAAGACCTTGTGAAGGAGTGCAATATAAAATTAAAACTTTTCCTGGTAAAGTCAGCAGAAAACAAAGCCGATGCTCTTACGAGAGTACCACAGAACTGGCTGCATGCAAACCATTCTGCAATGACAGCAAACGTTGTACCGCCTGATGTGAAGTCGTTTCATAATCTTCATCACTTTGGAGTCAATCGAACACTTTATTTGATGAAACAAACATATCCGAAGGAGAAAGTTTGCAGAAAAGACGTTGAATCAGTCGTGAAAAGTTGCGAAAGATGTTTATCGGTGGATCCTGCGCCGATTAGATGGGAAGAAGGAAATCTTGAAGTTGGAAAGAGCTGGCATCGTTTGGCTATTGACATAACCCACTACAAATCAGAGATTTACTTGTCTATTATTGACTGTGGAAAAAGGAGCAAGTTTGCAATTTGGAGAAGGCTACAGAACGAGAAAGAAACAACAGTGTGCTTCCATTTAGAAGAAATATTCCGAGAAAGAGGACCTCCGTGGCAAGTTCTACTTGACAACAGCAAGACTTTTCGCTCAAAACTCGTTGGTGAATTATGCGCAGATTGGGGAGTGTCCATCTTGTTTCGTTGCGCTTACAGGCCATCTGGAAATGGAATTGTTGAACGTCATCATCGCACAATCAAGCGCATGGCAGCCAGAAGTGGCAAAGACCCGTTAAAAATGGTATATTGGTATAACATAGCTCCCAGAAAAAATGGCGAGGAAACATCGCTCCCCTACAAAGCTATATTTTCCTACGAGTGGAAACCACACACAATTTCTGCCAAAACTAACGCGGAAGTTCTCCACAACTATACACAAGGACAAGAAGTATTTGTAAAACCACCTGACTCAAAATGCACGAGCGAATGGAACAGAGGAAGAGTCTCAGATGAAGGACGAGGAGTTTCGGTAGAAATCAATGGATTGCCGAGACACATGTCGGACGTCCGTCCTGCTCCCATTGTAGCTGACTTGTCTATCAGAGAATCGGAAGAACCCATCGCGGATAACCTAAATCTCCGAAGATCGACGCGAGTGCGGAGGTTTCCGAATAAGTATGCGGACTTTGTGATCTAGAGATCAAGGGGTGTTGTAATTAGTGTAAATAACTGTATTATATATAAACTATTGTTGTATTGCGACAGAAGGAACGTTGTGGGTGTGTCATTTATTACATTGTATATAACGTTTATAATGTTTATTATACCCTCGGGGGTATTTGCAAATGTATATATATTGAGTAAAGATATTTACAAAGTGTGGGAGAAAAACAAATATAGAATTAATATTACAGAACCATTTTCTAACTAGACAAAGAAATACCTATTACCACTCTTCGTTTATGATTTGATAAAAATGATTTTATCTAATTGATTTTTTTCTAACGGTTTGCATACCGCAGTTGTCAATGATACCGGCCGGTAATTAGATGCTTTACTTCTATTACCCTTCTTAAACAATGGTATCACATTAGACTGACATTTCAGATAGTGAATCTTTAAAAAGTAATGTCAATGGTTGAGCAAAAACTCTACTACAACTATTAAGGATGAATAACATCAGGACCAATAAATTTTTTTCGTATCGATTGCAATTAATTTATCAAGTATTTCTTCCACAACTATATTTTCCATTTTATTCACACAACGTATATCAAAGTATGGTAGATTTCCAGAGCCATAATTAACGAATACAGAATGGAAGTAATCATTTAAGATATTAACAACTATATTTGAATCATTCGTACATACTCCATTGTGGTCTTCAATCGTATTATTATAACTTTTTTATCTTTTGCTTACTTTTAATATAACTATGCAATAATTTTGGATCAGGTTCTGCTTTTTGTGCTATTTTCGATTCATAGTTCCGGACAGCTTGTTCAATTTGCTCAGAGACTGCTCTTTTTGCTCGATTATATTCCCTTTTTGTTTCACTATTTGACCAATTCAAATTTTTTTTTTCAACCAAAGTTTGTTTTTTTATTTTATTTGTGACTTTAACTCATCATTTATCCATAATTTGCGAGACTTGTTGATGCTTTTCATTAAAGGAATAAATTTATTGCAGGCTGAATTATAAAGACTTATAAAAACGTCGTAAGATTCATTAATGTTGTTATTAAACGCATTGGATCAGTCAGTATTATTTAGAAATGTTGATAATGATTCATAATCACCACGTTTATAGTTAAATTTAACCATACTTGACATATTATTTTGTTTTGTGTTGCCAAGAGGTGCATTATGCTCATTACAGTCGATACGATTAGCATCATCAGTTTTAATAAGTCTAATATGTTACTAGCAGTACCATTAGCTTTTGAAATGTATGTTTATCAATACATTGAAAAAAATAATAATTTTCTAAACAACTGATAAAATTAGAAGCATGAGGATTATGAGACGAAACATCTTCATTCGACCATAAAATTGTGTTATAATTGAAGTCTCCAACAATTTATATGTTAGTAAAAACCTTATTATCAACATAACGTTTAGCAATATAGATTGTGCTGATTATTTTATCATTCAAAGTGTTGTCGGTATTTGGAAGCCTATAAATACAACCAACCAATAATTTTAAGTTACTACTGTTAATACATGTAAATATTTGTTCATTATTTTCAATATTTATATCGTTGAAAGTGACTTCATAAGAATTAAATTTATCATTAATGTATATACATACACCACCTCCACGCTTTCCATTTTTACGATCACATCTGTATAAGACATAATTATTATATATATAATTATTAATATAAAGAGTCACCCTGCCATTTGTTTATTGCAATGTTAATAACACAAAACAATAACATTTACTTTTTTTAAAGTTATTTCCACTTCGGGAAATTTGATTTAATAATCACAATTTTTAGCCATTTTGATATGTTTTATAGCCTATTTTTTAGTGGTCTAAAAGCCCGATTTTCTACTTCTGGTGCCCGGGTGCTATAATAATTTTAGGGGCCCACAGATATAAATATAATTTTATAGTAAGAGCCTTTTTGAATTTTTGCAGTTGGTTGAAAAAAAAGGTTCCAAAGATAAAAAACAGAAAAACTATTGAAACTAAGATTAAACCAAATTTAAATTCAAAAACAATAAATTTATGCGTATTTTTAGTCATTTTGAATAGTTGTTAAACTAATTACAGAAAAAAAGTATTAATTGGAAGTTCATTAGCGTTTGGGGGCCCTAAATCGTGGAACCTCTGTCCATTTCGCCAACTGCCCCCCTCCTTAGAAAACCGGCCCTGGAAGTATATGTAATTAGGAATTTAATATCAATAGAACTATACTTAGATTATTGACTACAGTAAATATTTCATTCAGCTGTTATAGAAAAAAACAAATAAACAAAAAGTATAACTAATATACTAGATATTCATTTTATAAAAGAGTGACACACTTTTTTAAGTTTCTTTTATTCTCTCTTCGACTTTGAGTTTTAGTCAAAATGAATTTGTGTCTCTTTTCGTAACCATAAACTTGTTTAGATGCCTCTGAGGTTAATTGATTGAGAATTGTTAGGCATATCTATTACCCAAAGATTTAGGTTTGATTTAATAACCTCTTTCAGATTTTCTGACGTTATGCAAAGAGTTGTTGGGAACTCAACCTGAATATCATCAACAGAAACAAGATAATCCCAAGACACAGCATCAAAATTTATTTTCATTATGGATTTCTGCTTAAGCTTTGGTTTAAAAGTAATGTCTTCTGCCAATGCTCTTATCTTAAGGATTTGGTTGAGGGCTTGATTTCTTATATTCAGATTTTCATCCAGCAGCACGCAGTACAAGAAATTTTCTTGCAAATAACAATATGAATGTCCTTGTAAGTTGTAAAAAAACAATGCTCTGAATCTTGCTGTCTTGAAGTTTGACTAATTGAATGGTTTTGTACAGAAGTTGACATGCATCTTTGTATTTTCCGGAGAGCTTAATAGCAAACCACATTACACAATAGACTTAAACAATATATTTAGTTATTACTAACAACTCAGGAGATGGTTTATCATTTCTAACATAAACCATCATTATTTTTAAAGCTAGAGTTAGCCATCTATCATGAAAAATTGTTCCAGGTTTTTTTGCAAAAAATATTTTAGATATAAAACCTTTTGAGATACCCACACAGTACTCAAAAAGCCTTTGCTGGTCTGTACTAAGATTGCTTATAAACAACTCTATTTCCGAATATATGGGAACTCAACTAATAGCTGTTTATGAAGAGTTTGATGAGATGCAGCTTCTCCAATAGGCCCCTTATAAGACTTAGGACCATTTGTGCTTCCATCTAATTCAGATATGTGTTGCAGTGGAAGTTCAACTTGATGAAGCATACATCCTAAAAGGTCAAACTTCTTTTAAGAATTTTTTTGAGTTTTATAACCAAACCGTTATCTGCACCTGTATTAGAAGTTGTGGTATCTACAATAACAGCGACTAAGCTCTGAATACTATTATATTATGTTAAAACATTTGCAGTAGCGTTTGCCATGGTAGCGCCAGCTCCATTAGGTATAACTACATGAGTCAAATAAAATTATGCTGTTGGCCCATATACTGCTGTAAACGTAAGATGATGTTCTTCTTTGGTTGAAGCAACAATAATAGGATCTGCATCTGTGTTATAACTGACAGAATGTATTAATGTAGACTTGTCAATTTTTCTATCTATTCCAATAACCTTTAATTCTTTAACATCAGTTAAGTGTTTAGAACTTATGATAGTGCTGATTCTTTTTTTTCAGTTATTATTTGTGATTTATTAGATTTTTTTACAATACCATAGTCTATTAATATAGCTGTTGCCAATGCAGCTATTGCTCCATAGCTTATTTTAAACCGTTAAGCAGCTTTTGCCAAATTTATTAAATGAGTATAATTTTTTTCAACTGACATGGTTGTAGAAAAGTCTGGAACAGATTCAAACTTATTATTGTTATCAAATAACTCAGTATTCAGATTGGAATCACATTGAATTTCAGCAGCTTAATACATCTTTTTATCTTCTCGTTAGTTTCTCTCTCTTGCTTTCTTTTTTCTCTGGCAGCTGTTTTTTTATCTACTGTACCAATTTTCCTGTTAACTGTACCAAATCTTCCTGTTATTCCACTTTTCGATGTTTGATCTTTTTTAAATATTCTCTATCCAATGGTGGTACCTAAAACAATTTTAAACTTTTTTAAAAAGGTGTTTACTCAGTTCAATAACAAACTTGTTAAAGTAACTCTAGAATAGAATGAATACAATAAAATAGTCTCAAATATATTATACATTATCCTAAACACTTAAGAAAATTACAGTTTAAACCATCTCTTAGGCCTTTTTATTATTAATAATAAAACAAAATAAAGTATTTTGCTGACAAAATGGAAGAAGTTTTTATTCTATTTTTATTTTTTCACTCTGACGTGTATTTGATTGTTACTACAGATTGAAGAATTAAATAAAGATTAAAGAATTAAATAAAGTCTAATTTTTAAAATTAAAATTATTTACTTTTTTGCCGCTTTCACAGAGACAAGCAAAGTGTGTTGTTTTGCAATCCAAAGGATTCTTACACTTAACAGATCTATGCATAAAAAAATTGCATGCATTATAAAAATATTTAAAATCTATTAAAATAATTTTAATATTATTTTTATAAAAAAGCATTACAGAAAAAACGAAAACAAAAACATATCATTAAAATTATAAAATTATGTAAAATTATCCAATACAATCTTTTTAATTTAGCATTTAACTTATAAAAAAATATGATATTAAGTTATAAACAATTATTTGTATAAAGTTTAACACAAGCTAAAAATAAGTATTGCATATAAAAATGTTATTAATATTGCAAGCTACTACTAAAAGTTCACAACCACAAGAAGACAAATCAAACAAATGCTCAAAGTTGTAATCAAGATATTCCTTGTTTTTGTATGCATTTTTTCATTTTCCTTCAGCTGATAAAACTCTCTTCCAGAGACTGATCAACTCATTCCAGAGACTGATCAACTCATTTGTTACTTTTAAAATTATCTCTGAAGAACTAATACTTGTTACTTCATACATATTTTTACAAATAAGATATGAATATTGAATCACTTATCTGTAGGTTGGAAGTTCGCTTATTGGAAGCTCTGATGGCAAACCAGTATACCTCTTGCTTTCATTACAAGTTCTTAGTTTTTTATTATTTCAGGCATTTCCCTTCAAGTGTGTGTGTATATATATTATATATACACACACATTATATATATATATATATATATATATATATATATATATATATATATATATATATATATATATATATATATATATATATATATATATATATATACATATATATATATATATATATAATATATATATATATATATATATATATATATATATATAATATATATATATATATATATATATATATATATATATATATATATATATATATATATATATTATATATATATATATATATATATATATATATATATAATACACATATATATATATATATATATATATATATATATATATATATATATATATATATATATATATATATATATATATATACACATATTTATTTAATATTACATTCGAAATAGTGTAAAATGAAAACATAAATACCGTAAAAACAAAAATTCCAGTTTAAAGTATTTTAGTTATGACTTCGGAATTTTAATTATGAAACTTTTTGTTTACCAAAATTCCTAGCGCCCCTCATCCCTAAAACAGATGAGTCAATATTTATTTGAACTCAAATCCCTAAACAATCATTAATTTTTTTAAATTTATATTTATTGGAAATTTTTTATTTATAACATTAAAAACATTTTCCAGGGTAATTCTTATTAAATTTTAATCCTGGCAGTGGCCTAGTAACCAATCACTGATTGGCAGTAAAGATATACAAATTTAAATCATAAATATAAAGTTCGAAATATACGAAGTAAATAAAAATACAGTTGCTTACAACTCCGAGCCATGAATAAAATAAATACCAACTACAACAATATAATAACGTGTATGCAAAAATAATCCGAGAAATATATCTCTATATTACTCCAATTCAAATAAAAAATAAAATAAATAAAAATAAATCTGCTGATGTTTCACTATAAGTTTATTTACCACATTTCAAAATAATGTTAGTGTATAAATATGATAAAACGAAATTTGTGTAAGATTGATAAAAAGATTTACTTATTTGTAGTCATAGGAAGCTCGCAGATGACTTAAGTCAGTCTTGTCATCGAGTACGGTACTCGGAGTACCTATATAGTTATCGAGTACCTATATAGTTGAACTTGGCTTTCCTTCTCTGGTGCCTGTTGTTATTAAAAAGAACCTAATAACTTAAGTTTTGGGTCTTTTTTGTCGTTAATTAAATGCCAAGACAAACAAAAGCGAGCAAAGCAAAAAAAATATATATATTTTTAAAGATAGGGCAGCCAACTACCCAATTATACGGAGGAGAGCGCAGCGCTAAACTAATTAAAATTAAAACTTTTATAGCATTCTTCTGCGGAAAAATCGGGACAATTGCATCCCTATATTTAGATGAGTTTGCATTTTATATTTTTTAGATAATATATCAAGTTAAATTGTTATTAGTTATTCATTTATTACTAACCCGTATTACGGGTTGCTTACTGCAAGTATTCATAATTTATTTAATAATAACAGCTTAATAAAGAATATACTATACTCTCAAGAGATATTTGCGTTGACTTTGAACCAAAAAAAAATTTTTTTAATGTTTTGTTCACATTTGACGTAATATATATAAATTACATATTTTTCAAATACAAACAAGACTTCTAAAATAAGATAATAATGATCTTATTGTCAGAAGCCTTTTACAAAAGAGAGTACGTAAAATATTAAAAAACGCCTTTTTACAATAAGAGTACGCAAAAAATAACATAAAAACAATAAATCGTACTTTGATAAAAGAAAATAAATTGTAAACAAGTATAAAACAAAACTTGAACATACATGACTATAAAAATTATTTTTTATCACAAGATAAATTAATAATATTTTAAGATATTTTCAATAGAGAGAATGAGGTCTTTTAACTTATTTTTAAAAACAGGATAAGTTAGGGGTAAGTTGAAGTTAGGCAAAATAATTTTTTCCAGAGATGAGCTATATGATAAGTTATACAAAATTGATTGAATTTTGTTCGACAGAGTGGTTCATTTAAATAATTATTACTCCTTATGTTAAACTTGCTTAATGGTTTCAAAAAAAAAAAGTTCTTTAAAAATTAAAGGAGATAAATCTTACTTCCACATATAAACAAAAGATAAATTTTTATATACGTTTAGTTTATATATATTGAGGATTTTCATTTGATTAAAAAATATTGAGGAATGAGCGAACTGATCCGCAAAATTAGTTAAACGGATTGCATGTTTTTGATGGCGATAGAGACATTGTAACTTGCTTTTGTCTGTGCTACACAGGCAATAACTTCATAACTTATTCAACTATGAATAGAGTAATAAAGTTTAGTAAAATTATTTTTATTTAAATGAGTACGCGCCTTATATAAAACTCCGATACATTTTGAAACTTTCGAGCAGACAGATTTTTCTATGTGAAGCTCTCATCAATGAAAACCCCCAGGTATTTGAGTCATTTTCTCAATCCGTCAACTCCGTTACTGAAATTTTGTCCTACAGCTATAAAAACGCAATTCTTGTACAAATAACATAAAAAACAGCACCGTGGGTAGTAATACTTATCGTTAATATAAACTAGCATTTTGTCGGATATTTCCAACTAAAATTTTTGTAACTTTGTGTGCACAATTGTCCACTCCGTAGATGTCCTGCATCTAGGACTATATTGTTATACTCAATAATTTTTTTTCTTTTGTATTATAATTTGGTGCTTTAGACATGCTAATATATGGTACTTTAATACATGTATTAATTTACACCTTATCCTCATGTAGCTCTTGTCAAAAACTTGCTGTCCCCACATTTTTGTCCACTCCGTTATTACATTCTAAAATAGTCACAGGTTTGTAGTTTTTACTTATTTACTAATTAAAATAATGAAAAAAAGTCCAGTTCTATGGAATTTATTAATATTTAAAGTTATATCGTGCTGCAAGCATTACTTATATAAAAATGCCTAATTACCTTATTTTAAAAATGATATTCTTATTCGAAGTCTACTCCGTTACACATTTTTATTCCGTAAAATTACAAATTTTTATATGGCGTGTTTTAGTACTCTTTAAATCTTTTGGACAATATAGCAATAAAAGATTTTAAAGATTTTTTCCAATGAGTAATAATGAGATATTATTGATTATGTATAATTATGTCTACTCCGTTACTGTCAACTCCGTGATTTCCTCTTAATAACGGAGTTGACAACAACATAACGGAGCTGACATCACGAAGATAAAGATATCAAAAGCTTTAATTTAAGCTATTTTCTGCATTAAATAAACACGTCAACCATTAAGGACTTACTGCAGCGATAAAATATGATTACCTTGCAGCGTTAAATATGATTACCATATGTACGCTGCGTTCTTTTACTTTCAAGTTAGGATTTCATTTAGTGTTTGGTTTTTATTTACATTTGACTCTAATACATTTGGCTTTTAAAATAAATGTAAATCTTGAAATATATTTTAATAATAATAAATAATTAATAAATAAACTTTTGGTGTATTAACAATTACAGTTATTATACTATTTTTCCAAAAGAAATACAACTAGGCATATAACATGAAAACTTCAAAGAAATCTCGTGCTGAGATTCAGAAAGCGTTTTGGGACAGACAATTAGAAAAAAATGCACACATATTTCGCGAAAAAGAACGCAAACGTTGGCATATGCGGCGTGAGCAGAAGAAGGTTAAAGTGATATCAGAATTATCAGAAAGAAAAAAACGAGTTGTTCGTCGTTGTTGGCGCGTCCAGAAAGCAAAGTTTAGAGCTGCAAAAAAAAAGATTGAAACATCGTTATCAGAGTCACCGGAATGCGAGTTGAGTAGGAATAACGAACGCAAACAGAGAGGTAGAGCAAAGGTTGCTTACCGAAAAAAAAAGACTTATAGAAAAATACAAACATTAACGGAGGAGTTGGAAAGGGTTAATTGTTCAGCCCAAAAATAAAAAAACGTTGGTTAAGGCTTAAAGGTTTCCTGTCTGGTTTACAAGCAAATTCACCTACAACCACTGATAGATCATCTACTTCTTCTGTAGAAAACGGTTTTCTTACAAATGAAACAAGCAGAATGTCAAATTTATTAGCAGGTAATAAAACCCCAAACTCTTTTTTTCATCAAAAAGTACAAATCCAAACAGCGATGCCATCGTGGTAATGCATTGCTTGATGCTGACACAGGATTTGATCAGAGAGTTTCTTACATGTGATGACAATTCTAGATTAACAACTGGAAAGAAACAGACTGTAACAAAAAATAAAGATAAAAAGTAAAAGCGACTACTACTCGATTCGTTAATTAACTTTTATGAAAAATTTAGCGCGGAATAAACGAGAAACAACATTTCATATACAACGTTTAATCGTTATCGCCTACTTTTTGTCCGCAATCCGTCGGCTAAAGATAGAGATACATATCTGTGCAAAAAACACGAGAACATACAATTACTTTGTGATAAACTTATTAACCTGCGTGTTTTGAAAGAAAAAATATTGAAGAAGTAGTGAAACAAGTTTGTTGTAGTACTGATAGAAGAGAATGCATGTTCAGAGAATGTAACATTTGTTTTAAGTCTCGTGTTCAATTTCAAGCAAAAGGATTGCTAAAAGATGAAAGTATTATAGTTTGGTTCCAGTGAGAAAAAGAAAAATAGGAATACGAAAAGATGGGAGAAAAGAAAACAACAAATATTATCAGGAAAAGTGTGAAGCGTGGAACACTTAAAGATCTTAAGTTAAAATTCTGTGAATCAATTCGAAACGAGCTATTCAAGCATGTTTTTATAATAAGACACCAGTTCAGAATGTACAAATAATTAAAAGAAACAGTAAATGAGAACAAAACTGTTATACATATAGATTTTTCAGAGAACTGTGTGTAAGAATTTTGCTGCAATTCAGTTTTCACATTTTGGAGCAAGTAACAAACAAGCTACATTGCATACAGGAGTAATTTATAAAATGGATGGACATCAGTCATTTACAACTATATCCGACTCTTTGAGGTACGATCCTCCTTCTATATGGGCACATCTGGAACCCGTGCTAATTGAACTCAAGATAGATAACCCACAAGTTACAGATCTTCATTTTTTTTCTGATGGACAAACAACACAATATAGGAATAAGCAAAACTTCTTCTTATTCTCTACATTGATATACGAATTAAAATTTAATTTAGCCAGTTGGAATTTTATTTAAAGCGGGCATGGCAAGGGAGACACAGATGCGATAGGAGGATCTGTGAAACGTCAGGCAGATCAATTGCCTAATATGGGTTCTGACCTTCCAGATGCAGAAAGTTTATATAATATTCTTAACAATAGACATTCATTAATAAAGTTTTACTATATTGAGGGATCCAAAATTACTTCTTTTGACTCAAAATGTACCAAAACATTAAAGGCTATTACAGGCACTATGAAATTGCATCAGCTGCACACAGACAGAAAATTTAATGTTTTGTATCGAGATTTAAGTTGCTTCTGTAAGAGGGCTACAGTATGTACACGCTACAATTTAAAGCGATATATGTTTTCCAAAAACACTAGTACGGTTAAAAAATATTTGTGTATTTTGTTATTTTGCTAATTTATTTGTTTCTATAATAACTAAATTTATTTTAAGTACTTCCGTGAATTTCTTTTTAATATTGCAGAATTTTAACAGTGATGAAAGTATTACTTCGGCCAATGCAATGGATGTCAATGATTACCAATTTCAACATTTAAGCAACAATATCATTGACCTGGTTAATTTCGATGAAAATTTGAATATCTTGCTGATTAAAGCAAATGATGTTGTGAGCGACCACGACTTTCTTCTCATTAATGATGTATGGTAATGATTTAGTAACGGAGCGGACAGTATTTGTACAATTTAAATCCGAAAAAGATTTTTGTCGAGTTTCTTTTTTTAAAGACGCTTTACCTTTTTTAAAAAGAGAATGTACCGAATTTATTTGTATACTAAGATTTTGAAGATACTAAGAAGCTTGTTTTAAATATATTTTAAAAATATACATAAGTAAAAGAATATATAATTAATTCTATAAATATTCCTGTTGGTTCCAGCTTTTTTAAAAGCCTTAGCATGATTCCACTAAATGCAACATTTTGTATAAATACAAACGAGAAATTTAATAGTGATGAAAACAAAATAATCTCTAAAGATGTAACTTAATGGTTAAAAGACAACTTACATAGTTTAAGACGATATTTACATTATCTACTTACATAGTTTAAGACGATATTTTGAAAAAAGAGCTGCTAAGCATAAAATAGCTGGCTATTTAGCTAGTTATCAGCTATTCAAAGAGAACTAAAATAAAATAGATTAGAGTTAAACCAGATATTTTATTACATAGAATGTTACCAAGGAATGACAATGGCTGTGTTAATTACTGAAATTAAATTTGGCCAAAATCATTTTTATGAAATATTTATTAACAAGTAAATGAAAAAAATGTTGAAAAATTTAAGCCTAGTTATAATGGAAAAATTTCTACATTATGTGGACCATTTAATTAAAACTAATTTGACTGAGGAAAATTAAAGCTTGTCATAATGTTAATTAATGTTGAGAAAATAATTCAAATTAAGTCAGAAACTAAAGTTCAATAGAAAAACAATAATGAATTGAAGAACAAAAAAAAAAACTTACTGCATCAAATTTTGGCACAGTTTATAAACCGAAATAATACTCCTTCAACTTCATTGTTAAAAAAGCTTATAAGAAACTGTGATAGTAGTTTTCAGTCACAAGCTTGTCAGTGGAGTATTGAAAATGAAGATATTACTAATGATAAGTTTAAAGAAAAAGTTATCTGTGATGCTAAAAAATGTGATCTCGTTATAAATCCTAAATGCCATGACTGGTTCTAACCCTGATGGGTTGTGTATTAACTAAGATAGCTACGAAATGAAGTGCTCATTTTAAAAAAGAAACCTTTGTGTACAAAAAGCTTGTACCAAAAAAACTATTTGTATGGAAGTAGTTAGCAAAAACTAATAATCAAACAGTTAATTTTACCAATCAATCAATCAATCAATCAATTCATATATATTCTGAAATAGTTGTTACATTCACGGAAGTTTACAAATAGTACATGTACTAATCTTAAGTAAAAACCTTGTAAATAAATGCTACTAAATATATTGTTAATGCTAATAGTAATAATCGTCCACAGCTGTAACAAAGCAAACATTAAAAGTTAAAGGAGTAAAATACTAATAATGATAATAATAAGAGTGGTAGTAGTAACAATACTAACAATACAATGATAAGAGTATAATGATAATAATAAAAATAAAATGACAACAATAAAAATAATTACAATAATCATAAAAAGAATAATAGTCATTTAGTATTAGTCACACACATACACCTTTTATTAATGTGATTTATATTATTATCATATTTTATTAATGTGATTTATACTATACTGTGATTTACAAACTCAAATAGATAATCAAATATATTAATAAAGTTGGTTATATAAAAACCTTACACGACAGTAATTATGAAAATATTAGAATATAAAATTATGTTCATACACACATTATGTTACATACACACATATATAGACACATATATATATACACACACATACATACACATATACATATATATACATACACATACACACATATATACACACACACACATATATACATGCATATATACATACATACATACATACATATATATATATACATATACACATATATATATATATATATACATACATATACATACACATACACACACACAAATATATATATATAAATATATATACTTACATACACACGCACACATATATATACACATATAAATATATACAAACATATACATACACACATACACATCCATGTATACATATACACTTACATACATATACACTCACACTTATTCACATGAGCTTATCACAAACACTTATACATATATACGCATATCATTGGATTTATAAACTGTATTTGATTAGGAAGGAATGGAATAGGTTACTCTTAAAAACATAAATTGAATGAAGAGCTTTTAGGTCATAGGGAAGGTTATTCCAAGATTTTATACTTTGGTTTTTTATGGACTTATATCCATAAGTAACAGAACGATGATTTAAGACTGCAAGATTCAGATTATCAGCTGATCGAAGATAGTATCGGTTATTTGCATTTTTTGGGAAGAAATTGTTGAAGGTAAGAGGTAGGTTTTTGTGTTGGTGGTTCCAGACAAACTGGCAATTCAAGAATTGAACAAGGTCACATAGTTTAAGGATCTTAGAAGTAAGATAAAGCACATTAGGATTGGATTTGTAATTCTGAAAATGTATTATTTTTAAAGCTTTGTTTTGAAGATGAGATATCCTTAAAACTTCTTGCTGTTGAGATTGTCCCCATATTTGACAAGCGTATCGTATATACGAGCCAAAAATGGCATGATATATGTTTAACGATGCTTTCAGATTGACATAATGGCGAACTTTAGCCAGCATTCCATTTGATCTGCTCAATTTTAAGGCTAAGTCTTTGAGGTGGGATACAAACGATAGGTTGGAATCAATTATAATTCCAAGATATTTGATTGAGTTTACAGGAATGATTTTCTGGCCACTTAATCTGAAGTTTAAATTTTTATTGATTTTTGTTTTTTTAGATTTGAATATGACCAGTTCAGTTTTGTTACAGTTGAGGGAAAGCTTATTTGAGCGAAGCCACTGAATTAAATTGGCAAGATCATGATTAATGTATTTGTTAATTTTTTTTAAAGATTTGTTGATAATGAGCAAGTTAGTATCATCAGCAAAGTGGTAAGGAGTTGCATACTTAATTGAGTTATTGAGGTCATTAATATAGAGAAGAAAAAGTAGTGGTCCTAATACTGAGCCTTGAGGAACACCGTTGGAACATTTTATTTGAGTAGATTTTGAGTCACCGACTGAAACAAACTGAGATCTGTTGTGAAGATAGGAGGTAAACCATTTAAGAGGTATTCCTCTGATTCCATAATATTCTAATTTCTTGAGTAGGATAGAATGATCTACTGTATCAAAAGCTTTTTGTAGATCTACAAAGACACCGCATGCAAAGTTTTTATTATCAAGAGCTTTTCTAATTGACTCAGTTATTTTTATAAGTGAGTGAGTCGTGGAATGATTAGCACGAAACCCATACTGGTGTTTGTAAAGGCATTTAAATTTATTCAAAAATGCATAGAGCCTCTTATGCATAGCTTTTTCGAAGAGTTTGCTTAGGTTTGAAAGGAGAGAGATAGGTCGGTAGTTAGACATATCCATTATAGAACCTTTCTTAAATATTGGAATGACTTTAGCAACTTTGAAAGCATCTGGGAATAAACCTTTTTGAAATGAGTTATTTATAATAATACTGAGAGGTTTAGAAATTATGTCTGGAATAAGTTTAAGAAGGAATGTAGGAAGGCTATTAGGACCAAAGCTTTTTCCAGTTTTAAGAGTGGTTTTAATAAGACCAGAGATTTCATTCTCTGTGACAGGATCAATAAAGAACGTATTAGAATTTGGAGAGTTGAAATAGTCAGTAAATTTGGATGTTGAAGGTATGTTTTTGTTTTGAAGTTTGTTTTGGATAGTAACAAAAAAGTTGTTTAATATATTTGATACAGTAGTTGGATCTGTTATAATATTTTCTTTCAATTTAAGTTTGAGAGTTGAACTATAGTAGGAAGGTTTTATGTTAATGATTTCTTTTATCCCTTTCCAAGTATTCTTAATATTGTTTAAGTTTTTACTAAAATAGGTTGTGTAATAAGATTTTTTACTACTTTTTAGTAGATTGCTGATTCTGTTTCTATAAAACTTAAATTTAGAAAACAGCTCATTTTTAGTACTAATATCTTTACATTTTGTGTGTTTTTTATATAGTTTGTTTTTAATAGAAATAGATTTAAGTATGCCATTGGTGATCCATGGTTTTGATTTAAGTTTAATTTGCTGCTTAGTTAGTTTTTTGTATGGAGCATGTTGGTCTAATATTTTTTCAAATGTCTTTAAAAGAAAACTGATAGATTGATTTACATCATCATCTTTTTTAATATAAAGGGCCCAGTTAATGTTGGAAACATCTTCAATAAATATATTTTTGTTAAAGTTCTTGAAGCATCGCCTGTAGAATTTACTTTTTTTAGGGTGATTAGTTTTTCTTGGAATGCAGATAAATTGAGCCATATGATCAGATATTGAGATAGTAAGATTGCCAGAGATTTGGTCAGGTGAATTAAAGTTTATAAAGATGTTATCAATAAGTGTTTGTGATTTAGCTGTTATGCGTGTCGGTAGAGTAATAACAGGATGTAGTGAAAAAGAAATAAGCGAGTCAAGGTAGCTAGATATAGGATTTGATTCATTATATTTTAGTATATCCATATTAAAATCCCCCATAAGTAAAATACCAATGTCAAGGTATCAAAGCTTTTACAGAAAAGAGCGAAATTGACTTTGTTCTATACAAATATGAAGACTTTTTTTGTGCTATCAGTTAAATTTGTAAATAAGATTTTACCATGTTTAAATACATTTTATTTTTAGATTATGATTAAAAAAATATTTGAAAGGATTTAAAGGCATGTAAAAATTACAAAGTAAAAATTAAATATTATAAGAAATTAATATTTTTTTTATTCTTCAATATTTTCTTTATTGGGAATGGCATAAAATAATAAATTTTTATGTTTTACTTAGTTGCTAAAGCATTTAGGTACACAACATGTAAAATCCTAACTTCTTTTTTGTTTGTTTTTGTTATTTGAAAAACAATGTTAGTTGAATAACATTGTTCGGTGCACTTGTTGTTATCTTTTCTTCGAAGTTTATATAGTGCAAAGTTTATTCCAATAATATAGTTTATAAATTTGAACTAAAAAATTTAATAGGTGTGAAATGAGATACACAAAAGTCTAATCGGACAATCTCAACTCTTTTCAATATTTGACATTTTACTCGACTTATTTTTGTTGTTTACTTTCGCGTACATACAGATACCATAACGCATTTAAGGGGAAAGGTTAACTAATTATGGCTTAACCCACTGTAAGGCGGTTGGTGATTTTTGAACGTTTTATTTTGTTGTGGACGTTAAGGTTTATATTTGTATTTTAGATCGTTACGGGACGGAAATTGATTAGTAGTTAGGTTAATAATATTATTAATTTGTTTTTAGTTGGCTAATAACTGTGAAATAGTTATATGTTTAATGTTGTTTAAAATAATCTTTATGTGTATTATTTGTGTATTAAAAAATAATAAAATAAAAATAAGAATTAAAATTGATATAAAAATACACATAATATTATGAAATATATTACAAAAGCTGTGTATGTGAGTAATTTATTAGTCAGCCTAGAGATATATGGAGCAGATTAGTATAGTTATTTTAATTTATAGTTGTTAGTCAGGTTTGTAGCGAGCTTTGTAATTTTTTAATAAGAATTTATTTTCGTGGCGGCACTTTGATATAATTTCGGTTCTCTTATTTAACAGTTCTTCAGGTTTTGGATATGATATAATAGTAAATTTCTCATAGACATAGTGGGCATCTTTTGGAAATATTTGAGTAGGGGGGTACTGATTTGAGAATAGACCATGTTAGCATAGGGGTTTCATTAAAATTGTTTTTTAAATCCCAGACATAGTTTGATAGGGCGGTAGAATTTTTGTATTTAATATTGTTGAATGATGATTTATGGTTGTTGTATCTGGTTTTCCACTCACCTTCCGTTAATCCTATATAAACTTTGCTGGGTTGGTTTTTTGCTGCGATGATGCATTTATATATAATATTTGTGGATTTGCACTTACCATTCAGGGGGCATTCTGCTTTATTTCGACAGTTGCATTTTGGATCATTATTTTCAATTCTAGGGAAGATAATTTTTTTGTTGTGGTTTTTTATAATTTTTTCTATATTTTCAGTGCAACTGTAGCTTACCTTTACAGTGTTTCTGTTTAACATTTTGTGAAGTTTGTGTGTCTTAGGGAAGTTTTTTTCTAGTAAATATATATATATATATATATATATATATATATATATATATATATATATATATATATATATATATATATATATATATATATATATATATATATATATATATATATACATACACACACAAAAATAATATAAACTTGTAAATATTATATTTCATACACATGTGTATAAAAATACGAACAACAAATTGTATTAAATAGAATTCCAGTAATTTAATTATGAATTTATTTACAATTAGAGTTATTTTTTTTATAATCTCACTATTACCACGAATTGAACACCTCGATAGCGTCTGAGGATGCAGATATCAAAGCTCGTTTGTATTCTGAGAAAATGTAAAATATAAGTTTATAATAACATTCTTAAAAAGTTCTTTTCCGGGTTTCATATCTTTAATATAAATAAAAATATAAAATTTATTTAAAAACAAGATATTTTTAATAGATATTAGAAAAATAAAAACACACGCAAATATCACAGGAATGTAAGCAGGGTCGGACTAGCGAGGGGGGTTGGAGGTTCAAATCAAGATATAAGTAACTTTTATTTTTCCTATACAATTTGAGAAAAAACTACGTGATTAAGGGTTAAACGTACAAAAAAAAAGGTCCTTGATATATAATATAGGGAAATTTTAATATATAAGGCAGTCCTGCATTTATGTCTCCCCCCGGGCCCGTAAATGCCAGTCCGACCCTGAATGTAAGCTTAATGTCATTCATCCCTTCGTTGAATGAAGTTGAATTTTAGCCTGAAATTGGTAAGTTTTTAATAAAACTTACAAAAAATTTAAATTTATTAAATACCTATTGGTGTTTTCCAAAGTGTTGCTGCTTGAGGATTTAAAGGACTTTCAATATTTGGATCTAAAATAAGAAAATTATAACAAAATAAAAGTAAAGAACAAATAAACATTTCGGTTTGTTTATAACAAACCAAAAAACTAACAGCAATAAGTTAACAATAGTAATTATCTTGTAACGTAGCTAAAACGTATAAGTTGTGAACATATTACTAAAAACTTACATTGATTTTTTCTATAAATTATTTTAGTTGAGTTAACTACAATTTTAAACAGCTAAAAACGTATATTCAATTGTAGTTTTACTGTAAGTTTTACAACTTTATAAATTTTTTATAGAACAGGGCCCAAGTTTGATGCGACTAAATGCAAAAGGGAAAAAATTTTCAGTTACGTTATGAAATGCTGTATGTCTTGTAATGCATATTACACTAACTTTATCTAACCCAGTCGACAGATGAAGAAGAAGTGAAAAGACACCGAGAACTTCATATTTGTTTTCAAACGCATTTTATACGATAGTTGGAGCGTGTATGCTTATCAAGACATCTATAAAAATCTTTGCTTTACCGAGAACCAAAAAGCACATAACAAAATTTTATAGCATTTATCATTTCCTTGCTTTTGTTGAAAAAAGCAAATCCTACAAGCAGCGCAGTATTAGAGTTAGGTGTTGTGTTAAGTCAAGTACAAAGACCTGATAAATAACTACTTTCAAAAATTATATGTAAATTTTCTTTAAATATTTTTTATAAAGTTTTTAAATGAATGATTAAAAACATAAAAATGCCTAAAAATTTATCTTAACTCTATTTAAATTATCTTAACTCTATTTAAATTATCTATATAAACTTATTTTAACTCTATAGATTCTTTAACTACATTTTTTCAAGCTAAATACATTCTTTTTAAGTTAAATAACAAGTAATAAAAAAAAATTTAATTTTCTTTAAACAAACATAAAACAAACTTTAAACCAAAGTTAAAAACATTAACCTTTGTCTCATTGTAAGTGAAAAAAAAATTATATTAAAGAAGAATTATTTAATTCCACAAAAACTCTATTTTTTTCTATCAGTTGCGTGATTTTTAGGCCTGTAGTAAAACAGGCTTCAGAGCATGATATGCACTCAGAGCTGTCCCCAAAAGAGAGGGTGTATGGGTGTACCCCCCCCCCCTAAAGCTGTTATATGTGCATTTAAAGCAGCACATGTGTACATGTAGTTTTTGTTTGGGCAAGTTTTGAACTTAAGTTGGCAAATATTAAATACCAAAGACCTTTTTTTTTTTTTTTTTACTTTTTGTCATTAGTTGGCAAAAAAACATCATGCGACACCGTCCATAAAAGACCTCTTCAGAATTGCCCTGTATGCATTATACGTAGATAATAACGTGTTGCATTATTATTATATATGCGACACTCTGTTATCAAAAACTTGCAACAATCTTGTTATCAAACATGCAACATCTCTGTTAAATCAAGAATGCCACAATCTCTGTTATCAAAAATCAAGACAATATATATGTATACATTTTCTCAAAGTACTTTATTACTTTTTTTTATTACCCATCTTATGTATTTTGTATTTAAAAAAAAAACATGAAAATAAAAAAAAAATATTGTTTTTTTAAGTATACCTAAAAACATCATTTAGATATTTACAAATATCACAATATAAGATGATTAACAGTCATTATGATACTATTAAATATCAAAATATAGACGACTAACTGTAGTTCTGATATTCATGAATATTTAGATAAAACAATCTAGTCAACTATTAATAAGCATAGTGCCAAAGTAGGCCAAAAAAGCAAAAAATTTGGAGATATGCATAAAAATTTTGGAGATATGCCAATATGTTATGTTCTTGACTATAAATGGGAAAAGCTTTTCTGTTAAACAAAATGTTTAACGGAAAAGCTTTTTCCATTTATAGCTTTTAAATAGCTTTTATATAGAGCTTTTAAAACTAAGAAATTACTTAAAGACATTTTAGAAGATGTTAAAATTCAGACAAAGGAGGCATCCATAAAGTACGTACACATTAAAACCACTGCATTTGTATGCTTTTAACAACCCCCCTCCTCCTGCAAAATCAACCCCATCCTCTCCTCTTACACATAAATGTTAAAAAGAAAAAAACTTTTAGTTAACTTGACCTATTTCTATTTCATAACATAATACTGATTACTTTACCAAGTGAAATTCAATTATTTTGTTAAACAAAAAGAAATCAGGTTTTAAAAGAGATAGAGAATGAGAGATAATAAAACTGCATACATACTGGCTGTCTTTAACAGACGCACCCTTGTATACATTCATAACACTTGTTCATTCATCACACATACATTCTTGTATACATTCAAAACACCCCCCTCTAACATGTATGCTTACATAAAATAACATCATAACACATTTCATTCATAACACCCTTCCATAACATGTATGCTTACATAAAATAACATCATAACACATTTCAATCATAACACCCCCTCCATAACATGTACACTTACATGTACGATAAAGCATGTACGCTTGTATGGAGGAGGGGTAACACCCCCTCCTCCATACAAGCAGTTTATTTAATTGATTTATAAAGGTTGCTTCTATGCATAACAGTCAATATAGTTGACACAAGGCTTTAGTGTTACACTAAACAGTCTATCTAGTTGATATTTTAGAAAATTGAATGGACAAATAAAGTATTTAACGAAACACAAAATAAATGTGAAAGAATTAGAACGTCATTTTTTTTCAGTGGTTGTATTAAAATCATTTTAATTGTTTTGTATTTTGTTTACAACGTGTTGTGGTTTCAAAAAAATATGTTGATTTTTGGATTTAACTTGAAATTAGTTTTAAAAATGACAAAAGAAGAAGACATAAAAGAAAAAATTATGCACAAATATTTACAAAATCCTAATAGTAGCTACAATTCGATAGCAAAATCGTTGCAAATACATCCATACACCGTTAATTGTGTTATTCAACGTTTTTATCAAACAAAATCGATCAAACGCAAATCTGGTGGTGGAAGAGAGGAAGATTTTAAAGATATAAAACTAGTTAGAAAACTGGTTAACAGTTTTAAGAATAACCCAAGCTTTTCACTAAGGGAACGCGCAAAAATATATGGATTTTCTCATAGTTTTGTTGCAAAAGTTAGAAACAAACATGGTTTTTATTCTTTCAAAGCACAATAGTGCCCAACCATTCTGAAAATCAACAAAAAAGTGCAAGAACCCACGGCAGAAAGTTGTATGACAATTTTATTTCTAAAAATTTTTGTATTATTGAAGACGATTAAACTTATATCAAGTATGATCATCAACAAATTTCTGGTGCTGTTTATTATATTGCCAAATATGGAGGAAAAGCAGATAAGAATCTTAAATACACAAAACATGACAAGTTCGCTAATAAAGCTTTGATTTGGCAAGTTATTTGCAGTTGTGGCAAAAAATCAGCACCTTATATTTCTCAATCCACACTTTCTGATCAAATATATGTTAAAAAATGTTTACAAAAACGCCTTTTACCTCTCAATAAATGACACAATAACAGACCTGTGTTCTGGCCTGATTTAGCTTCAATTCATTATTGTAAACTAGCTATGGAATGGTATAAAAAGAATAATGTGAAATTTGTGCCTAAAACAGAAAATCCTTTAAACTGCCCAGAATTGAGAGTTATTGAAAAGTACTGGGCTATTATTAAAAGAAAAATAAAAAAAACAAAAAAGCTTTGCAGAAACATTAAAGATATTAAATATCACTTGAAAAAGCATTAAATAGTTTTGATTCTTATTCTGTGCGCAAGCTTATGGGTACCGCTAAAGCAAAAGCTCGAAATTTTATTAGATTCCCACAGGAATAATTAATTATTTTTTTTTAAATGTTTGATCTTCTTATATTATTGTATTAAAATAATTACTTGGATCAAAATAAAAATTGAGGAGTACGTTTTTTTAGTTGTTTTTCTACTTTCACATTTATTTCATGACACACTTTAGCTGCTAACAAGCCCATACATTTCTTGAAATATCATTATTTTTTATTATTTCAAAAGTGTTAATAATATTAGTTTATCAATAAACTAATTGCTTCAAAAAAATGGATAAAGCAAATACTTTATTTACAGCAGTTTGCTTCACAAAAATAAGTAAGAATGGAAAAAAAACAAGAATAAAGTTTAAGGAAATAGACATTAAATAAAAAAAATAATAAATCGATATTTATGTTTTTTTTTTAATGTTCTTTCACCTCTCCAAGGCCGAGAAGGGCAATATAGTCGAGAAGGCTAATTTAATTGTGGTTACAACCCTTTCTCAACTTTATAACTCCAAAACACAAACCTTGACAAATTAGGCGGCTGCATGGAAAAACAAGTTTAGCGCAGTACTACCAGGGATGTGGTGGGGATCAAACTAGGAACTCCTAACTTATGAGGCAAGCGCCCTACCACTGCACCACTACCGCATTTAGTTTAGCATGGGATAAATCAACAGATATTCAAGACCTTAAATGGCAGTATGTTTGATGTGTAACTTTAGATGTAATTGCGATAGAATTACTTGACTTGTTGAGCTGGATAACCTAATTTGTGAAGTCGATATACAGAAACCCCTTAAAACTTTTATGACTAAAGAAAATGCACCTACCAACAAGCTAATTAGTTTTGCTGCAGATAGTGCATCAACAATTGTTGGGAAAAGTGTTAGGCTTTGAGGCTTATTAAAAATTTATCCTTAGAACCCTAGGTTTATCTCAGTTTATTGAATGATTCACCAAGAATATTTTGCAGTAAAACATTTTAATTTTCCAATTGTTTTTAAATCAGCGTTGAAGAGACCAAATAGGACAAATTAAAATTATTTTAAATTAGGACCAATTAAATTTTTTTTTATTGAATTTAAAAACATTTAAAATCTTTGAAATTTTTGCAAGAACTGATGTAATGCAACATTTATGCATGAGTCTCTTCAAGGGAAAAGAAAAAATATATCTGATCTTGCTCAATCAATTTTCAAAAAAAAATTACTCTTTAACAGAGAGATCTTGGCTTAAAAACTAAATCATTCTCCTAAAATAAAGAAAATGATTACTTAAAGAGAAAAACTAAAAGATTTACTAGAAGACTTTTTTAATAAATTTTTATTAAAATACATTTTCATGTACTTTAATTGTTTCTAGAATTTGTAGTAAATCTTTTTTTAATTTATGTTATTATTGATGGCAGTCTGATTCCAAGAAAACTGATTAAAGATATATCTTAATTTGAAATATAATTATTAGATCACCAAGAAAATCAAAAAAACTTATGATGCTGCATAAAACACTAATTTAATTGGATTTTGGAAAATAGTTCTTGAAGGTAAGTCAAACTAACTTCAAAAAAAGATTAGTATAAAATTCATTTCAATTTTTAGTTCAACATACTTGTGTGAATCATATTTTCCACTATGAAAAGAGTCAAATCAAAGCAATGTGCTAATCTATTTAGCAAGCATTTAAAGTTACTTATAACAGTAATTAATAGCTTGGAAACATTTTTTTAGAAACTTAACATTGTTTGAAAGTTTACTTCTTATAGAAATTTTAATAACTGTTATTATGCATTAAGTCCACTCTTAAGGTGTGAAGAATCTTGACTAAATGATGAAAAAAATACTTTTCATTTTAAAAACAATATTTTTAGCAATTTAATTTTATACAGCATTAAAACAAAACATTTATTTAATAAGAACAACATACAATTTTAATAACTAGTACACAAATAATTTCCTTCAAACAGAAAAATTAATTAAAACTTAATAATTTTTCTTAAAGCATTAAGAAAATAAACCAGCTTGATTACAATATGTTCACAAATTTAGTTTGTAAATTTTGAATAACCTTCTTTCAATATTTAAATATTGGTATAACAATTTTTTTAAGAATTGGTACGCATTATCTACTTTTTAGGTATTGGTAGTGTCAGTATCAGGAAAAAATTTACCTTTGACACAGCTCTAGTATAAAGAAAACCTTTTTTAAGAAACATTTTTTCTTGCTTCTATTAATAATTGAAAAACTCACAAGCATTGAATTTTAATAATTTTATTAAAAGTTTATGATTTACAGATGCTTTTATGATTTACAGATGCTTAAACAATTCTATAAATAGTTTTTTAATGAAAAAAAAGAGTTCAGATTTTTATTTAGATTACATTCAATGTATTTTATAAAATACTTGAGACAACATGAAATTGCAAACATGTTTGCATTTGAAAAAAAGTTTTTGCTTTTAAAAACATATGAATATATATATATATATATATATATATATATATATATATATATATATATATAAATATAAATATATACATATATATATATATATATATATATATATATATATATATATATATATATATATATATATATATATATATATATATATATATATATATATATATACATACACTATATATATATATATATACATATATATATATATATATATACTTCACACTATTACCTTTCTCTTTATTCTATATTACTCTCTATCCTTCAGCCAATATCATTGGTTTTAATACTGTTGCTTTATCTGGAGCAAATCTTCGAATGTCCTTTCTCTTTTAGAAAAAGTGCAAAAACATATTGCAAACAAAGTTGGACATTGTTGGGTCTTGCAGCCAACCTTCAACCATTGTTACATCATCATAATGTTACTTTTCTTTCTCTTTTCTCTAAATAAATTGATGGGGGCTGCTCAAAAGAGCTAGCATTTTTTGTGCCATCTACTATAATTTTCTCTCATGTTACTCATCATTCAATTGTCTCATCCTTTTATTGTGACTGTTCCTAAGTGCTCCAAAAATTCTTTCCTCAAACATCAGTTCTTTGGAATTTGCTCCCTTTGTCTGGTATTTTTCTGATTCATATAATTTCCAACCTATTAAGTTGTCTGTTAATAGTTATCTTTCTTTATAAACTTTATCTTTTCTCTTCCAGTAACTTCCAACTTTAATAATGGTTGCTTGCAGCCTTGTTGGAAGTGATAATATATATATATATATATATATATATATATATATATATATATATATATATATATATATATATATATATATATATATATATATATATATATATATATATATATATATATATATTTCTTTTATAAAAGATATAAAATTTTATTAGCAATTTATCTATTGCAGTGCACATTAGTGTTTAAATACAACTGTTGTCAAAAAGTCTATAATTATATAAAAGAAAAAAGAATTTTTTAAAGAATTATATAAAAGAAAATATTTTTAGACATAATAGACAAACCTTGTTTTGAACATTGCAAACATACCTTGTAAAAGACTTTGTATGGAAACTAACACAGATAGAACACTATTACATGAAGACCACATTTCCTGTAAATAAGTTAAGTATATAATCAAATTATATAACTCATAAATAAGCTTTTGCATTAAACTGTATTTATAAAACTACTACTAAAGCTTACATTGATTTAATCACCTTGACAAACATTAAATATAATTGTTACCTTTAAAACATCAAGACATATATTTCCTTGTGCATCAACATTTGGATGAAAACATGGTGTAACAAATTTAATAGTTGGAGCTTCATAAGGGTAGTTTTCTGGAAAGTTTAAACTCATTTTGTATGCTAAGCCTTGATAAATCTAAAAAAAAAAAAATATTTTTTATGAAGCAGTTTTTATAATTTTAAATCAAAATTTAAATGTTTACAATGTTCTTTACTACAGTGGCCTATTCATCATGATTTGTCTGTTGTTACCAAGCACACTATTTCTGTGAGTTCTACTTATCTTCAGATTTTCAAACAGTTACAGTGCATAAATTTTTTACACTTGACAGTTATACAAACTTTTAATTAAAGATTACTTCTACTTGTGTTAACCCAGTTTGACAAATGATATTCATTGAATAAAAACACATAAAAAATAAAACAATTACAAGTAAATAATAAAGCAAACACTTAAGTTCTGTGATCTGCAAAAGAAACAGCATATTATACTTTTTTTTTCAAAAAATATATGCTTTAAATAATGAATTAGAGTAGGCATTTTTATTATTTCACATATCACAAAAAGAAAGAAACAAATTTAAAACAGGTAACTTATAAATAATTTAATAAATCATTTGTATAGTAATCAAATGCCAAACTCTACTTAGGTTTGAAATGAAACCCTAGTGCTAGTAAAATTCCCATTGCCAAGTCTACAAAAATGTTGAAGAGCAGTCTACAAAACAAGAACCAAACAAGTTTATAAGAACATTAGATACAAACCAATTGCCAAGTCTACAAGAAGTTAGAGAGCTGATCAAACTATTAGTTTTTGCATAATTTAAAATATAAAAGATAATACTTTTATAGCTTCAGAATAGTGTTTTAACACCCACATGGAGAACAAAATCTGGCCAACAGTTTTAACCTTTTTGAGAAATATTAGGTTATTATTGTGAAGATGATGTTTTATTATATATTGTGAAGATGATATTTTATTTAGAGCCTCATAGTTTTTTTAAAATAAACTATAGAGAATAAGATCCAATGCATGCACCACTGAACATCAGTATTCACACAAGGAGTAAATTATTTTGGTACATAACCAAAACTACATCAGTAGTCTTTCAGCATGTAGATGTAGTTAGTATGTACCTATGGAGACAAGTTTTAATCAAGTTTTACTCAAATTGTTGAAGAGAGTGCATCAATAATTTGAGTTTTACTCAAACTATTAGAGCACTCTCCAGTCACTGAATATTTCAAAAAAATGTTCCACAGAAAGTAAGAATGTTGTTCCACAGAAAGTAAGAATGTTGTTCCACAGAAAGTAAGAATGTTGTTCCACAGAAAGTAAGAATGTTGTTCCACAGAAAGTAAGAATGTTGTTCCACAGAAAGTAAGAATGTTGTTCCACAGAAAGTAAGAATGTTGTTCCACAGAAAGTAAGAATGTTGTTTTACAGAAAGTAGAAAATTGTTAAATGAAAATCAATTTATTACTAATAAACTGTTTATTGGCATTTTATTTATGATTATAAAAGACAGCATACAGCAATATTTATTAATGCAAATAAGACATTGTTTAGATCTTATGATAATATGAAAGACACACTATTGTTTGGCATGTGATAGTCTGATTTCAGAAAATATGTATAAATATATTGTAAAAAAAGATCATATAAACGTTTATAGTATATTAATATAGACTATACATCAGCATACAGCTTAAAAAATATAACTTTTTACAAGAGATTCTTATAAAATATTAAAGGGTTCAATTTAAATCTAAAACCCATTTATACATATTATAAACCTAGCAATTAGTAAAAAAGTTAAAATGTTTCTTCAACTTTATAGCAGTAAAAATTGAAATTTTTTTATTTATAGATGCTAGGTTATTATTCAGTATTAAACGTGAAGAACTATCAGCGCTGTAAAAACATTCATTCATAAGTTAAAATTTCCGTTTTTAAACAGGTCCAACAACACAGGTTTTGAAGCGAAGGAGCACAATCGTCAATAGCTAAAAAAAAAAAGTCTTTAAGAAAAAAAGTAGCCCCCGGTGATGTTGGCCCTGTTAAATTGTTCTCTCGTTTAATTTAAATTGTTCTTTTGTTTAAATTTAGTTGGCACCATTATTATATTATAATTAAGTTTTAAAACATTATATTTGTTTTATCATTAATCTTTGTATTTATTTAAACTGGTTTCTTTAATTTTTACTGCTATTTTACATAAGTTATAATAGATCTATAATATTATAAATCTTTGCAAAATTCAAGTTATAATTATGAAAAAAAATTTTTTTAACATACTTTAAATGTAATTTAAAATAATTTAACAACCCTTTTTACAAAGATAATTCAAAATATTTAAACTGACTTGAGTTTATTATAGAACACAAAGCCTTGTATAGCAAAATCTCATAACAAATGTCTGGTATATTTATGCATACAAATAGTATACATAAATAAACTAGATGTTTATTGGTATCATAATGATACCAGTAGATATAAACCTTAAAAAAAAATTAATAATATATACTAAATATATAATTGAAAAATCTACCTAACCATCTATTTGATTTTGTGTGTATTAACTAGTGATGTACCGATAGCACATTTGTGGTCAATGCTGATGTATGGGAAAAGGCCGATACTGATGCCGATACCGATGAATTAACTAATTATTAAAATTTTGAAAATATAAGACTATACAACTTTAAATCGTGTAAACTTTTTCATGGAATCAGAACTGGTAAACAAATACGTGGAACCAAATCAGAGCCAAATCATTATTTTAATAGATATTAGAAAAGCTATGTTAAAAAAATATACATTTTTTAGTTTTTTTATTATGAAAAGAAAACTTTCAAAAAATAAATACAATATAGAGAGAAAATGGTATTTAGATAATTGTTTACTTAAAATTCTGTAACTTTATTAATTTATTAGTAATTCAGATATCTAAACAATCATATAGAAATATAGAAGACTATACTTGAATACATATAGATAACAATAGGTTACTTTTAGGTATAGCAAAAAAAAAAAAAATTCTAAAAACAACATTATGGTAATAAAAGTATAAGTATATTCAGCTGTTAAATTAAAGCTTGTAAACATCATCTTAAGAACAAACAAGTTTGCCTGTAAACAAAGACAATATAAACAATTTCTCAAAAAAAAAAATTAAGTAATCCATAAATTTTTGTTTATTTATTATTTAATTATTATCATAATACAGGATAAAAATATTAAATTGCCATCAATTGGATAATCAGTAAATTAATAAAAAAAAGGCAGATGCCAATATCGATTGTGCAAAAAGTAGCAGATTAAGCCAAATCTGATGCCAAATAATCAGTACATCACTAATATTAACAAATTAAATTCAATAAAAGTGACAACAAAGCATCTTCTAATGATGGAAAATATCATGATAAAAAGCAAATACAAATAAATCATATCAAAAAAAAATCTTATTTTTATGTTCCTCATTACTTTTTTAATACTTTTATTTCTACTGTGTTTTAAAATAGCAGATCTTTTTTTTTTAATCGTACCATCCTCTTCAATAAATCTATTTAAAAAACCTATTTCATTTTAAGTTAAAAAAATAAAAAAAAGATAAAATTTGTAAAAGATGGTTCAGTATGTTTTGAAAAGTGTCAATGCTGTGTCGGCTGCTCTGGAATTAGGTAGGAGGTGGAAGGAGACAAAAATTAAAAAAATTGATTAATGTCGTATAAATGCTGCACAATGCTCAACTTGATTCTCCATGCAGTGGCTTTGTTCACCAAGGCTTATGTTTTTGAGTTATAGATGTGAGAGAGGATTGTAACAACAACAAAAACAATAAAAATGAATAGCCAATTAAACAGTTAGTTTTAGGAAGGTTAATACAGTGGAAACTAGTAAATCAAAAAAAAATTCTTTTTTCAAATCCATGCTTTATGCAAGCAGAATTCTATTGGGCCTAGAAATTCTTTTTTTGTTATCTTTTGTAGAAGGAAAAATTACTGTTTTTTTTTTTTTTAATTTAAAAATTATTGTTTTTACTAAATTTTTGTTTTTTAACTTAATAACTTAAGACTTATTAACTTAATAACTTAAAACAATAGGTTTTTAACTTAATAACTTAAGACTTATTACTTAATAACTTAAAACAATAGGTTTTGAATCGCTGCGCTTTAATGTCTTCGAAACTGCAAATAATTTGCAAATCAATGATTTTTGTGACGTAATACGCAATTCATATCAAATACATAAAATGTATGAGAAAATACAAATTAAATTTTTGTTAACTTAATTAACTTTTTTTGGTCAAATTTTTCCATTTCCTTGTATTGTCATCGAAAATGATTAAGTGTGCAAAATTTGAGCAAAATTGGTTGAGAAAAAAACTTTCAAAAATTGATTTCAAATTTTGTGGCACACAAACATATATATATATAGAAAGTAACCTTATATAAAGCATGGAAAAAAAACTTATAGCCTTCTCTTTACAATAAAATGATTGTCATAAATTACATTAACTAGAAGTAAAAATACAAACTGCATTTTACAAAAAGTGGTAAAAAGATTTAAGCCTTTTGAATAACAGATTATCTCCTCAATTATTTACTCTTGTAAGAGATTTTTTTAAAATGGATTTAAATGACCTCTATAGAATAACTGCCACCAGTGATTTAACAGAGATCATTTTAATTCTTACTAGATTTTTATGACCTCTATAGAGCAATGTGTGTTAGAAATAAGTTTATTTTATTTAGTAGATAATATAAAAAAGTGGTATAAAGTGTGACTGGGTTAGTTTAAATGGTTTCTATTGTCTATATGTCAAATAATTAAAGAATTTAATCTCCATTTTCTATAAATGCTTAATAAAAACGCATTTGATTACTATTGCCTGTATGTCTAATAATTAAAGTATTTCTAATTTTAGAACAATTAAATTCTTCAATAGTAATTATAAAGCAGTTATGGTGTAACTGGCAACACCCTTAGAAGTACTCTATAAAAATTGTATCAAACAAATAATTTGTAAAAAACATCTCATATTTACACTGCAAACAAACCAATAAATAACCTTTATTTAATATTTGGGTTAGAAAAAGGAGAAAAAGAAAAACTTTGAAAACATCTAAGAAAATGAACCTCTTTTAGTTTAAAAGCATTAAGAAAATATTCTAAACATAATCATTATGATAGTACAAAGGCAGTTTCTAAACATAAACAAAGAAAGCCATTTAAAAATAGAAACTTTTCAGTAAACATTTTAATGTAAAAAATACTTGTATAACAAAATGTACTGGGTATCTAATGCCAGCTTGTAAACATGGTGACATACTTTTTATTTATTTTTAATGCTATCACAGAAATAAAAGCAAATTAAAAAAAAATAAAAATAAAAACACAAAATATAATGGCGATGTAGTGATAGCATACATGCTTTGAAACCGTAAGGTATAAGGAGTCCAAACCCGTCATACCCAAGAAATACTGCTTAGCTTTATGCACAGCAGCTTCATCAAAGTTTGTGTTTTGGAGTAAAAGGGCTGATATAAAGTTATAAAGAAAATTGAATTTTTTTTTTCAAGAATAGTAAACTACAACCTTGGGGAGGCAAATATAATCAATATAAAAATTTAATGATGAAAAACAATAATTAAAGAAACTAACAGAATCAGGTGGTCCTTTTATTTTTCCATGCCATTTGAATGTATTTTCTTCATCAGGAAATGCCGTAACAGATTTGTTGCTAGAAAGCTAAAAAAATAAAAATAAAAACTATACTATTATAAATATATTTTAAGAGGTTTTTTAAGTTTAACGATTTTATTGTGACACTGGTCACACCAGTTATTAAATAAATATTAAAGAAGTTAGAAAACAAAGCTTACACTTTATGAACATATTAAATAAATATTTACAAACAATTAACAAGTATGACCAGTCCCAGAGCAAATCCTCTATACATTAAACAAGCAAATGAAGTGTCATTTGTGCTTTAAATGATAAAAACTTTTATCATTTAAAATAAAATTTTATGGCCAAAGCAATCATCAGATTGGAATCCAATTCAAAATATAAGGATAATAAACATGCACAAAACTTTACAGCATAAACAAAATTGCAACATTCAATTGATTTTATCATTAATTAATGTATGGGTATATGACCCTGAAATCAAAAAAATGTACCTAAATTTTAATAATGGCATACATAAACATGTCAAAGAGCTTATTAAACCAAAATAAAGTATATACAATTTAAGTATTAATTAGTAAACAATTATAAAAACACTCCGTACCATGATTTCTGATAGCTCTTTCATAAGCCTAAAGAAAAGAAAATTTATCTATTACAGAAAAACTATAGTACAAAACATATACTACCTATATAACATTTTCACTTAATTTTCAGTAAATGTCTTTTTTTTTTTAAAAAATCAAACCCACTTCCAACAAGACTGCAAGCATTCAGTATTAGAGTTGGAAGGTACTGGAAGAGAAAAGATGAAGTTTAAGAAGCAATATAACAATTAAAAAACAACTTAAATGATTGCAATGAATCAGGAAAACAAGATAAAGGGAATGAATTCCAAAAGAACATCAGTTCTTTTGGAGTTCATTCTCATGGATGATTTTTGACGCACTTAGGAACAGCCACAGTAAAAAGATGAGACTTATTTTAATGAAAAGTAACACGAGAATGAATTTTAGTAGATAGTACAAGAGACGCTAGCTCTTTAGAGTAGCGCTTAATATAGTATATAATATAGCGCTTAATATAATATTTATAAAAAAAGAAAGAGAAGCAACATTACAAAAATGTGACAATGGTTGAAAATTGGCTGCAAGAGCAGGATCAACTATGTTTACAATACATTTATGCACCTTGTTTAAATGAGAACGAACATCATTTGAAGATCAGCTCCATATATAGCTTCAGTATTCCATACAAGGACGGATTAGAGATTTATAGAGATAAAGAATAGAATCCAGAGTAAGAAAATGGTAAGCACAATAAAGAGATGCAACCTTAGCAGATGCTAATTTTGCAATGGGTTTGATATATTGTTTCCAAGAAAGATCGGAAGTAAGAATTAATCCTAGAATGCAAAGGGTAGATTTTTTTTTTTTTGCTATTCGCCTCCTCAAGGCCAAGAAGGCCACTACAGATGAGGAGGCTACTTAATAGTGGTTATAAACCTCTCTCAACTCTATAACTCTGAAACTCGGAACCTCTCACTTATGAAGCGAGCGCTTTACCACTACACCACTACCACAATGTCTCATCAAGTAATTACCCTTCATAAATATAGGGCATAAATAAGGACATCATTCGAAGATCTGCTCCAGATATTACAACAGTATTCCATACAAGGACATTTTTAAGAAATATAGAGGTAAAGAATAGAATCCGGAGTAAAAAAATGGCAAGCACGATAAAGAAATGCAACCTTAGCAGATGCTAACTTTGCAATGGATTGATACATGGTTTCCAAAAAAGAACAGAAGTAAGAGTTAATCCTTGAAAAAGGGTAGATGACTTATTGAGTATTTTACCGTTCATAAATATAGAAAGATCTAGTATATTATTGTGATAACAATTATCTGAATTATCTGAAAAAATTTGACTTTTATCTGAGTTAATGCTCACCAGCCACTGTGAGTCCCATGCTGTAGTGATATCTTTTTTAAGCTCAAATGCCCTTCCAAGAAAGCAGAGTGTTGGTAAGTGTTCTTATAAAGGCAAGAATAAATGGTAGTATGATCAGCGAACAATTCCACTTAGATATGAGAAATTTCGGGAGATTGTTAATGTAAATTTAAAAAAGTATAGGGCCAAGAATAGAATCTTGAGAAACCACTAGAAGTTACCTGATACATTGTAAGAGGAGAGCTTATGGAAAAGACCAGCATGCCAAACTTTATCAAAGGTTTTAGAAATGTCAAGAGAAATAGCCCTAACCTCTCCACATCTAACTAATGTATGATAAAACCTATTGATTCATTAACAATTTCAGCAGTAACAACCATTAACAAATCAGCAATAGAACAAAAAGATTGAAATCCATACTAATGTCAATAAGTTATTAGATTTGAGATAAGAGATTAAGTATTTATTAATTAAAGACTTGAAAACTTTACTTATGATAGTAAGAAGACTAATTGGATGGTAGTTAGACGAGTCAGATAGCTCTTCAGAACTTTTGAAAACAGGAATAACAGATGCCGCTTACCAGCACTCTAGAAAACAAGGCTCTGAAAAAATACTTGTTAAATAGTTTTGAAAGTATAGACAACAGCTAAAGAGAACACTTCTGCAAGACTATAACAGGTATGTAGCCAGACCACAAGCTGTAGAAGAGTCGAAGGAGGAAATCACTAGATATAGAGGCTGGAGTAATACAAATTAGACATATAGATATAGAGGCTGGAGTAATACAAATGTCAAGCAGTTTATCAGCTATTTTAGGTAGGATGATTAGTGTATTCAAGAATGAGATTGATGAAAAGTTCTTAGCAAACAATTCAACTTTGTCTTAAGGTGAAGTAACAAAAACTGAACCATGCAAGAATGGTAGAATAGCAGATTTGTCCTTATTATGGACACTGTTAAAGATTCTCCTTTTATCATGGCCATATTGCTAATTATCATGCTTTATTTTATTTTAATGTACAATAGTTTTATCTCAATTGGTTACTGTTACAAAAATGAATATAGATTCAAGTCATAACAAAGTGACATAATTTTATTATTTGAACTTATAATAATTTTTACCATTCATTATCCCTCAATTGGTTAAACTTTTAATAACTACAATCTCCTATATTCAATATCTATGTCATATCTCAATTGGTTAAACTTTTAATAGCTACAATCTCCTATATTTAATATCTATGTCATATCTCAATTGGTTAAACATTTAATAGCTACAATCTCCTATATTCAATATCTATGTCATATCTCAATTGGTTAAACTTTTAATAGCTACTATCTCCTATATTTAATATCTATGTCATATCTCAATTGGTTAAACTTTTAATAGCTACTATCTCCTATATTTAATATCTATGTCATATCTCAATTGGTTAAACTTTTAATAGCTACAACCTCCTATATTTAATATCTATGTCATATCTCAATTGGTTAAACTTTTAAAAGCTACAATCTCCTATATTTAACATCTATATTATAGGTTATGCCTCAATTGTTTAAACGTTTAAAAGCTACAATCTCCTATATTTAATATCTATTTTATATCTATAATTATTGGTTTATATAATTCATAAATGGTCATTGTGTCAAAAAATATTTTTTTACACTATTTGATTTTTTATAAATCCTTAAGAAAAATGTGTATAAAAAAGCTCAAGAATTATTTTGTTTTCAAAATAATGATAACATTCAAGGATTCATTAAATATAATATAAATACTGCAATTTGCTAGCTTACTGTTTTTCATTTTGTTATAATGTATTTCAATCCTATCAAAGAATATGAACTATTGTATACAACTGCATATTAACTTCAAATTTCCATCAAAAAAAGCACATCTAAACCAATGCTTAACAAAATTATCCTCAATGAAGATCTAAAGTTGGCAATACAAAGAGTAACAGCTAAAGAGTAATATGGCGTTTGACAAAAATCTACAAAACAAAGCCTTGATGTCTTTGTGGTCAAAATAACAATAATGGCAGTCATAACCAAAATCAAACAGCAGCACAACATAAGTCAATAATCTTCAATACCAAATAAATGGCTTAACTAACAGAGCAATAACAACAACAACAACAACAACAACAACAACAACAACAACAACAACAACAACAACAACAACAATATACTTATATTGATTTGGCAAAACAAAACTCTTATATATTATAGCAGCAACTGAAAATACTACAACTAAAACTACTAGCAACTAGAAAAAAGAGCGAATCATATATAGTAGTTGTTCTAAGTGCCAGAAAATAGAATCGATAAAGATTTCAAAAAGTAGTTCTTTGAATTGAAATAAACTACAAAGAAATGGTTTACATGCCGGAGCATGAACCAGAAAAACCAAGATATGTAATACTAGTTATGTTCCCCAATTATCACACAATAAGAACAAGCAAAACAACTTCAGTTCCTAGCTACAAACTCTATAACAAAAAACCAAGAATATAAAAAAGGTAATCTACCTCTTGTCATGCAATGTCTCTCACTTAGCTGTTCTCTTCAGCCCATTTTACTGCAATTTCAATTTCACTCATATAAATCAAAACAGAGCTTATAATCTATGTAAATTAACAGTTGTAATGAATTTAAAATTAGCTTATAACCTATGTAAGTTATCAGTTATAATGCATACAAAATGTATGCATTACAACTGTAAAGAGAATAAAAAGCTTCATATACATGAGAATTGCAACTAAAGGGCTTTTGAACCGTTGCAACTAAAGGGCTTTTCTCAAAGGGAAATCTCAGCATGAATTTCTTCAAAATGCAACTGTGCAACTAGTCTACAAAAGGCATGCAACATATTATTTAAGGCAGTCTCTGGTAATTATACCATAAACAAGATTTACAGACTTTACTAAAGCTGTTGAAGATTTACAATGAATGTTCAAAATTAACATACTATGATCATGCATTTATTGGGAACAAGTCTGCAGATTATGAAAATAAAAAAAACTAGAGCACTTATCCATCAACCAAAAATTACAATAAAAGTAAAACTGTAACCAGTTTTATGACATTCACAGGAGAATTAACAAACAAAAAAAATATATATTTTTTTTAATAAAAAACTCTTAAAAAACACAGAACAAAATTCAAAAAAATATATGAAATGTTGATAACAAGATATATTTTATTCGGATTTTAGAAAAACTTATTAATTGTATTAACAGGATTTCACACCATATTTATTTAATCTGGCAATGCCCTTAGATATTATAGCTTATGATGATCAAAGATAAAATCTCTTTCTCTTTTCTGCAAATACTATTAAGGTCGCTGCTTGAAGGAGTCATCATCTTTAATTCTATTAAAACTCATTCTCGCTTGACTCGTCATTCATGTAAATCTCATTTGTTTAATGTATCTGTCCCTGCATGCTCTAAAATCTTTTATTCATCTAGTTTTTTCCCCTGCACATCAATCCTTTGGAACTCTCTCTCATCTTCATGTTTTCCTGACTCATACAACCTACAACTCTTCAAGTCTTCAAGTCAACCATTTCCTTGCTCTACTCTTTTTTTTCCAAGTACCTCTCAACTTTAAAGTGGTTGATTGCAGCCTCTTTTGGCGATAATCAGAATTAAGAAAAATATGGGTATGGGAAATTTCCAATTTTATTTTTTAGAACATGTATCTTAAAGTCATGGTCAAGCTAGATTTTTATCTAATTATATTTTAAGATAATATAGAAGTTTTTTGCAAAAAAGAACTTTTTTGCTTAACCTAATTCTGATTGGTAAAAAATTTTCATATTTTTTTAAAGTATTATATTGCCCCTATTCTTGATGTTCAGTCAATTTATGGACTTATGACTAATAGGGATAGGCCCAGATAATGTGCATATATCGATAGTCGATGTATTTATGTCAGTATGATGTATGTATGTCGGTCGATTCGAGTGACAGTAAGGCGGTTGTATAACTTTTAAAATTTAAAGCAAACATTTAGTTCATGAATTAGTTTTCAGTAACATTTTTATAATTTTTCTAAAATTCTATAAATATAAAATTATAGCTAAAATTTATAAAACTTATTTTGGAAATATAGTTAAACGATAATAGTTTACACATCTGGTTTTTAAAAAAAGTAAAGACTAATTACTTCAAAAGTAAAGTCTAATTACTTCATAAACTTTACCTACCGTGATCTAACAGAGTTATTAGATTTTGCACTGTAAACAGGATTTTTAAGAGAACTTTCATCATTTTTTACCCTTCGAGTTGTATTTCCTGCTCTTCTAGAATTCATATCTAGATAATCCAAAATTCAAAATAATGGTATTGGCATTAATCAGAATATTATGCAATATTTTCCGTTAAAGATAAAAATTAAAAAGTTCACTTTAATTTATTCGCGCTACCGATGTTGACCAATCATCTTAATTATAAAAATGCCACACTTAAAGCAAATTACGTCCTTGAAAAAACTGCTAAAGAAAATAATAACACCAGCAAATGTGGTTAGCAATAAAACAAGAAGAGTTATTAACTTTTTTTTTTCTTTTTTTCTTTTTTTTATTTAAATAAAGAAAAGTAAAAAATGGTTCGACTGAACCCAAGACTAACAAATTGGTGTCTCAAAACCAATTAACAGTAGTTTTTATCTGAATAATCTTGTAGCGAGCTCAATAGAACCTTTAAATATAAATAAAGTAATTGGATCAAAATATAACAAGATATAAAGCAATTGGTTTTGATAAAATAAGCAGTAAAAGTTATGTAATCCAGGGCCGACGATACCGGGGGACCGGACCCCATAACTTTTATCCCATATCCCGACCCCCTCACTTTTTTTCTAAAGGACCGTTTGTTTTTTATTAGAAAATTCAAGATATAGAGAATTTTTTTTAGAAATTGACGCTTATGCTCCTCCACTTTGAAACCCGTGTCGTCGGCCATGGGATCATACGAAAGCCTAAAAGATATTATTTATAAAGTCTTTTGTGCACCTATTCAACAAAGAGTGTTTTTGGATCAATTGAATATTTCAAAAGTTATAATCTCATGATTAAAGGGGAATATATTTTAAAGAATTTATTTTCCATTCAAAATAAATTCTTTAAAAACTTTTTATACAAACACCAGCATTTAGGGAAAACGACAGTTCTTTGCTACTAAGTGACTTCAAATGACGGTATTTGGTGTTTGTCTTTGTTTTTAACAATCTATGAGTCTTGAATAAGCATTAGGGTACAGCGAGAATTTTTTTTTTCTTTTAAAAGCTTAAGAAAAGGTGTATTCTTATGTAAAATCAAATTTTAAATAGGGTTTACTTAAAAATATTTTTGATTGGAAAAAGTTTTGATACCCTAATTTTCACTTTTAGAAATTGCAAAATTTAGTAAAATCTTATTTGTCACACTTGTCCTTTATTATGTTTTACATGTCCTTCTTTTTCATTGCGATGAAATATTAAATGCAAATAATGTTTTTAGACCACTTGCAATTTTTTTTGATACTTGTTTCAAAGTCATTATCTTGCATGAATCCTACCAGCAATGCAGATTCTAAACATTTTAGGGGAGGGGTCTTCAATTTTCAATGATTTTTTAATGATTAACAAGTTTGCTTATAACAGTTGTGTTTTTTTTGTTTCATTAAAAATAAAGGTGGTGCTAGTGATGGGGTTCCCCAAAAAACAGGAGGTTTATCCCACCTTACCCAAATAATATTTTGATAACACTACTATAACACTATTAAAAAAACAATAAATAAAATAAGATATCTTTCAAATCTATTGACATTGAAAATTTATTAAAATTTCTTTCTTTGTTTTAAAAACAGGTAGCAACTCTCTATGTTGAGCTCTAGCTCTAATATATCCATCTCTTGCATCTTGTCCAACTACTGACATGGATGCTACTGTCACTTGTTTTACAGCACGCTCGGTACTTTGAGTATGAATTTTAACAGAAGGAGTTATTAGAGGTGTCAATCTTAGCATTACTAACTTATCTTTAGTGAGCGAACAAGTAAAAACAGGTTCTTGTACCACACCATTTTCCCATTTGACTAGCTCTTTAAGAGTAGTTGTTGCAAAGTTCAGTTTAGGTGTTTTTCTTGGTGTGATTTGCTTATCTCCAAGGATATCATTACCCCTTTGTTCCAAAATTCGGTCAACTGCAAAGTTGCGGTCTTCTGCATTATTCTTAGATAATAAAGAGATTAATAAACTTTCATGGTTCGCATACCAAGTGCCTAACTGGATGTAGGGAGTCACAATTTCTCTTACTATAACAGGTTGATTTCTAAGAATTCTCAATTGAGGCAGAATATGATTGGAAGTTTCTTCAAGTCTGTCTTTAACTTTAATGTCAAAAAAAAGTTTAAAGTAAAATTGTAAACAAAATAAGACAAGTAACTCAAGATTTTTCAAATTCTTATCAGTTAAGTCATGTTTCCTTGTCCACATAAAGACTATTCTCATGCCAGTAGTGAGCCATCTGGCATGAATTAGGGGGCCACATTGAATTTCTCTAAGATTAGGTGGCAATACGCCGATCTTAATTTTTTAGTATTATTTCTGGAATGTCAACAAAGCTCTCTCCCTCTGGAAGAGCTTTAAATTGAGGATTGTACTCCATTTTATTAACATCAGCAAGACATTTTCCCACAGGACCTACAAAGCCAGTACTACATGATGTTAGTCCATCAATTCCTTCTATTAGGTGACGCAAAAATAACGCATTTGAATGAAGCCTGCATATGGCCCAGTGGCATTTGTGACCTAACAGCTTTTCAAGATGTGTTATAGCACCACCTTTCCAGCCGGTGTTAATTGAAGTACTATCAGCTCCAAGTACTAAACATGATTCAGTAAGATTATATTGTTGCAGCAAATTATAAACACCTTCAGCAATCTTTTTAGCTGGCTTATCTGAATGAGTATGTGCATTTGGAGTAAAATGACCAAGATATCGACCACCAGGTTCTATAGTCACAGTAATGTGTTGCTCTTTGATAATAATAGGATGTAGCTGTCC
>NC_088934.1:41945000-42100000 GCF_038396675.1 Hydra vulgaris | reverse complement strand
TTTGATTAAATTTTAGGCCTTTACACGGTTTTTTCATTTTTACGCACCTACAGATTTGAAAAAAAAAGAGTGATAATATCTGAAAATATGATAAGCTTTATAATCCGATACGACATTGTTCGCATAATTATTTATGAAGTCCGTTTGTCGAAGCCGGCTCTAGCCATATATGCTACATTGGTAAGGAAGGAGGCGTGAACTTCCTGGTCAAATAATATATCCTGTGATAAGACTGTTAAGACTATTTAGCACCTAAAAAAGAAAAAAAAAATCAAAAAAAGGCCGAGCTGTAGAGTGGTGCTAACTGAAGGCAATATGTTGCAAAATCAACAAGTTTACATTATTCAAAAAAAGTGCAATCAAGAAGTAATTTTGTGGCCCTGAGAATAACATAAAAAAACAAATTAATGATAACCACTTAATATGAAGTAATTGAGAATATAAACTGGGAAAGTTGTGCTCAACATGTTATGCATGAAAAGAAATAAACAAACCTCATGGATATATTACAAATGTATTCATAATGGATATACTTGTATCATGCTTACAAAAAGATCATACTTAAAAAAATGGAGAGGAGGGAGGGAAGAGGGAAGTAGAGAGGAAATAATTTTAACTGCTTTGTCTAAATATGATATTAATGACCTTTTTTAATCTATTATTAAATATAAATATAATATAAATGTAAATATTTATAAATATATATGTAAGCCTTTGTGTACATAGGTGTAATAAACTAACTTATCGAAAAAGAATATTCAAGCAAAAACTACGCATAGTCAAATATATAAATATATGCATAAATATATACATAGCCAAAATTTTATATCAAACATTAAATTAAAATATGATCTAACCACTTATGCTATTGTCTGCGCAAGATAATTAAACTCAAAGTAATTATTTTTTATCTTTATTTTCTGTCACAAAAAAAAATTTAAAAATCAAGATATTTTATTAATCAAGATATTTTATTAGTAATTATAGATCTTTTATGAGACTAATAAAAAATTCAATTCAAAAAAAATTTAAAACCACTTTTGTAGGAATTGTGATCTTTTTAAACTATTTTACATCTATTTGATGTTCACTATTTTTAATACTTAAATCTAAACTAAAAAAATTTAAAACTTGAAAGATAAGAATTTCAGGAAACCGTTTTGATTTGATTATGCAAATGGCGTATCAATTGGAGTTTCACTTTTGAGATAGACACCAAAACATCTTATGTTTAAGTTTTTTGTTAAAAAAATTCCTATCAGCAATTTCTTGTTTTGTTTATAGGTATTATAAAATTTAAAATGGAAAACATAAAATTTAAGATATATATATATATATATATATATATATATATATATATATATATATATATATATATATATATATATACATATATATATATATATATATATATATAACACCATTTTAAAACAAGTTTAAAAACTATTAACTAATAAAATTAAGAGAGAAGTTTTTAAAACACCAGTTTAAAAAAATCAAAATATAAAAACAAATTATAAAATTACAAAAACCATAAATGCTTAAAACTTATTCATTAATAATGAACCAATTAGGAGATTTTTCATTTAGCTTTAACCAATTGAAGTCATCAATATTTCTCCAATTATTAACATTAAATTCTAAACCAGCTTCTTGCATATGTTCAGTGATGCCATCATATCTCCACATATATTCACCAAAACCAACATGTTCACAGTCTTCAATAACAGCTTTACTTCGAACAAGGATATAAAAATTTGTATTAAACGTTGAATGGATCCTTAACTGCTGACAAGCTAAATGTAATGTACTATCATAACAACCATTTATAAAAATGGCGCGACTGATTGGGCCACAATGTACAATAGTGTTACTTATATTTTGTATTTGCATGGCACTAGGACAGCCTTTAATTTCAACAGTGCAGTCTTGCAAGTTAATTAAATTGATACACTTTGAATGACATTCAGACGGATTTAATAATAAAGACTTTCCAACCAAATTTGAGAAACCAAAAGTTTGATCAGGTAATTTGGAACTCTCTGTACTATCTATTAATTTTTTTAAACCACACTCATTTTCATTTTTTTCTGTAATCTTTACTCTTGATTTAAAAGCAAACTTAGTTTTAGGAAGCAAAAGGTCTCTCTTCAAGTTAATGCTATTTCTTATCTCTGACAGAATTTCTTGCGCTCTACGAATATCATATGAGGGTAAATCTGATGCAGAATCAGAAACAAATTTTTGAAGGATGAGCATTTTTTGTGAGATAGTCTCAAACAAATTAGAAATATCAAGTTTATTCTTCAAAAGCTCAACTGAATTAAGAAGTTCAGTTATCTCCCTTTTTTCTTTGTTAAATGTAATCAAGAAAACATCTGAACTGCTTACTTTTTCTGAAATATCTTTTAGTCTTTCCAATCGTCTTTTTTCATACATAAGTAGCATATCTTGATGACGCTTTTCAAAACGCCTTTGTATGTCTATATTTTCTTCTGCCATGACATAAGCTATAAAATATTGTCAAATTTAAAAAAGGATTTAGCTCTTAATAAAAAAAAAAAAACAATTATTAAACTAAACAAATGTGGATTCAGTTGGCATCTAGAAAGTGTTACGTAGAAATGTCAAAGTACATTTTCTATAATATGTTTATATTGCAATATTTTATATTTTTTATTCTATTATATATCAAATAAAAAAGCATAATAAAGCAAAAAGCTATTTGTCATCAGGTAATTAGGTGATTTTTGGGTAATTTGTAGATAATTTTTAGGAAATTGGTAGACAATCGGCAAATAGCAGTCATCTACAAAATGTTTTCTTGACTAAGACTAGAAAAGTCTTTGTATTAATACAAAACAATTTTTAAAAAAAGTAATTTTTTTATAATATTAATTTTTATAATATTTTATAATATTTTTCCTATTTTTTTATAATAATTTTTTTCTATTTTATACTTTTATAATATTTCTTTTTTATGATATATAAATATATGCTTGTTTCATAAATAATAATTTTATTAAAAAAATTTTTTAGTAAAAAAAATACTTGCAAAAATATACCTTAAAACCCCCGTTTTGTTGAGGACGGGGGTTGTTAATGAAAAAAACAACTCTACTTTTTTAATTTTAATTTTTTAATAAAAACAAATATTATTTTCAAAATCAGCATATTATTTTGCTTCTTTTAAGTATCAAGTTGATATAGTTTAGAAAAAAAAAATTTAAACAATATTAGGACCCATCAAAAATTTAGAATCCAAAGAGGAACCTCAAGAACTCACCTAAACTAAAAAAAAAAAGAGTAAGGTTCTTTTTTCACCAAAAGATATTGATTTGCTGCTCAGGCAAATCAAATTTCAAAAATTTTCAAAATCGCTCCACCCTAATATATATATATATATGTTTTGTTTTATTATTATAAATATCAATATATATATATATATATATATATATATATATATATATATATATATATATATATATATATATATATATATATGTATATATATATATGTGTGTGTGTGTGTGTGTGTGTGTGTGTGTGTGCGTGCGTGTGTGTATGTATATATGTATATGTATATATAGATATATATATACATATATATATATATATATATATATATATATATATATATATATATATATATATATATATATATATATATAATTATATATATATTTATATTGTCTTAGTATTGGTCTTGAAAGCCTAGAGTATTGGTCTTGGTCTCAGACCTCTGTCTTTTACTTTCTTGATTCTTATTAAAAATATCAACTCAATGAATGGATTAGTTATTAATAACAAACCATAGATCGCTGCTATTTCCTGTTCTTAATGAGAGTCTTGATCCCAGTGTAAAAACTTTTAAAGCTTTGGTCTTGGGTTGATTTTTTGATGCCTTGGTCTTGAGCCCAAATGTCTTGGTCTTTATTGTTTTGACTACATCTCTGACATATATATATATATATATATATATATATATATATATATATATATATATATATATATGTAGCAATATATTGTATATATATTTATAATATATATATATATTATATATATATATATATATATATATATATATATATATATATATATATATTTATAATATATATATATATATATATATATATATATATATATATATATATATATATATATATATATATATATATATATATATGTATATATATTTATTTATTTAGCAACTTAATGCTAGTTTAGTAACTTTTACAAAATAAATGTTCACTTAATAAATTGATTATTCTTTAATGTTTGAAGTAGCTTTTTTTTATATTTTTCAGAGTCCAGTTGAACAAATCCACAAGCTATTTCCTGGAATAGTTTTAAACTAAACACGAACAGTGACTTTTGTCCTGCTCTATTATATTGGCTACTTTTATAAAAAATAACTAGCTTGTCTAGTATTACGTTGATGTATCTCACTATTTTTTAAATAGAACAGTTTAAATATATCATTTTCAGTTGATGTAACATTGTGAATGAAACAGAGTGATTTTAAAATTATCCTATTTTTTACACTAATCCCAACCAAGCAATTTCAACATTTCTGTTTTGGGAGTTGACCAGTCACATTTTAATAATATTCTCATTGCTTTGTTGTGTAGTTTTTCTAAGATATTTAAGTTATTAGTGTTTACATCAAGAAAAATAGAAGCACAGTATTCGTAGTGGGAAGAAATTATAGCTTGAAAGATTATCTTTTTGGTCCATTGAGTTAAATATTTGCTTAATCTACCAAGATATCCAGTTTTCTTTGCAATTTTATTTGAGATATGTTTTATATGATCTGTAAAATTAAGTTGGTAATCAATAATAATCTCTAGATATTTCACGCAATCAGCAAACTCAATGACTACGCCATCCAATTATAACTTTTATGTTATTGTTGTAATTTATTAAATCATCTTTTCTTTTTTTTGAATATACAATAAGCATAGCCATGGACTTTTGAGTATTTAATTTAAGTTTGTTATTACTTAGCCATTTAGAAAGTATTTTTAAGTCTTGATTTAATTTAAAAACAGTTTCTTTGAAGCATGCTTCCTCAATACAAACCAATGTATCATCAGCAAACAAATTCACAAAAGAATGCTCATTTTTTGATGCAATATCATTCATGTAAATAATAAACAAAAGAGGTCCAAGTACACTACCCTGTGGAACCCCTATATCACAAACCAGTTCGCTAGATTCATCACTTTTTATTTTGACTACTTGAGTTCTCATTGAAAGAGTCTTTAATCCAGTTTAGAACTGTACCTTTAATTTTGTAACCTTGTAACTTTTCTATAAGAATCTTTCTATTAACAGTTTCGAATGCCCTTTTAAGGTCTAGCATTACTGTAATAGCAAATTTATTGTTATTCAAAGATGTTCTCCATTTTGAAAGCAGTAGTTGAATAGCTGATTCAGCTGATATATTTTTTCTGAAACCAAATTGATTTTTATAAAAAATATTATTACTTTCAAAATAACTTGACACTGCTTGTGAACAACAATTTCTAATATTTTTTCATAAGTAGGAAGCATATTAATTGGTCTTAGATCTTTTGGTAACTTTGGCTATTTTAACTTTGGAATTGGAATTATTGTTGATTTTTTCCATTTAGAAAGAACTTTCCCAGATTTTAACGATAAATTAATAATTTTTAATAATATACTTGAAAATGATGAGTATAATTCTTTGGAGATAATAACATTTAAGACCTCGCACATTGAAGTTTTGTTTTGTAATTGTTTCACTATACCGTTTAAGTCTTGCATAGTTAAAGGAATAAATTCACAAAAACCAGGAATATTATTATTTAATGATAAATTTTCCATAGCATTATAATTCATATTGCTTTGAATTGATCTTTAAATATCTATGATACTTTGGATTAAAAATTCATTATATTTATCCAGAGTGGATTTTTGTACTTCATTTCTTTGAAAATACCTAATATCATCTTTTTCTTTAAATTTAATATCATCCATTATATTTGATTTAATTAATGGTTTGACAGTTGTTAGATATTTTAACGAATTCCACATAGCTTTAGGATCATTTTTAATATACTGTATTTTACATTTGCTTTCACTAAATCCATAGTATCTCAACTAAATATATGGTTTCCATTCTTGATTCTTTTACTGCTTCTTTGTATTTAGAATTCCTTAACCAGTTATTGTGAATAGTTATATTGCTGTTATTGATTTCATTATTCATTTTATAAACTGTTTCTTGGATATTTATGTTATTTTTAATAACCTTTGCATAACTATTAGCCATTATTTCAATAATAATTTCTTCTTTTATATTTTTCAATTCAACTGAAATGTTTTTATTTAATAAAGAATAGTCAATTTTATAGAAGTTCTGTTTACATATATATAAACCTAATTCACCAAGACAGAAAAACTAACAAGCAGTACATTAAAAAGATTTTTCTATTTTTTTAATTTAAACTCTTGTTATTACATAAAAAATACTTATCAATAATATATAATTAGAATTGTACTTAATACATATTAATCATATTCGCTGATATTAAAAATAAAAATAAAAAGTTAAAAATTGCCACGGTCCGTGGTAATTGTAATTTTCTGTAATAATCCGGTGGTACGGATATTTCAATTTGCTATCACCTGAATTTTAGATTATTTATTTATTCTTTTCATCACCCAAAATTACAGGTAAAAAATACAAAGGGAATAAAACTCATAGTTTATACTCTAAGTTGAAGTTCTAATTTAGATTCTTCTTGGAATGCTTTCTTCCATTAAATTTTTGAATACCATTCTTTGTTCTCTGCTGCTCCAGAATTCAAAGGACTGGTTTAAAATTTCCGCTGTATTATCTTTACGTCATCGTTATGACGCTTGATAATGATTTTTCCCCCCTTAATTAAAAACAAAATGAAGCTTAGCTCCAGGCGGTTGCTATTTTTCATTACTTCGTTGATAAAGCAGTTATCCTAATTAACATCAGATATTGGAGCTAAAATCAAGGAAAAACAAGTCGGATTACTCAGTAATCTGATAAACAAATTTAATTTGTTTCGAACGAGGATGGTAGATACGTCATAGAATTTAAAATAAAGATGCAGATTTTGTTGTGTTTTGAAATACTAAAGAGAAATTTTAATGCTTAGCTTACCCGGCGCTACTAAGTTTTCGTCGTGTCAGATTGTTTGAACTACAAAATTATCAACCTACTAAGTTGTTCTACAAAAAAAAAAAAAAAAAAAAACTAAAGAGTGGAACTAATTTTCAGATGTACTAATGAGGCCTATATCGTTTTCAACCGATTACAGCATTTTTTGTTTCCGACCGATTTATGACGTTTTCATTTTCGACCGAATTTTTTTTCGACCGATGATATAGATTTTCATTTTCAACCGATTTGATATAAATTAATTTTCAACCGATTATAGGCAGTATTCAGTTCAACCTACTACCTACTGTGTTTTTAACCTGTTTTACTTGCGTTTATAATTTTTTTTTACAAACTAGTAAAGTGGGAAAGGGTAAAAAAACAATTAAATCAAGACGTATTCAGAAATATGTCTTGAGTAACCCAAAAAAAAAAAAAAAAAAAACCCAATCCATTTCCCAAGGGTCACGGAAATGTCCATACTTGGGCATAATATGGGCACATAAAGTAAATAGTTTGATTGAAAAAAAATCCACTTCAAATACACCGTTGAAAAGATAGTATAAAACTGAATAGTAATTATATAAAACCTTACTTCTAAAAGAAATTATTTTAAAATTATGTTAAAAAATTGATTAAAACAATTGTAACACTTTCATTACTTAAATTATAAACATACGCAGTAGCGCAGCAATAAATAACAGTGCAACAGTTATAAATAAATACAGTACTGCATGACGTTTAAGTAGTAAAAGTATAATAGTTATTTGCTTATGCAGTACAGTATAATTCCATTTGCAGATCAGCCTTATAAAGTACATTATAAATAGAGATTTTGGGAACTCAACATTACATTATATCAGAGTATTATGAGGAACTCTACATTACATTATATCAGCGTATAGCGTGGCTGGCTCTAATTCAAATCTTTAAAAATATATACAAAACACCGGAAAAAGACGAAGATATAAAGTCGATCAAAAAAAGAGTCGGTTGAAAATATAGTAGGTTGAAATTTTTGTAGATTGAAAACTCAGTAGGTCAAAATTACAGTAGGTCGACGATTCAGTAGGTTGGAAAATTAGTTGTACATGTTTTGATTAGGTGTAAATATAAAAATCAAATGTTGTCGGTTGAAAATCAAAATTTTATTGTTTTACTTATATTATTTTTACGGATTTATACGGACCAGAACAAAGAATCACGGCGTTAATTTTTGTTCAAAAATCTCCTTATCGCCAGTTTGCGCGTGTTTTCACACTTACATTCATAGTAAGTAGAAACCATGCGAAAATAACGGTAAAATTTTAATAGACCAATCAAAATTAAAAAATTTTGCGAGTGGTTTCTATCGGTACAGACATTTTGCGCTAAACCCATGGCTTACTATATAACAGGCCTTGCCAACGCGCGGCTTGCGTAAAAAACTGGAGGCAAGATTAAAAATATTACTTTGCAGTAGTTTACATATTCAGTTAGGTGATTTTCGCATGAATATATTTGTATGATATATCTACTAAAAGTAACTTATAAAAAGTGAAAAAATGAATTTATTATTATTATTATTTTTTTAATTTTGTTTATAACTAACATTGTAATATAACCAACGAATAACATTTATAAAAATTTTAAATTAACTTAAATGTATCTAAAACTAATTATGTTTAAACAATTTAGTATATATAGATTTATATTTTGCTATAATTTCATATTAGCATTTACCACAAAATTTATTAATAGATTTTTTAAGTATTAAATATTAATTTTTGAGAAAAAAGAGATAAAATCTTTAGAGAATAAAAGGTAAATACAAGCTTTTTAGATATTTTACTAAAACTATTTTACAGTTCTTGTTAAAAACATTGCAAATGTTTTTAACTTCTGTTTTCGCTCCTTGTGGGAACGAGGTGAATAGAGTCGACAATAATTATTAAATAAAATATTTGTCATTGTTAATCTACGATGTCTTTGCATACCTAATGAATAAAATTCTGATAGCATCATAAAGAGGTTACACAGTGATGACCGACAAGTGTCATTATAATCTTCATAAAAAAGAATGTAACTGTAAGTTGACCATTGACAGACTTTGTCACCAGGAATTGTTAAACCTCCTCGATTTATGTCCATTACAAAATTTCCATACGCTTCATAGAAATAAAAGGTGACATCTGGATTTTCATCTTCACGAATAATGTACACAGCAATATAAACTAATGACATTTAAATATCAACAGTCAATGAATCACACAGAGCATGTAAATTGTCAATAACGTTGCAAATACCCTCGCTTGGTAAAAATTTACATTTTGGACAAGAGTGATCTAAACCTAGATTGGCTAACACATCTAAACTTTTCTCAAACTTTAATAGCAACTTTGTACGGTATATAGTTACTTTTTCAAGAACTTGTTGAAAGCTCAGTACTGTGATTGCTAACAGATGAGGTTTGTTAACTGATTTACCAAATACTATGCCACCATGATACTGCAACATTGGTTTAACATAAACCTCATCAAGACATAAAATGCATGTTTTTTGTCTATCATCTCTAAGATTAGAGAAAATATGTCTGATATAAGTGGTATTATCTAAAGATTTACATTTCGATGTAATTCTTCCTAAAGTACGTAAACTTGGAAGTTCAAAATCTTCTCTGATGCGATTGTAGGCTGATCGTGAAAGAGAAAAATACTCAAATGCTCGCACAATTGTTTCAATTGGATACTTTTTCCCCAATACATGTTTTATTCATTGACAAAATTTGTTGATATACAACTTCTTTTTTGGGTGTTATTTCACAACAATTTAAAAATCTTAATGCTTCTTGGATATGAGAAAATTTGTTCATTATATAAACTCGGATAGATGGTAAAGTCATAACACTTATTTTAACTCCACAATGAAATGCTCCAAAAGTGAGATCTTTATATATGCAAAGAAGAAATCTAGCAATAGCACTTTCCTTTAAAAAATCTGAAGACTGAATATATAATATATCATTGCATAAATAATTAATAATAGCAAAATTAAATTCATTAGTTTTAAATTCATATAAAACATTAAAACTTTCTATTTTTTCTTGTGAATTAAATATTGCTAACTCGTCCTCTTCTTGCTAGCGAACACTATTAAGACTTTTTGATGTTTTTCTAAGTGACATGGGTACAGTAGGAACTAAGCTTGGCTTTATACAATCAAATACTGACGGAGCATCACGAGGTCTCAGCTTTCCATAATCAGTAACAGTTGAATAATTTTTTTACCAATGTCTTTCACATACTACGGTGTTATTAGTATCAAGAATATTATCTCTTGGTATTATAACAATCCTACGTTTTCGTTCTTCAATGTTTCTTGGAAGTCTAAATGTTTTAGCTCTATTCTGAGGATTATAATTGCCATTGCAATTTGTTACACAACATCGACAAACCATTTTTTAAATACTAAATTAAATCCTTTGCTTAATCCTTCACCTCTCAACTAACTTTTTTTTTTAAATTTGGAAGTTATTTAAAATGATTACGGGTGTTTGGTTATTGTAAATTTTATGCAAATATAAAACTTATGCATATATATATATATATATATATATATATATATATATATATATATATATATATATATATATATATATACCCGCTAAAAAATGAGGCGTTGATTTGATGTTGATTCAATGTTTCTCGTCAACATTGATTCCATATTGATTTTTTGTCCAAAATGTTAGCCACTTATCAACGTTGATTTGGTGTTTACAAAAAACGTTGATCGAATGTTGCTTTTCAACGTTTAATCAACAATCATTTTTTCCTGGTGATTCAACACTGATTTTTATAATAGCCGACGGTATTTTGATATCGCTTTCTGATGCATATATCAAAAAAATATATATCAACAGTTTACGAAATATATATATATTTAAACAACTTTAAAATGTATTCTACAAAATAGAGTGCTCAATGTTCTTAAAAGAACTGAGCAATTATAAATTAGTAGAAAATCACTTTAGAAATTTTTTTTTCATTTAACACTGTATTTCATCGATAAAAAGACTCATCAGAAATGCTCTCATCAATAAAAAACTCAGTATTTCTGATGAGTCTTTTTATTTATGAAACACAGTGTTAAATGAAAAAAAACTTTGTTAAGTGATTTTCTACTGATTTATAATTTGTATATATATATATATATATATATATATATATATATATATATATATATATATATATATATATATATATATATATATATATATATATATATATATATATATATATATATATATATATATATATATATATATATATATATATATATATATTATGTATGTATATATATATAAAATATTTGTATATAAAATTTATACATATTGCTCAAATCTTAATTTGTTTTGTAAAAAACAGGCTGTAAATAAAGGATTTAGCAAAAAATTTATTGATAGAGCAATTCAAAGCTAACTCAAAAGAATAATGAAAGAAAGTAGGCACTACATTAAGTAAGAAAGTTTTTTTATTGAATTTAACACAAAATTTACATTTTCAAACAATTTATTTAGCGTTTGCAGCATTGTTCATTTTCAAAACTTTTCGATTGAGTCGTGTTCCTGATTGACTTAAAAATTTCGAAATGCCTGAATAACATTCGCAAATTTTTGCATCATGATGCTGTCGTGTAATCGCATCTAAATCAAAAATTCAAATCAAATTTGAAAAAAATCAAACTGCAGAAATTATAGCAAATAGTTACATAAATGACTGACTAGGATAAACAAAATATATTTCCTGTGAAATAAAAAATCTAAAAAAATGCATAAAACCATTCTTACCCACTATCATATGATACAGGGTGTATGTTTTAAAATTTATCTTCAATGAACCACCCGAGACATTAAAACAGGCCCCAGCGCCCTCGCTCATCAACAACTTTCCAAAAGCAAAAGCCAATTTATATTACCTCCACAACGACTAAGAGAACTTATCTATTATTAAAAAAATAAAAATTACTTAAGGGTCAGAACACATATTATGTTTATTCTATATGAATGAAATTATCTTAATTTCAATACATGGATTTTTAAAATTGACTCTTGAATCACTTTTCTCTTTTATCTATTTTTGCCATCTAACTCAACGCAAATCTTTTTTGAAAATCTTTTTAAAAAAATGTAGTAAAATAAACAATATTATTATTATTTATGTAAAATATTTTGTAAAAAATTAACCATGAAAAAATACCTAAATGGGAAAAATAAATAAAACTTTTATTTAATTTACCCTGGCAAGACAAATGTCTTTCTTTGCTATCCTCTTTATCCAAAACACAATTTTTAGAGCCATTTTCTACCAAGGTATAGATAAATTATACATACAAAAATTAAATAAAATTTTTAAACATTATATAGTGATTTTTATTTAAACTTGTCAACAAACATGTATTTATAAAATATTTGTCAACAAAATTATATTCTATAACATATAGTTCTGATTTCTATTAATTTTTTTACTGCACATGCACACAGATTTTAATTAGAACAAAAGCAACATTAGGACTTTTTTTTACCAATATATTTGAAGACAACATCATTTTCCCTTGAGATAGATTAGTTTCTTTCGAGAAGTCATTGTTATTTTCAGCAACTGAAAAGCTTGCTATTTCACTGTGTAAATGGGGTGTTAATATTGATTTAAAAACATCTATAATTCAGTAAAAAAATAAGCATTTTATTTTAACAAACCATTATTTTACTTTTACAAAAATAGTTAACCTGCTATATTTGGAATCACGTTAGATGTTCTTTAGCTATTTGAACTATCAAAATAGTATCTTCCGTATAGTTCTTCATCACCAATCACAATATCTTAATCACTTTCACAAAATGTCATTGCTGTCTTTCTCCTTTAATATAAACTTTACTTTATAAACAAAAAAAGTGCATGATTTGTGTAATTCTTTATTGCAAAATTTTTTATTTGTTAAAAACTAATTTTAGTAAAATTTACTTTTGCTTTGTCCCTTTTTTCTCTTCGATGTCAGTTTCAATATTTGAAGTATCTGCTGCTTTCTCTAAGTGTGACTGAGCTTCTTCATAAACACAAATCTATGTACGTAAAATCATTTATCAATATCTAATGAAGATGTAATTGAAATTTTTGCGGCAAAAGCAGGCCCTATGAGAATGGAGTGCAATTGGTGCACCGCATAATGAATTTTAATGAAAAACCCATGAAAATTAATGAATTTTTTAGTTTTTAAAAAACACTAAAAGTTTAAAAAAAAAACTAAAAACATAGTTAAAAATACTTTTTTTAATCGTTGGAAATCTTCTTTAAACATTCTAAAGACATTCAGAACATATAATTTAAACAAATGCCCGTTGGAATATTGGATTTAAAATAAGTGATATTAAATGAGACTATAGTCATATTGTAAAGCAGGCCTAAAATAAATTTGCACCAGCACATGATTATCCTCTTCAGTGCCCTGGTCAAAACATACAGTTCAATATCTAATTCAATTATTTTACATTTTTTTATAGTAATATGCAAACCTGTAGTGTATAAAATCCTAGCAGGGTATATCTTCCAATCAGAGGTTGATACCTGCAAGGTTGTGACAGCTTTACGAATCGCAGCGGAACTTTTAAATGGCAGCCAGAAGCATTTCCCATCATTTTTCATCCAACTTTTAGCAATCACTTCCACTTCTTTAATTTTTCCATTTAAAGTTCAACAATGGCAAATGAAATTTCAATATTCTGGTGCAATTTAATTCTAAACAATCTTATATAAGTTACAAAATAAAATTAAAAATACATTAGAGATTAAAAACAATGAACTTTGTAAAACGCTTTTTAGATTTATTAATGTAAAACACCAGTGTAAATATTTTATTATTTCTATAAACATACCAGGTATTTGTTTCACACAAAAAATTTATTAATTAAAATGCATTAAACTCACTTTAAATTTGTTCAATGAACTACATATTTGACAAATTTACAACAAATTTTACAAAATGACACATGCACAGACATTCTTTAAAAATTGATGGTCTGCAAGTATAATCAAAGTTTGTGTTTTTAATTCAAGAAATCAGTGATCATAAGCAATATCACAATGTCTAAGCACAAAAAAAGCATAACCACCTTTTTAAACAGGTATCATCAAGCCTTTCTTCAAAAGTTCTTTTTTTTTTCGGAAAAATTGTTTTTAGGTTGGCTAATGAATTTACATAACAAACGTCTAAATAAGATGTTTCAAAACAATCAGGAAAAAACTTTCGAACTGAATGAGGATTTAGAGCCTTGCATTTTACAAGATCTACCAAAACCTCTTCTACTAAAATAAACCCTTTGTCTTGAATAAAATATACTCTGTCTCATAGATTTGATGTGATCTTTTTATTTACCACTTGGGCAGAAATTTCTTTACCATTCCTTTCTCTAAGAAAAATATCCAACTTTTTTCTCTCATCTAATTGATTCACTATTTGGGCAACAGTCTGATGTGATTTTCGCACCATTTTTTTAATTCAACCCAAAAAGTTTTCAAAAGGAAAAGCTGATAGATGATCAAAACTCTCCCCAAAGTTAACACAATCATCAGCTAAATGAATCATGCTATGAACATTGTATGTTACCAAGATCTCCCCATACAAAATTTGTACTTCTCTGACAAACTATATAAGCAGCTGTTTAGCAAATGCCACTAACAATTCATTTTTGGCCATTTTATTAGAAAGCAGTATGTGCATAGCAATTGAAAGAGAAATAAATAAGTCATAGTTTTATTTATTTTTCCTTTTTAAAACAACAGGTCCAGCATAAAGCAGAATAATCGAAACTCTGTTGCTTTCCACTTCTCAAGTTCATTTAAAGAGCGTGGTCTATGTTGAAAATTGGATGGTGTATAACTTCGTAAATTTATGAGTTCATTTGAAATACTGTCTTTAACAGATTGACTTATTCTAATACATCGGGGACCTTTACACCAGTTTATTAGAAGTTTTTTAACTACCCCAAGACATATAAGGTGCATATAGTCTAATGGGAATTCAGTTACCATTGGGAAATTTAACTGTGGAGATTTAACTGTGGAAATTTAACAAGTGGAGAAAGACTCTCAAGCTGGTGACCTTCTTTATAAAAATTATTTTTAAAAGCCATGTCAGTACAAAGTAAAGTAGTCGTTTCCAATAATCTTACGCCATGTTTTTGTGTGCCAACTGCCATACATCTTTCACAGCTATGATAGCCACTATGCCCTATAATGCATTTAACAAATGCTCTTGCAGACGCATCACAAACAAAAGCTTTAATAGTCACCAGCAGCTGTTTATACCCATTAGTTTGCAATTTTTTCATTTCAAGAATAAAATCTTCAAAGCACTCATCCTAATTGTTTGGTTTTTCCTGACCATGCCGAATTGCAACAGCATAGGATCCTTTTCTGTTAATTGTAACTAGTATAGGCCAAATGGAAGTCTTTTTACTATTGCACATAGGTGCACCATCAATACTTACAATTAGATCAAGCTTTTCCTTATTTCCAACTGTTGATATGTAATAATCAATTGCACTTTTAACTCCAAGGTATAAATAATCGCCTCCACTGACATATAAAACATTAACTTTTTGAAGAGATTTTTGTAATGTCTGCCAGCATTTTGGTATAGATGGAGTAAATTTATTTAAGTGAAATAAAAGTGCATTTAAAGCATCATCTTTTATACAGTATTTTAATAACCACTCATATAAAAAATCTTTTGTTGAAGTTAGAGTATCAATACTACTGTATAAACTATTTTTAAATGCAATGTCGTCAACATCACAATAATTAGATTCAACTTTACTTAAACAAAATTTATTTTCTGGCGAAGTGATTGAAAACATCAATATATCACTGTGCGCATCTTCAGAAACTCTTTTGAATGTCTAAATCTAGAAAAATCTTTTGAATGTCTAAATCTAGATGAACGCAATTTCCTCTACCAACAATGTTGCACTCTTCAAGAAGATATTTTATTCTTTTTTCAGTATTTCGTTTTTCTTTCATAAATTCTCTCATATATAGGCTTCTGTCATATTTAGGCATTATTATCTTTATTTTATTACATCACAAAAGAAAAAAAAATAAAGGCATTATTATTCTTATACAGAAAAAATCAATTTAAATTGCATTTTGTACTATATGATTTAAGTTTGCAGTCAGAATTTATCAGGCAAATACTTGCAGCCATTAATAATTTGCTATGATAATAGTAATGTTATTATAATAAGCATTAATAAGCCAAATTGCTGATAAGTTGTGACTTTTTCATGTTAAATTGTTAAAATATTTATATTAAGATGTTCTATTATCCTCAAATAGTTAATAACTACCCTAATTTCATTAGGATAATCTTTATTCAAGAACTGAAAAAATAATTACTTAATAAAATATATGTTTTTCAATAAGTTTATACTCATTTTATACCGTATAATACAATTAAAATTTGAACAAACGTTTTATAACCACCAAAAATAACAAAAAAATCCCAGCAGAAAATGCTCAGCAAATTACTGTTAGTAAACGGCTCAATAAATTTGTTTTTTGTCAACAGTAAATCAACGAACGCTCAGTGTTTGTAAATAAACGTTGATTTGCTGTTGATAACATTGCTGTTGCTACAACATCCATTTATGGTTGATCGCCGTTGATCGCTAATATCAACGCAAAATCAACGTTGATCAACATCAAATCAACGCTTCATTTTTTAGAGGGTATATATATATATATATATATATATATATATATATATATATATATATATATGTATATATATATATATATATATATATGTATATATATATATATATATATTCAACTTAAATTAATTTTATTTAAAAAAATTTTAAATGAAAATTATTTTGTTAACTTTATAATAATTATTTATTAATGTTTTATAATTATTATTGTTACAAAAAAAACCACCCCCGTATTTATTTTGTAAAACTGCTTGTTAGTTTTTCAAATATAAAACTATCTTGACTCCAGTTTTTTATGCAAGCCGCGCGTTGGCAAGGCCTGTTATATAGTTAGCCATGGCTAAACCTGAACTTTATAAGAAAACAAAGCGTATGTTTATGTACCTCGTCCTACCATTTTTTTAATTATATCTTGAGATTATACTTTCACATTGATAACATAATATAAAATTGATATTTACAGAAAAAATATGAAAAAATATTGGATACTACAATTATAATTGTACTTCTGAAAAAAAATTAATTATTAAAAAACTAAAAATCAATATGTAAAGATTTTTAAACTAAAATTTTGTAAAACATCAAAATTAAACATCTCCAAAAATAACTTAAACTTTAAGCTAACTTTAAGTTAAGTTAAAAAATTATGAAATATAACTTATCTGATAAGTAAATAAAATAAAGGGAAAATTCTTCTTAAAAAATGCTGCTATGAAAATTTTTTAAATTGGTTTGTAGTTGAAGGTTCTTTTGATTTCGTTGCAGGAAAGTAAGTTGTCAAGTACAGCCTGCCAATACCTAAAAAACAAAAATAAAAAACTACTACTATCCTACCAATTTATCATACATGCTCTATTTTCATTCAATTTGTAAATTCTATTTCATAAATCTACACACACTGTAGTTTGCATAGCTTGTTGAACAGCCTAGTTTCAGATTTGTTGTGGTTTAAATAGCTAACCTTAAGTTAATCTTAAACCAATATAATAACTTAACCTTAAACCAATAAAACTATAAACTATAATAAAATAACCTTAAACCAATAGAACTACTATACCTTAATTTATTGAAAAAAATTAAAAGCATAACATTAAGAAAGGTGTCTTCGTATTTATATTTTTATAACAGGTAATATTTATAAAAACTAATAGAAATAAATTATTTTCATATTTTGAATATCTTATCTTTTTTATAAAGGTTATATGAAAATATCTTCTAAGTCTAAAAAAATATATTAATTAATTGAACAAATATAATTTGTTCAAATTATTTAAATTGAGATATAATTAAAATGCAAAAGGATTTTCAGAAATAAAATGAAACCAAAAAATTTATTGCTTGTAAATCCTTTTTGATGTTTGCCAGCACAAATTTTTTAATAAAAAGCCATAAAACTGAGCAGCCTTGCAAGTCATTACATCTGTGATACCTATTTTGAAATTCACAATACTTGAAATAATCTTATTGTGACATACAAATCCGGAGTCCTTTTGGGACTCCACATCCCTGCTTGAATCATGGCTTTACTTAGATAACCTTAACACAAACATCAAGGTTTTTAATAATCTGATAACTTGCATCAGATTACTATAACCTCATAATAAGTATATCCGATACCTTGTATCAGATGCTTATCAACTTTGAAAAACAAACTACAAATTGCTTTTATTTTTGAACATGCAACATATAAATGGATATTATTAAATATAAATCAGAGAAACAGTTTTTTAAAATATACACCAACATTTGTATGAAAAATTATTATTATAAAACATTTATATATGTAAAAATAGAAAATTTATTAACACTTCAGTTCATTACTTACATAATGTAACATAATCAAATAGTCGTTTGAATATATTAATTATAATTCCTAAAAGACTTTTTTTGTAGCTGTTTATACATTATATTCGCAGTAGTACCAGTCTTTACATTCCTTCAATAATAAAATTGTTGTAATCAATAATAAACTTTTTTTATCAACTTAATAAGAACTTAATAATAAATTAATAATATTTAACCAAGTAAAAAATTTATCTTTTATAAAAAAAAGTTACAAATTATTTACAAAGTATACAAAAATGTAGAATAAAATCTAGACAATTTTAAAATTTAATGAACATAACTTTGAAAGTCATGATACAAAATAAAACAGAAAACAAAACAAAAATATAAAAGTAAAAATAATAATTAATATAAACAATTATGAAGATGTAATAATAAAAAGATAAAACTTGGAACTTCAAAAACTTTTATTTTTTATTAACTATAAAATAAAAAATAAAAAAAATTTAATGTCAAGTGACAAATAAATAAAAAATTGTATAACATTGACATTTTAACATTCAAGATAAAATCTTACAAATTGTTTGTTTTTTAATCAAATAATAAAAAAATATTTTTTAAAAATGGCTGCCAGTTTTCTGAAAATTACCATGAAATAAAACGAAGAATGTGTAAAATACATATATTCTTCCATAAACAAAAAATATAACTCCTATTTCAACATAATAACACATTAAAACATTCAACTTTTGACCAATTAAGCCATGATCCTCGGTTACTTAACTGCATGTTTTATGTAGGCTGAACCAAACATAAAAATATTCCAGTCTACGCAACATTTAGTTTTAATAGTCTCGCGAACAATTCGCGCTGAAAGATTTTTGGCCAAAAATTAACGCCGTGAATACTTTTGAAATAAGATTCATTTGTATTTATTTATAGTATTCAAATATACAATGAAACGAAATGATTTCCATGTTCAAAAATAAAAAAAAGTCAAAATCACACTGAAAGTTAACCATTTTCCAAATTCATTTCCTGGCCATAAGATTGGTCCTTCTAGAGCTGTATTCCCTGCTGTTGAGAAAATTCTTTCAGATGTTGATGATGCAGCAGGTATACAGAGGTTTTTTCTGGCTAGCCTTGACATTATTGGGTAAATATATTGATTTTGTTTTCAGAATTGCGGTACATTCGTATTTGCTGGAACTAGTTTTGAATTCAAATACCCCTCAGTTTCAGCTGACACGGCTTTCTTGGTGCTTGTTTTTTTTTTTCTTTTTTTTTTCTTATATAAATATAAGCATATATACACTTACACATGTATAGATGCGCACATATATAAACTGCTAACAGTTAAACATAAGCCAGGATCTGAAAGAAGATCACAAGATCTTGTCGTCAGAGTCTTATAAAATACAAACAAGCAAAATAAAGACAAGTATAACATATAATAAAATAATGCAAAAATTAAAATATAAAAGTAATAAAATCCAAGTTAAATAACAATTTTCAAAATATTAGAAGTATCTGAGTATATTATCAAGTGAAAAAATATATTTTTTTTTAGATTGAGCTTGAAAAGATAAAAGGAAGTTGGTTGATCGAAATTCCGCAGAAGAATATTATTCCATAGGTGGGGTCCACGAGAAGCAATGCAAAATTGATTAAATTTTGTGTGACGAAACGGCTCATTTAAAAAGTGTATGTTCCTCATACCGTATTTGTTAGCAGATTTGAGTTTAAAAATATTATTAAAAGCGGTGGGGGATAAATTATTTATCCATAAATATACGAAACATAAAACTTTAAAAACATTTAGTTCAAATATATTTAATAATCTCATTTCAGTAAAAATAGGTTTTGTATGTGTAAAACAATCAGCATAGTTAATTATCCTGATCGCATGTTTTTGACAACGATAAAGAAGTTTTAACTTACTTTTTACAGTACTCCCCCAAGCAGTGTTAGCGTAATTTATGTAATTGTGGATAAAAGAGTAATAAAGTTGGCTTAAGCAATTTTTATTAAGGTAGTTACGAGCTTTATATAGAATCCCAATGTTTTTTGAATTTTTAGTAGATACATAATTAATTTGTTGATTCCTGGAGATGTTTTCATCGAGATAAACGCCTAAGAATTTTGTAACGGAATCATTTTTTATTTTAATTTCGTCTATATAAAGTTGCGGCAAGTTTGTTGGTAAAAATCACTTTTTTGCATACATATGGAATAGAGTCCAGTTGGTTTTATTAATATTTAAAGTTTTCGAGGATTGAACCTTAAGGAACACCACATACGATATCAAGAAAATTATTTTGATAACCAACGTTACTAAGTACAAATTATTTTCTTTTTGTTAAGTAGCTTCTAAACCATTTTAAACCTTTAATTCCATAATATTTAAGATTTTGTAGTAAAATATAATGATCTACTGTGTCGAAAGCTTTTGATAGATCAATGAAGATACCTAACAAGTACTGTGACTTTTCAAAAGATTTCAAGATTTCATGAACAAACTGGATTATTGCATGTTCTGTTGAGTTACCTTTTTTAAAGCCGAGTTGTTTGTTATATGGTAAGTTATTTTTGCTGAGATGTTTGTAAATTCTATTAGACATTATTCTTTCTAAAATTTTTGAAAATACAGAAAGAACAGAGATTGGACGATTGTTGCTAATATTTGATCTGTCACCCTCTTTAAAAATAGGAGTAAGCAACTTTTAGCAACTTTTAACGGTCTGGGAATATTCCTTGATTAATAGAAGCTTTAAAAACTTTAAAAAGAACATGTTTTAATATACCAAGACAGTCTATAATTGCATTTCCATTAATTTCATCTGCTCCTACTGCTTTGTTTCTCTTCAAAGAATTCAAAGCTACATCAAATTCCTCAAAAGATAATTCTGAGGTTAACTCATCAGAACAAATGCAATTACTCATAGATACGAGGAAATAATTAAAGGAAGCCGTCGTATTTGGAATCTTATTTGATAGGGAAGGACCTATCCCAATAAAAAATTCATTAAATTCATGGGATATGGCTCTTGGGTCATATAAACTTATGTTATCAACTTGTATCATCTGCGGCAAAAAACCTAAGCATGATTTTTGTTTTCCAGTAATTTCTTTCATAATTTGCCATGTGCGTTTCAAGTCGTTTTTACATTTATTAATTAGTTCTGAGTAGTAATTTCATTTTAGGCTTTTACGTATTTTTTCAAATAGATACTCGTAGTTTTTATATATTTTTTCGCTAACAGGTGTTTTTGTTTTAAGATATTTAATATATAACTTTTGTTTAATTTTTGACGATTTCTTTAATCTCTTCGTAATCCACGGAATTTTTTAGCTTTTTTTTATTTTATTTTTTTTCACCAATTGGAAAATTAACTTCGTAAACAGTAAATAATATTTTATAAAATGTTTCGTAGATGTTATTTGCATCGTCATTAAAATCAATATGATTCGAATGGAGTAATGATAGCTGATCTTTAAATAGTTTAAGATTTTTTTGTTTGAAAATACCTTTTTTTTACAACAATTGGGCTGTTAATATTTTTTTCTAAATTTGAGTTTAAAATCAGGAATATAGGAAAATGATCGTATATATCAGTTTTTGTGATACCTTTTTGAATATCTTTATTAAAAATGTTTGTTGTAATGATATTATTTATAAGGGTAGCCGAGTTTATTGTTACACTAGTAGAACAATTAATTAAGGGTATAGATCCTGTTTCAAAAATTGTGTCATATAAATTTTTAACTTTATGGTCATCGTTATAAAGAAAACAATTCATTTTAAAATCCCCAATTATATAACGTTTTTTTTTCTGCGTCACTTGTTTTTACGATACGTTGTAAAAACTTGCTTTGGTTTTTGCTTGAACCGTCAGGTGGTCGATAACAACAACTTAGAATAATATTTTTTGTTTTTTCAAGTAAAAGTTCAATTGTTAAAACTTCTTTATCGCCATCGGAGACGCTTAAATCATTTCTCATATTATAAAAGATATTTTCATGAACATAAATTAGAAGTCCTCCACCCCTTTTATTCCTTTTTCTTTCTTGTGAGATTATTTTAAAATGAGAAATATTAAAATTATTGTCAAAATCGTTTAATGTGACCCATGTTTCAGTTAAACAAATGATATTAAAAAGATTTTTTGTTTCTAAAAAATCTAAAAGTTTTTCAAAATTCCGATTTAAACTTCTTATATTGAGGTGGAGAATTCTATTTTGATTTGAACTTTTTTTATTTGTATTCTTAAAAAGAAAACCTTCAAATTCTTTAGGATAAAAATAAGAACAATCCGTAAATGTATTGCAAAAAAAAATTATTATCTGGATCCATGTTTTCATCAGGGGAAAAGCGGTTTCCTTCGAAAAAATTAAAAGTAATGGATTCAAAATCATTCAATAAAACCATGGTTGTTAAAATTATGTTACGTAAGGTTTCTTTTTAAGAATGCGTAATTCAAATATTTGTTTAGAGCGTTTTTAAAAATATTAAATAAAGAAATAATTTTATCGTATCGAACCAAAACAGTCTCACCGTTTAAACGTCGTTCTTTCACTGGCGCAAACAATTTTCTTCTGATTGCAACCGTTTCGCGAGAAAAATCTTCATTTACATAAATGTTTGTTCCTTTGAGACATTTACATAAATGTTTGTTCCTCCATCTCCCTTGCTAATTTCCCTTTGATGTTGTATAGGCAATTAATAACGGAACAGATGCTAACATTCTTTTCGCTGCTGCATTTCTCAGAGAATTCTGAAAAACCTTTCAAGCCAGATGACAGATTGAATAGATTACTCTTCATCTTCTGTTGGTAAAAGATCTGCCAACTTACAACCTCCAGAAACAGTAGGGCTCGGATTCTTTAAAGAATGAATTGCCAGAAAAAGATCCACCACAGACTCCATTTGATGGAGGTCAGAGTTCCATCTTGTGGGGCATCTCAGCACTAACTTCGTTCTGGAGTTATTTAAGGCTTTGGCAACATTAACTAAAGTCATAGCTTTTTGAGAGGACTGGTTGAATTGACCACTTCGGACATCTTTTATCATCGACAGCACCACTGACAACTAGATTCAGACGGTGGTCGACACACCAAATTGTACTTTGAACGCCAATTGATTTCCTAACACCTGCTTGGATATTAGCTACGCTGTCGACTGTTATCCAGATCTTGACTCCAAAATCAAGTTCAAGTTTGTTTATAGATTCATTGAGCTTCTTGGCAATATTGTCGCCAGTATGTTGTTCGCGGAAGTAGGACATTTTCACCAAGAAGCGCTTTAATTAGAACTTTGAATCTATATAGTGTAGTGTAAGACTCATGAAAGACAAAATGGTGTGATCAGTGGTCCACACGTCGAATGTAAAGGCCACTCCATCAAGATTTGACTTGTCTATATTGAAAATATTTTTTACTTGTTCCTTGATGAATTTAGAATGGATAGGAATGTATTTTGTAGATATATTCCTTGCTGTAATGGCTCTGAATTGATCGTTGGTTGCAGTTTTCATCACCCGGGTGAATGCGTCAGTTTCTACAGTATAAAATGGCCGACTGTCCTCAATCACCCATTTAGTAATGCTAACAACAGCTTTTATTTGATTAATGTCAGTGACTTCCTATTCTAGTTGGGTAGCCTGTTTTCTACCTTGTCATGTCTGTGTGTTGAAAGTGCCTCAAGTTCCACTTTGTCCAGGCTCTGGCGATGCTGGAGTATCTTTTTGTGTCAGAGTACATCTCCTCTTTTTTCCCTTTCTTGTGTTTCTTCAAAATCTGTCTTCAGTGGCAAGCTCATCAAAAATGTCTGGTATTGTTGATTTTTTCTTGTCTTTCCTTTTTAATTGTTTATAAAAATTCAAGTGGACTCTTTTCAAATGGTTCCTTAAAGGACTTGTGGTGCTTTCATTGAAACCACCACAAACTACTCGAAATTGTTGAAGAATTCCCAAATATTAGATAGCTGAAGCATCTGAAAAAAAAAAAAAAGTGAAATAATAAAAAAAACGAATCGGATTAAGTTTGCCAGATCGGATAAGAGGAATATTTCGGATTATTTATTGAATTTAAAATCCACAGAAACGGATCAGATTATTAATACGGATTACTTTTCGGATTAAAAATTCGAAAACACGAATCAAATTACATTTTCGGTTTACGGACTTTTATTGAAATATTTGGCTCAATATTTCCTTAATATTTGCTAATATTAAGGAAATATTGAGCCAAATTTTTTTTAATAATAAAACGTGATTTTGATGCATGCAAACAGTTTCCGAAAAAGAAACTAATTATTTAAAAGTTGTTTAAAAATTTTCCTTAATTTAATCATAAATGATATTTTAAAGGACAAAAGAACAAATTATTTGCCTTAATTGTTGAAATGAACGTAACAATTTTTCAAACTAGTTTTAATCTCTATTTCTTTTTTTTTTTCTATTTCTTTTTATATTTAAGTAGAAAAAATATAACAATATATATTTTATCGGACCAATCCACTAATTGAAGCAATCCGCAAAGCGAATTAATTCGCAAAGGAATTCGATCCACAAAAGAAAAGAAAAAAAAAAACCCCGCAAAAATTCAGTTTGAAAAATTCTTAACTTTTAAATCTAAATAATATAATAATGTACTTACCGTAATAAATGTAAGTGAAGAATAGTAGACTCGTTGATCTGTTGAACGAATTGTTGTAGGTTAAGATTTCCAAATAGGACTGATTGAAAATAAAAAAGAAATCCACTATTTATAGCACGCGCACATAATAAAAATGTAATTTTTTGGACCACACCATTTAATGACGACGCGCACCAAACGCGATTCGCATAATTCGTTAAGCGAATTAAAATAATAAAAAATAAAGAAAAGAGTTGAGTTAAACTACTGTGAAAAATAATCAAAATTTTAAAATATTCATATAGTATTAAAATAAATACGGCAGTTACAATTGAACAATTTAAGAAAATATTCAAAAATGTTTAAGGAGTTTAAGAAGGAAACTGACGACATGATTAAACAGCAAGAAAAAAATGTTTTAAACATAAGTTCGAACGCAAATATTTTATTCGAACGTTCAGATAGAGTAGAAACACATATTAGTGAAAATAGTAAGAAAATAAAATCGATAGAAAAAGAAGTTTAAATTTTCATGAACAACTTATTGAAGAAAAAATTAAGAGCGTCATATTTCACAGGATAAATGTAAATCAATAAGCATTACCCGGAACAATGAATCTGCATTTACTAAAATTACTAACAAAATAAGAGAGATAGAGGATCGATCCCGGCGTAATAATTTGAGAATTGATGGAATTAAAGAAAGCGAAGGTGAAAGTTGGAATGACAGCGAAACCAAGATAAAAAAAAAAATTTGAAAATTATTAGGTTTGAAAGATATTAAAATTGAAAAAGCAAATAGAACTGTTCATAAAGATTCAGTTAGACCAAAAACTGTAATTATAAAACTTCTAAACTTTAAAGATAAAGTAGATATTTTAAAAAAGACCCCTAACTTAAAAGGAAAAAATATCTATATAAATGAAGATTTTTACGCTAAGACAGTGCAAATTAGGAAGGTAAGAAAATAGATGAAATTAGAACAAGTGGCAGGAAAATTTACTAGCATTTCATATAATAAACTCATCATACGCGATTGGGCTGCAATGAAAATTAGAAGTGTAAAATCCTAATATTTTAATATCTTTATTTTCATGATTATTATATTTTACTTTTTTAAAAATGGATGATAATCTTCAACTTAATTTTAATACTGAGAGTGATGATGACTATTTCAATAATAAAAAATTTGAAAGTGAGTATAATTCAATCTATGAATATCTACTCAATTTTTTAGTAAAACAAAAAATAGCAATAGTTTTTCAATTTTAAATCTAAACATTCGAAGTATTAATAAAAATTTTGTTTATCTAAAATTCTTATTGCATGATCTAAATCATGATTTTTAAAATAATTAATCTCACGGAAACGTGCTTGAAAAGCAATGAACTAAATTCTAATTATGAGCTAAGTAATACTTGTTAATTCGCCAACCGCGTAAAATCCACTTTGACGGTGGTTTAAGTATCTTTGTTCACAAATCTATAATCTTTGTTTTGCGTAATGATCTTAATGTAAACGAAATAGATTTCGAATCGTTATGCGTTGAAATAAATAATAAAGCAACCAAATATATTATTATTAATTCTATTTATAGAAAACCAGCTGATAATTTAAAATTATTTCAAACCAATTAGAAAAATTTTTGAGGAAAAATTAACATTTCAAAGAAACACGTGTACTTAACTGGTGATTATAATTTAAACTTGTTAAACCATGCTTCAAATTCATGTTCAATGTTTTTAAGATGCGCTTATTCAGCACGATATAATTCCCACAATAAATAAATCAACGAGAATAACTAAGACCTCATCGACTTTATGAACAGTATATAAAGCATAAAACATACAAAAATGAATTAAATTACAAAAAAATATAAAAATATGTTTGAAAAAACAAAGAAACACCCAAAAAAAATTATTATTAAGGTTGTTGAAAATAACACGTGGAAACACGCAATAAAACGTGGAATGTGATTAAGCAGATAATCGGTAAAAATAAATGTCCAAAAAACATTTGCCACAAATACTCTTAGTTGACGGGGAAATGATTTACAATAAAAAAGCCATAATTAAAAAGCTCAAAAAATACTTTCTTGATACTGACCCATCGTTGGCTGATAAAATTCCAAAATACATCTCAAACTTTGAATCTTCTATGAAATCAACCAATAGATCTACGAAAGAAATAAAATTAAACATAACTGAGTTGCGAAATGCCTTCAACTATTTAAAAAAGAATAAATGCGCTGGCATAGATGAAATTAGCGTGAAAGTTGTTAAAGCAGTGTTTGATATTATGAACCGTCACTGTTTTACATTTTTAACCTTTTACTAAAATCTGTAATTGTAAATTAAAGTTAAATTGATTCGTAAAAATTTTTCGGGTTAATAATCCGAACAGCAAAAATAATCCGCAAAAAAAAAATTCGCTCTTAGTACGTAAATTAATTTTCGGATTATGGTTTGTAAAATATTTAACGAGCGGACTGTTATAATCCGCAAAATAAGTCGGATTGACTTTTTGCGGATTTTACGAACCGAATCGCCGGTGTCTAAAAAATCATAAAGAAGCCATTACAAAGACGACGTCAATAAAAAAAATTTTTTTTTTTTAAATGAATTTCTTAAATAGTGGTCTCTAACTATTTAAAGCAATTTTTACCCCGTTATCCCAGTTAAGCTGTACCGGAGATTGTTTAAGGTGGTACAACACCAAATAAATAAAAAAATGAAATAAACCTCCAAAAAAAATGCTTTTAAATACAGTTGACTCAAATGATTTAAATAAAAAAAGCAAAAAAAAATCTTTTTTTAATTAGCATTAGGACCATAATGGTGGAAAAACTATCAAAAAATGCGTTTTTGGACTAAATTTCAAAACATAATATCTAAGGCTAGCCATCATCATATGGCCTGAAATTTCGTACACTTACTCTAAAAATTATTTTATTCCATTTAACTGATTTTCCTCATATTTTATTTATTTTTTGACGTTTTAGAGAGATCTGATTAAAAAAATTACTAATCATAAAAAATAATTCATCTGTTAAATGAATTTTATAGGTATTTCGAGCAAGTACTGAAAATTTCAGATCAAATGAACAATGCTAACTTAAGAAACTGTGTTTTGAAGTTGAGGCAAAAAAAAAAACGCGAACTGAGATAAACAGCTTTGAAAAATTCTTGATATATTATTTACAATATTAATTAAAGTCCTCCTGAAACATAACTGTCATTACATCTTTTGCTTTCTCCTCATCTAGGTGACCTTTTTTGATGGCTCCTAGAGTTTTTCTTCTTTTTTTTTTCTTCTCAAATGACTTGCATCTCATTTGACTAATCCTTTTTTTATTTTTAGAAGCCGCTGAAATATTTGATACCTTAGCATTTAAACCAAAATGTCTAAAAACACTAATAACACCCTTAGCACCACCATTGTATGCTAAAATAGCTGAATACATTCCCATTTCTAGTGTTGATTTAGAAACAAAAACTTTTTGGTACACGAGCCCAAATAAGTCCATTAAGTGTCTCGTTAGCATTTTGTGTGTTTACATGGAAACATTTTGATAACAATTCATCTGATTGTAAATTTATAATTATTGGTAGAACTAAATCTTTTATCCACAGAGGTATGGTAGATTTGGGTTTATAATTCTTTTGATTTAGAGTCCAGTATTTGCACCAAACATATTATCCACGAGGACAAAACTGGTGGCGTGTGTAGGAATCAGGAAAATCAGTTAAGTGGAAAAGTATGGCATAAACTGCTTTCTTCATTGAATACAAGTTTCCCACATTAGATCTGATTGCAAGACCATAGAAATTTTGCATTGAATTAATGCAGTTTTCAGTGAGTTTACCTCTGCCTGATATTGGTTTTTTAGTACATTTTTGGATTTTGACAAGGTTTCGTAGACGTGTTCCTAACCCTTTTTGCACATGTCTAACATATTCCAGTTTTACAGGCATAATATCATACTCTTTGTAAGGATCTGCTACTATTACATCATTAAAAGAAGATGTATCCCCATCTCCTAGATATTCTTTATATATCAATAGAAATTCTAACTTCTTTCATTTCAAGAGAGTTGTTTATTGATTTGGTTTTAAAAGCAGCTTTTTGCATACTTTCCTCAGCAGCGATTTTGTGTACTAACATGGCAGTTTTATTTAATTTATTAAAGCCATTAGGCAACAAACAATAAAGATTCATACAATTTTCATCAACTCATGACCAGCACCTATTTCTTGCAATCCGATGACAGCTCGCAGGTTGATCTCATATTGTGATTCTAGAGATGAAAATTCTTTTTTAACAGTCTCAATAGGAAACTCATTTGTGTTTAAAGAATTCTTTGACTTTGGCGAAGTTCTAAAATTTTTAGAAAAGTTACACTTTGTACACTTCATCTCAAGTAAATGACAAAAGCCCATGCGAGAACCAACGTTATCTTTGATTAACAAATTTCCAATAAAGCAATTGGGGCAAAACAGTGTGCGCAATTAATTTCTTTAACAATAAAAAGTTAATAAGCATAAAATAGTCGTCAGATTCACATTTATCCGAACTGAACAATACATCTAACTTTCTTGAGCTAACACAAGAAATCTTCTGATCTGCAGGTTTTGATTTGAGAATATCGGATGGTTTAAACCCATTCCATTTTCTGCTCTTCTTTCTAGTAGGGGAGATTGGGGCACCTTGATCTGTGGGGCAGCTTGATCTTTTTGCGCTACATCATCTATTTATAATAAATATGATTAATATAAAATTATTTTTTTTTCGCAAAACAACAACGAAAATAAATAGCTGGAAGTCTATGCGGATAGCAACTTATGACGTCACGCAAATATAATTATAAATAGATGATGTAGCGCAAAAAGATCAAGCTGCCCCACAGATCAAGGTGTCCCCATCTCCCCTACTATTTTGTTTATTTGGCATTTCTCTTATTTAACTTAAATATATTTATATCATGAATATTTTTTCTTGTAAAGAAAATAATTTTCTTTATTTTTTGAAACTTCTAGTATTTAAACTTAAAAACTGCACGTATGTGAATAAAATTACTTTTTTTTAAAGAAAAAATTTTTTGCGATCTAATTTTATCGTTGCATTTAAACGATTACAGAAGCTTAACGATATTGAGTTTGATGATAATCTTTTTAAAATTTTAAATTTTAAGGGTTTCAAGTCTATGTGATATTAAGAGCTTATATCGTAAGTTGTTACTTGTATGTAAATATTTTGCTACAACACCATGGTCCTATGTTGCCCGGAATGGAACTTCAAAAGTTGCCGTATTAGAAACGATGTCATCTCATAACACGCTACTTGACGTCCGAATTATCAGAAATTTCATTAGTCCGACTGTATAATATTTTTTAAAGCGAATTTCTTTTATAGACATAGTATTATTGTTAGAAATTTGTTGCTTTTTTGGAATTGGTATTTAGTCTTGCTTAAAAGCATGAAATGATTTTTCACAAAATTTTTTTCATAGTCTAAAGTCTAGTCATAGTCTAAGGATATAAAGTTGATCGTAAACATCGTATACTTTAATTAACAAATCATTTTATCTTTTAGTAAAAAATAAAATGTAAAAGTTTTACAAAAGTTATACATTTCTATTTAACGGATAAACTTGTAAGACAATATAAAGTATATACCCAGCATAAGTTTTTTACTGTATATAGAAGTTAATATATAAAGTTGCAAACTTTATATAGTTTATATAGATTTTGATTTATATAGTTAATGATTAACTAAACAAAATTGATGAAAAATAATGATTATATAATGAGTATATAATTAACTTAATCATATATGAATAACAAATAAATATATGAAAAAATAAGCCTGTAATAAGATTATAAAACTCTCCTTATGTATCTTCATAGTAATTTGCTTTTATTTTAGATGCAAACACCACGAAAATATGGAAAATGGAAAGTAGAAAACTTGAAAAAGGCTGTTGAAGCAATAAAACAAGGAGAAATCAGCTTAAATGAAGCCGCTTATGAATTTTGTATTCCAAAAGCAACTTTGTCAAGGCATATAAATGAAAAAAACAAAGTTGCTGTTGCAAATGTGAAATTTCATGGTCGACTTACCACCTTACCTAATGAAATTGAAACAGAACTAGCTGATCACTGTTTATTATTAGAATCGATGTACTTTGGATTAAGGATTGATGATCTTCGTTGTCTGGCATTTGATATTGCGGAAGCTAACAACATCACACATAATTTTAACAAACAAACACGAATGGCAGGAAAAAAGTGGTATTATGCATTTATGCAAAGGCACCCACAACTGTCGCTTCGTGGGCCTGAATCAACATTAATTGCACGTGCACAAGGTTTTAATAAAGAGCGAGTGCAATCTTTCTTTAATTTACTTTCAAAGTTATACATGGAAGAAAAGTTAACTCCAGACAGACTTTATAATATGGATGAAACTAGTTTATCAACAGTACATGATGGTCAGATAAAAATTATTAGTGCAAGGGGCAAAAAACGAGTTGGAATTATGACTAGTAGTGAACGAGGAAATTCAGTAACAGCTGTAGTTTGTGTATCTGCAGCAGGATTTTATGTTCCACCAATGTTAATATATAAACGCAAAAGAATGAAGCCAGAAATAACAAATGGTGCACCTCCAGGAACTGTATTTAGTACTCAAGAGAAAGGATGGATGTCAAATGAAGGTTTTTTAGATTGGCTCAATCATTTCATTAAAGTTGTTAAACCTTTAAAACAATCAAAAGTTTTGTTGATACTTGATGGTCATGTTACACATTCAAAAAATTTGGCAGCGATATATCTAGCACGAAATGCTGGAGTGCGTATGTTATCACTACCTCCCCATACTACACACAGACTGCAATCATTAGACGTTGCGTTCTTTGGACCACTTGGTACATACTATGATGAAGCTATGCGAAAATGGATGCGGTCACATATATCACAACCAGTAACAACTTGGCAAGTTGCAGAATTATTTGGTGACGCATATAGTCAGGCAGCATCATTGAGAATTGCTATGAAAGGATTTCAGGCTAGTGGGTTGTGGCCTTTGGACATAAATGTATTCACTGATTCTGATTTTACAGCCTCTTCATTTACTGATGTTGGTCCTTCAAACAATCTTCAGTCATCTGAAAGTATAGATGGGATGACAAAACTATCTACAGATAAATCAAGTGAAAAAAAATTAAAATGTCATGTTTCAGTTTCAACTTTGTCTCTTTTGCCAGTGGTTTTACTTGAAGTAAAAAACAAAAAAAGAAGATCACGAACAACTCAGGCGGCTGATCTTACAAGCTCCCCATATAGACGTGCTCTAGAAATTACACCAAGAAATCAAAAGCACACACTAAATCAAATAGCTTCCAAACAAATTAAAAAATCTACAAAAAAAAAGCTCTCACTAAATCCAACAACTGCCAAACTATTGCAAAAACCACAGGAAAGCAAAGTAGCACTTGACACAATCACCATGGAACAAATGAAATTGAGCACATCAAATAAAATCACCATCGCCACCACAGCACACCACATATCACCACTACCATCCCAAGTGCAGAAGCTGCAAGAAAAAAAGACATGAATTGCGAAAAAAAGATCAAGTATTTGTTGTAATTTTTATTTGTTATTATATCTTTTAAATATCTTTTATTAAAAAGCTAATCAATTAATTTTTCCTTTGAGCCATAAGTTTTATAGCTGTAATTTATTCAAATATTAGAACTGTTCTAATTAAAGAATATATGTGTTCCATTCAAGGAGACCAGTTGCCTTTATTGGAACAAAATGGTGCCTTGAAAAATCAAAGTTTATATCCAATAAGGGTGCGATCAATAGAGTTGAATCATTAATAAAAGCATAGTACGGTGGTATATCTATATTATTTAATTCATAAATGTTTTCATAGTTAAGCCATCTTTGGTTAATAAATATTTTTTCCTAAAGTGTTCCAATTAAGGCAACTCTCCCCTATATATATATATATATATATACAGCTATGCTCAAATGTATGGAGCACCCCTATATTTTATTTAAAATTCAAAAGTAATGAACAAATAGTAAATGTGAATGTGTTTATTTGATACAAATTATTTCAATTCAACAATATTATTTAATATAATTAATATTTTGTAGCACCTCCCTTTGCCTTGATCACCGCACGTAGTCTTTTGGGCATGCTGTCCACAAGATCCTTACATACATTCGCTGGTATTTTTTCCCATTCATCCAGAATTTTCGCTTTAAATTCTTCTTTGGATTTACATCTGTAAATTGACAACTTCCTCTTCAAAATAGACCACAAATTTTCTATGGGTGACAAATCTGGAGACTGGGGGGGCCACGTAATGAGGGGAACTTCATTTGTTGAAAACCAGTCCAAACTTTTTTTTGCCTTGTGGCAAGGAGCGTTATCTTGTTGAAAATAATATTGAGGGACATCTTCGTCAAATAATTTCAATATTGATGGCTCCAAAACTTCATTTAGCATGGTAATGTAGCGCTCTGCATTCATCCTACCCTCACATAAAAATATTTCACCTACGCCACTGGAGGCCATGCAACCCCAGATCATTGTGCCACCACCGCCAAATTTGACTGTAGGGATGATACATTCCGGCTCAAATGCTTCGCCTGGTCGTCGTCTTACAAAGGTGCCTCCAGGTTGCCCGAAAATCTAGGTCAAAAAAGTAAAGGAATACAAATTTGATATTATAAATTTCAACATGTAAAATTTCAGGTACTTAAAGGAATAATTTCGAAATGATATTTTTTTTTTATTTTTTGGTTACACCGTAAGTCATAATGATGCCTTACCTCTATATTTGATTCGTCTGACCAAATAATTTTGGCCCAATCTTCTGATGACCAATTTTGGTGCTGTTTAGCCCATTCTAAACGAAGTTTCTTATGGTGCTCAGTCAGCAATGGTTTTCGGCGAGCCCTTCTTCCATGTAAATTACCTTCTTTTAAGTATCTTCTAACACTTGGAGCAGAAATTTGAATTTTTCTGTGCTCCCACAGATCGCTAACCAAGTCTTTAGAAGATTTGGTCCGATTTCGAAGTGAAATCCTGTTGAGGAAACGATGGTTTCTAGGAGAAAGTATACGTTTTCTTCCCGTTTTTGGTCTATTTTCGTATGAACCAGTTTCACTAAATCTATTTATAGCATTTTGCACTGCTTTCCTTGAGCATTTCATAATTTTTGAAATTTCCACTTGGGAATGTCCTTGTTTATGGAGTATCACAATTTGGCTTCTTTCACTCACAGAAAGTTCGCGTGTTTTACTCATAATGAAAATAAATAAAGAACGATAAAAAAAATCACTACTTTTAAACAATAGATAATGAGCGGCTGACAATAGTTACGTTTAAGATAAGAATGAAATGAATATCTTAATTCGACAGAATTTATACTAAGTGAGTATGTAGACAAGTTAAGACAAGTCTAATCATGCCCAGACAAGCAAATTCAACATGCATTAAATGATTTACTAATGCTTAAACGTAAAAAACAAATAAAATACCATTTGAAAAAAAATTCATCATGTATATCTCATTTTTTAAACACAAATATATTTAAACAAATAGGTGCTCCATACATTTGAGCATAGCTGTATATATATATATATATATATATATATATATATATATATATATATATATATATATATATATATATATATATATATATATATATATATATATATATATATATATATATATATATATAATATAAATCCAAGGGGTAAACAAACAATGACACTCCAAATCTTTCAAATCTGTTAACTGTTACAAAATGTGTTTAGTAGTTAAGAACAATGACTTTTAATTGAATTTCAATTCGGAAAACATAGAAGTGACATCAAGCTTACAAAGCTTGAAGACTCCAGTAAATCTCCGTTGCTAAGGAAAAAAAGATACATAGTGTTCTAATAAAATGCTCATATCTAAAGAAAGATAAATCATTTAGCTCTGAAACTTTGGCTAAACGTTCTTTAATTAATTTGACACATATTTTATGCAAAAATGAAAAACTCAAAAAAAATTTTAGTTTCCTAGTTTTTTTGGTGTTGTACCACCTTAACCTCCTGAGATGACTGAGCATAGTTAATTTCAAGCGATTCCCTCAATTTCCTTTCATGATAGTTGTTATTCATTGACAAAGTTTTTGGGTGCAGCAAGTCGAATATTCCATGGTATTCTTTGCAATGCTCAGTTGCTCCAGAAGCATGCCAATTGCCATTTAAGCTATTAGTTTGGTATTCTATGCTTCTTTGCAAAATTTTCTTTTTGCTTCCATAATATAAATTCCACCACACAAACACGTAAGCTTGTACGCCACAGAGTTGCTGTTTGGCATTAAACTAGATTTGTTGTTACAGAGAATTGTTTTTAAATTAGGTGGTGTTGTAAAAATAACTTTGACATTATATGATTTTAGTGCCTTTTGTAGTTTCGGTCCAAGTGTTGGTAGCCAAGGTAGCTTTATTATCGCAACATTAATTTCTAATTTTTTTGCAACTTTATTGTTAGGATTATTTTCACTTGAAACGTAATTCGCGGCAATTGTTTTTACATTTGATCTCTTATGACCGTTTTCAACAAACATATCTATTATAAACTGAATCTCGTTGTTAATGTATTTTTCGTAGCAGATTTTGATGGCTCGTGATATGAAACCTTTAAAAACTCCAGTAATAATTGCAGGGTTGATGTTTGATTCGGGTATTATTTGTATGCTTGTTATTGCTTCTTTACGGTGGAATTTGAAATGATAATGGTAATTATTTGTGTTAGTTATTTTATATCTAAAAAATTTAGTTCTTTGATCATTTTCAACCTCTGACATGTACTGAATATTGGTGTCTAGTTGATTTAATAAAATAAGAAATTTGTTATGCTTTTCAACAGATTCAAATCTGGCATAGCTATCATCAACATACCTTCTATAAGATTTTGGTGAAAAATTGTTGATTTCCGCAATATGTAGAGCTCTTGTTTCCAATTTTTGTAAGAATGCTTCTGCAATAACAAGCATTAGTGCTAATCCAATTGGACCTGAATTAGGTATGGTTCTAATTTCATTTTTGTACAAAAAATAGCATTGACTAAGACATAGTTTTATTAATTGGTGGATGGCAGTAAGTGTTAATTTGGTTCTTGATTTAAGATCAGTTATACCACTGTTAAGATAATCAATTATCACGGGTATGGCTTTATCAATTGGTATTGATGTATACAAAGCTATTACATCATACGATACTTGAATTTCATCTGGACTGACACACCAGGATTTTGCTTCATTGGCAAATAATGTAGAATTCAACAAGCATGTTCTATTTTTGTTTAGGGTATGCTGAATAACTTTAACAAGATATTCTGAGGTACAATATGGAGGTGGTAGAAACTACTGGTCGCATTGGATAATTTTTTGCGGCTTGTGAGCTTTTATAACGCCGTAAAGTCGTGGAGGAATACAGTTAGTAGGATATAATTGGAAAATGCGTTTTTTTTATCAAATTTCTTTTCTTTTCTCAATTTGCACCACAGCTTCTAGAACTTTATCATAAGTTTATCTTTTTTTTATTTTTAGGATCATAGTTTAATATTATTGAGTTATTAACTTCTTTATCAAGTTTCTGAAAAGCATCGAACTCATTTATAATAACAAATCCAGAACTTTATTAAATGGATAAATATTTAACACATCTCTATTCTTTTTTAAATTATTTAATGCTAATCCTTGTTATCTTGTTAGGTTGCCAGATATTTTAGTGATTTTGTCAAAATTTTACGAACATTTTGGCGTATGTTCTCTGCGTCAGCTTTTTTGTTTTGTTTCTCTAAATTCAAAGCAAATGACATAATAGATGTTAATACCTCCATAAACGGTAAATTTTTATAAGAAGGTGCAAAATTAGGGCCCAAATTTAAAAGTTCATTGGTGGAAACATCTATTTGATTTTGAGTTAAGTTTAAAATTCCTGGTTTAATTATTTTTATATACTTTTTTATATAGATTTTATTGTTATTTGTTTTTTAATAAAGGTTTTTGTATTTTTCTTTTAAATGAATCTTTTTAATTTCGAAATGATGGTTTTTTGATTTTTCTGTACATTTTCAATAAATTTGTAATGATTAGGTGTTAATAAACTTTTTAAATTTAAAATAATGTTTTTAATAAACTCCTTACTTACAAAAAGCCGATATTTTGCTTCGTTTCGTGCACATATTAATAACTTTCTATGATATTCCAGAGTAATATTTTCAGCTTTTATTAATTTAATTGGAGATCGAACTTTAAAAGATGATGGAATTATATTTTTAGAAATGCATATCTGTAAGAATATAAAGTGGTTTTTCGAAGTTGCATATTTAATTTTTTGCTCTTGTGGTTTTTTGTTGTATCGTAAGCCTTCTTGCTGTAACAAGTATATTAAGTGTTTAAGCGACATTTCTTTTAGTACGTAAAGTTATAATAAGTTATAAAACATCAAAAACAGCATCGTACTAACTAATTTTTCTTTTTTGTGAAATTTCGGTCCGATTTGTATAGACAATCATCAGACGTAAAGTACCAATTTTAAACTCGTTACAATATAAAATTTGAAAATCATAAAGAAGCCGTTACAAAGACGACGTCTTGATTTTGTAGCATTGTCAAAAACACCAACGCACTCATCATCGGATTCCTCTTCAGTTTCAATAGCATCATGCTTAGAAACTTCTGTAATGATGTCCTCATCTGATAATTTGTTGGCAATGCAAATATCGAAATCTGTATCTACTAACTCGTCGGCTGAGAGGTTAAAATCTGCATCAAATTTGTTTTTAACAATTCAAGATCATCTCTTAAGTTTTCCATTATAGTCTCGTCTGTATCTAAGCCACAGAAAGGGTCGTTATCATCATTTACATGCTTTTCCACTGCTTCTAATGATATTCCTGATTTTTTGATACAATTTATGAAGGTTTGATCTGGAATGGAATTCCATGCTTTTGTTAGCATAAACATAGCAGATAAGATAGAAAACTTAAGCATCTTGTTCTCCTTTTCTAAGCAATTTGCTTTTCACTGCAAGTGAGCGATATTTGGCTTTAAGAGATCGGATAACTCTTTGATCCATAGGTTGGGTGATCGAAGTTGTATTTGGTGGAAGAAAGATAAGCTCCACCCAATCAAGTTTCTGCACGTTAGGATGGGCAGAACAATTATCTAAAATTAAAGCAATTTTCCTTTTCTGAAAACTAAACTTTAAATTAATTTCTTTTACCCACTCCTCAAATAATTCTGCCAACACCCATCTTTTTGGGCTCGATGGAGACAAGGAATATTTTTCACACCTTTAAAACATCTAGGATACTTCGATTTTCCAATTACAAACATTGAAAGTCTTTCTCCTTTAACATTACCCCTTGCTCGTGTTAGTTTTTTTTAAAGATGATACAGTTGATTTTAAACCAAGGTTTTCATCAAGATATACTCCAAGATATAGTGGTCTATGCAAATTAGACCGAAATATCACAAAAAAGAAAAATTAGTTAATACGATGCTATTTTTTGATGTTTTATAACTTGTGTATGATTTTTTTTTTTTTTTTTTTGCCTAATAATTTATTCAAGTCGTAAACCATAATATAAATACAAATAGCAGGGGCAAAAAGAAGACATAATTGGTCTTATCACTAAGCTCCTTAACGTATACCGTAAATATAAGTCCTACTATAATCGTGATTATGATTTATATGTGATTTTCGATCATATGCATAGAACCTAAAAGTTTAAATAAGAATAAGTATTTCGTCTATAAATTTAAGTAAAATACTTTCATTTGATGATAAAGTTAAAAAAATTCCACAAACAACGCAACTATGATATCCAAATATGATAAAACCGGGTTCAAACGGCAGGTCTATGGTTGGAAATCCCGATATCCCGAGATTCTGCGGTTTTTAACAATTCCAAAATCCCGGGATTAAGCATTTAATCCCGGAATTTTTTCTAAAATTGTTTTCGGTTGAACATTTTTAAATTAAAATTTCTTAGCTTGAGATTTGACTAACTTTATATTGAAAACTCCTGATTTATTTTTATTTGTTCGATTGCAATCAAGTTCGAATTTCACAAATTCGAAGTTCTTGCAATTATGTTTTTCAATAATTGGGTTGGATTTATTGTAATAATTGGACGCCTTTAAACAAAAAAGAACTAAGCGCCATCTGTATGGTTTTGAGAAAATAGTTTTCTTTCTGTTTATTGTAGTATACTAGATACAAATTTCACTTTTTTTCTTGATCTTTTTCTGCTTACTGACAACACTATAGTTAAAGCAGGTTTTTATTACTATCGAAATTTGACAACTCTCTAGATAGCGCCAATAACTCAACTTAGTTAAAAATGGTTCCTTTCCGTTTAAAGACATCCAATTAAAATTAGATTGCAATTACATTCTTAAAATTTATTGGTGCTTAGTCGCATTTGTTCTAGTTTCTTAAAATTTTTATTGTAAATAGACGTTATTTGTTTGTGGCTCTTTTATAGTACTAGTTTTAATTAAATTAAAATTGCTGGTTACTTGAACAGAAATTTTTTTAAATTATAATGGCTTCTTAAAAAGGCAGACAGCGATGTGTAAGTATACTGACTGCATAAAGATTTTAAAAATTGGAGGTGGCTCAATGATAGGTCTCCATACGCACTTACTTTCAGTCCATAAAATTAACCTCACACCTACTACTATTTCAGCATACACTAAACACCACAAATAAAAAATCCAAAAGGTTAACTAATTATTTTTCCGATGTTGGAGCAAGAAGAAAAATCACTTCCTGTAGCACGTGCACGATTAAAAGGGATTTGTTAAACGGTATTTGCCGTTCTGATGATATACGTACAGGTCTTATAGCTGCAGGATTCAAAAGTTTACCCACAACAGTCTGTAGCACTGTGCGTAAAATAGTTTTAGGTTACAGCAAAAAAAGGGAGTTTTTTAATTGCTAAAATAGGCGGCAAGAAAAAAGCAGATTTCAGTTCAGGAGTAATATTTTCTTTATCTTTTGATGAACAGACATCACTATCTAACCGTTGCTAAGTGAATATTAATTTACATTATATTACACGATATTATCGTTCTGGAGCTTAGACAAAGCTCCAGAACGGATAATATCGTGCATGTAAATTAATATTCACAGGATCAATGTCTGCAAGTGTATTGAGCTTTTAGAACAAAAGCTTGCACAACACGGACTTGATTTGCGAAATGATATTGACGGTATTATAACCAGGGGCGCACAGAGACTTCATGATGCTATGGGTATATTATAAAAAAAGGTTTCCTGGATGCCTAAAATTATTAGAAAAAAAAAGCTTTTTATTTCTAGTATTCACAAAATATTTAAAAACTCTGTATTTAAGATAGTTCATGAATCAAATAATTAAACACAACAAACAAAAATGTACATTTCAATACACCAACACTTTACAAGTTTTTCTAGCGGCAAAGTTTTTACTTAGATCTATTTCGATTGAAAGGATAAGGCAGTCGTTAAGACAATCCTAACCTATGGTAGCTCTTTTTTAGAGAGTTTTTGCCATCAGATCTTACTGGCAAAGTAAGGAAGATACAAAGGCAGATGCATATCTGGGGGAAATCTCCTTTAAATCCCTTTGCATAAATTCTGTTCAGAAGATTTAAGTGCCGATCATTTGTTAGTAGATAGCGTCGAACAGAGAAAAAGTGGCGAAACTCATCAATAAACTCATTAAGATCATTTCGGTATAGATGTACGAGATCTTTATCTTTAGATTTGTGGCAGTTGGTTATGTACAAACTGATATCAGACGCAGACCAGATGAAGGAAAATAATCTGCATTGCTGTTTCAGAACTTAAAATCTCTCTGTAATCTGATGGATGAAGATATGAAAGTAAACAATTTTCATTTCTTTAATGGATACTTTCAATTTTTTACTTGGCAGATGTTTTTGTTTTTTTTATACCGTTTTCGGAAGTTCATTTTTACTACTTCCTAAAATATTTAGAAGGTAATCTTTAAAATCATTAACATTGATTTTTGCTTACAGCCCTAACGCTCTCTTCTACCGCACGTCATGAATTGTTAATTTCATTTCCATGTAGTTGATTCAAAAGTAATAACTTGGGCAAAAATTTATTTAATGTTTTATGTTAAATTATTGTGAATTTCTACATTCATTTCTTTAGAATATATAAGCCTGAGAGTCATATTTTTTATCAAATTTTCGAATAACTTTTTATAAGAAATTTTTCCTTTTAAAAACTTAATTTACAGACCTTAAAAAATTTCGCGAACGATAGTTACTTTAAGATGTTAACTTAAACAGTTAGTTCAATATTTAGTTGTATTGTGATGTATTGTGAGTTAACATTTTTTATTTAGTGAAAAACTGACCGAACAAGAATTTTAGCAAACTATTAACATCAGCTATTAATTCCAACTTTAGTTATTAATTAAATAGTTTGTATTTCTTTAAAAAAATTGAAGATTTCATTGATAATGATTTTACAAAAGTATAACCAAAGTTCTTGGCGAAAGGGTTAAGAACCACCTCTGCAAACTTTTTTTTAACTTACAACTGGGTCTATCGAGCGGGTGCAAATCCATAGCAGCTCATCATTGCATTGTAGTTGTAAATATGTAATAAAACAAACAAACAAACAAACAAAAAACAGTATTGAATATCAGCATCAGAAATAAAAAAGCTATCTTATTAAATAATCAAAATTATTTTCAAGCAAAAATTATTGAATATAATAAAGACAGTTTATTGGGAAAAAAAAGGCGTCTAAGGTTAGTTAGCCAAATTTTCACGGTGATAATTGGCTCCTAATATTTTGTAAAACAAAAATATTTTTATTTTCCATAGTAAATAAACAAGTAAAAAAAAAGTTTTTTTTATTTATTTATAAAAATTTGAAAATTTCAACTTTTTAATAAAAAAAACTCTTAAATATTATGAGAGGATTTTTTTACTTGAATGAATGGTGGTCTACTGTTTTGACTTAAACAAACTACTTCTTGCTACTGACTTAAAAGAATATAATCTTTTTGCCTTAAAATTGACGCTAAAATAAAGACTAAAAAAAATCTTTGAATTTTGCCCTTAATAATACAATTTTTATAGTAAATTTTATCCCAGTGTGGTATAAGATTTTTTTTCTTGTGATTTTTTTTTATTCCCCAGTAAAAAATTATTCTTAAGTTTTAACTACCCAGTAAAAATCTCATGTTTACTGATATAACAAAATTTTTACTTCTCATAAAGATGTATTTTGCGGCAAAGTATGCTCTGCACAAGCTGTGCAGAGTTCAATTTGCCGCAAAATTGGGGAGAGTGTGGGTATTGGCAAACAGCTAATCGGGTTTACAAACTAAAGACGCCAGTTATTCGAAATTGGTCATTTCATCGTGTAGTTTTACAAAGAGTTAGACTGATATTAAATAAATTTCAACTGCATTAAAAGATTACATAAGTTTATATAAAGTTTATATTAAACGACTTAAAATGTAGTAAAGATTTTAAGAAACCACAGCTGTTAAAACATTTAAAGGTATTCAGAAATGAACTTCCAATTAAATGCTCATCCGCGGTTCTGTGATAAGACCGTAAGGACTTCTTGGGGCACCTAAATAAAATTAAAAAAAAAAAAAAAAACTTGAGCATGCTACGTAAAGTTCATAATCTTCAAGACTAGACTTTAATATTTCAAAAAAATGTGTCATTAGGGCTATAGCCAAATCGAGTTACTTCCCTCCTAAACTTTGTAGCTCAACAGAGGTCAAGAATAATGACGGAATTAACTACCTTGCAGCAGCAGGCTATAAGATAGTCGATTTAGCTATAAGATAATGTAGGACTTCCTTGTTGGCTATAAGATAATTGGCTTCCTTGTTGGCTATAAAATAATGGAAGCAGCACTTCCTTGTTGCAGCAGACTATAAGATAAATAATATAGCAGCACTTCCTTGTAGCAGCAGGCTATAAGACAGTCGATGTAGCAACACTCCTGGCATGTTTTACAGTAAAAATTCAACAAAAGCAATCCTTGCACGTTTTACCTATTTGTCAGTCGATGTAGTAACCCTCCTCGCATGTTTTAAAAATATTATAAAACAATAAAAAAACAAAAACAAAAACACCATTAAATAAAAAAACTTTTTAATCATATGATTGCGGTTTTTTAAAAAACAATAAAGTTTAATGTTTTTACGGATTTTTAAAATTGTTTTAACTTTTAAAAGACATTAACCTTAATACGGGATCTGTATCTTTCGTGACGAGTGACCCGTATGGACGGTTCATGAAATTTGTTTCTAAAATGACGAGTGACCCGCACAACGGTTCTTAAACAATTTTGAAAATCTTAAAACACCCATAGCGATCGGGGAAAACTTTAAATTTATCTCTAAAATGTGAAAAATTTCTTAAGTTAATGTTTTAAACCGTTTGTTAATTGCATTTATAGATCTCTCAAATATCAATTTAAAAAAATGATTGGACAACTTGTTCTCTTCTCGTTCAGGAGTAATGTTTTCAAAAATATCAACACTGGGCTGTATATCAGTACCATGCAATTTTTAATCATTACTTGGACTTATACTACACTGATATCCCTTAGTGATTTCACTGAATTAACTTTTTCTGTTATTTAGCATTCTTACAGTTTTTACTTGTTGGCCGAAATTCTACTGTTACTTATTCAAACAATAATTTAGGAAAGTTTCCGCTTTTACAAGGGGTTCAAGATTTGTCTGAAGACTATTTTGATATTACTGGAGGTAAATACAACGGAATAAAATTTAAACTTATAATTTTTTTTTGTTTTGTCAAAGAAAACTTCTGAATTCTTTGACGCAACTTTTGATACTGGCTGCTTCTATATTACAACTAAAATGCAAACCAAAATGGTATTAAAAATAAGATCATTTTAAAAATAGCTTCGGTATTTTAATTTAAAATATATACAAATTGCTTATATCTTTTTATTATCTATCGTCTATTGATCCCACAAAGTGCGCATTGAGGCTTTGGAAAAAAATTTCAGAAAGCCGCATTTTAATGACGCACTTGACTTTTCAAAGTTAAACACGTTACTCTACAATCTGTTCGGTTACGTATTTGAGAACAATTATTTAGATTTTTCTAACGATTAAGTTATTTTTTGTTTATTGAAACACTTGACCACATGAAAAGCCTTCCAAAGTAAAAAAAGCTAAATGTGTTCCGTCAATGTCAAAGAAAATACAAAATATCCTATTACAAGTAATGACACGAATCTGTATAAACATGGTAACAAACTTAAGACTTTTACAGATTCAATACGTTCAGATAGCGATATAGAAACTCAAGTATTGCCAAGAAATAAAGATTCAAACGAAAATGTATCTCAGTCAACTTTGCCACGCTACGAAAGTTTAATCGAAGAGTTTATTATAGATGAGCCTCCAAAGTTTGAAATCGTTACTGGCGAAAAGTTACACATAGAACTAGTAAGTTTTATTAAATAATTGTCAATTTTTTTGCGGAACGGACAAGAAAACAGAAAAAAAATTTTTTCCAATCATACGAAAATAATAGTTAGGTATACATTATTATACAGGTATGCGTAATCAGGAACTTTTTGGGACAGTTTTTCCAATTGTTTATTTTTTAATAGTCTTTTAGGACTAACTTTAAAAAAACCATTACTCAAAGTTAAATCATTTTTTTTTTTTTTTAAATCTAATCTTTTTCTAGAATTACTTCAGTAAGGTAACGCATGGTTACTTTGACATCTGGGTAACATTGACACGTGTATGATTAAATGTTTTTACCCGTCACCCGTTAACAATTGTTTAAATTATTTTAACAGATGCTGAAGCCAGATGTTAAATGAACAAAGATAACTATTTTTATCCGCATGATAATAGAGCCATAATTAAACTAATTTCTAGTTTTTTCGTTGCAAAAAAACTTTAGTTAAAAGATGAATAAAATCATACTACAATAACATTTTACTGTGTTTTTATGATGTTGTTTTAAAATACTAAGCATGTAAGATTTTTTTCGAACATTTTTTTTTTAACGCATGTTTCAGTTTTGGGGTAACATTGACAGGAATTTTTAAGTCTTACATATAATGAACCTTTCACAATTACATGAAATGGAACCAAACAAAGCGATCCCTAAATTAAAAGAGTTAATTTCAAGATAAAATGTACAAAGATTTTAAAGGTCAACAGATCTGAAATCCAACATTCTCAAAAAGTTAAAATCCACCTAACAATGTTGCATAATACTGGTAAGAACAAAACATCACAAACTGAAGACGTAAAAAATTATCTTGTTGTTTCAGAAATTAAAACAAACACATTTACAGCATAAACATACTACTTTCAATGTTACCCCATATAGAGGTAATATTAAAAGTTGAAACCCCATCAACAAACTTTATTATCCATCAATAATATTAGATAACTAATTAAATTCTTTATCATTTTATTGCAGCAATATCATTGATAAATGTCTAGAAATATTGCATACCAAATTTAGTTTGTCTCAACTAAAAATTATTTTTTAGAGATGTGCCAATGTTACCCCACTTTACTCTATTGAAGATGAAGATAAAGAACACATAATTAAATTGTTTAAAAAAACGAAAACAGCAATGTTAACCATTTTACTTTCATTATTTAACTCTGTTCCATTAATTGATATTTAAAATAAAAAAGAGGAGAAGGTTCTCCATTTCTAAGATATTTTAGGACTATTAGGGGAGGGGTATGCATATCCTTCTCCCCTCTCCTTCTTCCCTCCCTATCCTTCATTTAAAGCCTATATTTATACAAATAATTGTAAGCTTTTATAAAATATACTTCTTATGCACGCAATTTTTTTCTTCTTTTTTTTACTACTTCAATATATTTGCACTTCATTACGTTACAATTTTATCACATAATTTAATGCAAAGTATAACATATAACATAACATAAGAATGCGTAATTTAGCAATTATAACAAAGTAAAAAGTTAGATTAATAAATAATTTTTTTTTATAAAAACTAACAGCATTTTATTTTTAAATAAAAACTAAAAACTATTGTTTCTTTAAATATAAACATGTTGTTATAAAGGAGACTCGTAGAAGACTATGAAGTCTTATCATCGAGTATCTCTTTAAATGGTTAAATAAATCTAATTAATTTTTATATAGTTAAAAGTGATTAAACAATATACAGTCAGTGATACACATAAATATTTTAGTATAAATCTTGTTGTTCGTTTAATGTTTAATGCATGTCAATAAAATTGTTGATATTAAGTATAAGGTGTTATAATTTTTTTTTCAAGGTGGCAGGATTATTTTATGCTTTAAGTTCTATATTTTCGGATATTATTTTTTTATATAGGTACGGACCTTGGTAGGAAATAGAGAACCGTGAGAATTTTGTTGTTTTTTTTAGGCAATGTGAAGTTCCCTGTTGCTCTTATGATATATCTATTAGAGTTAGTTTGAAAAAAGTTATCTGAAAAATGCAATGGGAATAGTCCAAGATATTTAAGCATGAATAGAATATTTTGATAGAAGTTGATTTGGTAAACATTTAGTGCATTCAAGGTTTTTAGTAAAGGTTCAGCATGGGTGAGTTTATCTTTATTATAAACTAATCTTGATGCATGTTTTTAAGTTAAATTAAGAGTATTCATTTTGGATTTGTGTGTACTTACCAATTAAATATTAGCTTACGTAAGATAACTTTGGATTTAAGAAAAATAAAGAGATTTAAGATCATCTTGGGACGATATAGGTTTAGCTTTGTAGAGTATTCAAATAGTTTTTGAAATATTGGTGTTTATTGTACTAATATGCGCTTTTCAAGTTCTCTCAATAAGTATCGCAAGAAACTTAGTTGTTTCTGTTTTTTTAATGTTTACCTCGTCTATTTTTAGTGAGGGAAGTATAGTTGGTATACTATTTTTTCTGTATTTAGCGATAACTTATTTAATTTTAACCAGATGTTTAATCATTCAAGCTCTTTGTTCATACATTCTTAAAGATCTTTTATTGAGTTCGACTTGTGTCATTCGCAAACGTTATAACATCAAGTTTTTTGAGGTTTTTGTTAGGTCGTTAATATATAGAAGAAACAGAAGGGGTCCAAGAATGGAACCTTAGGGGACAGCGCACTCTATTCTTAGTAGTTTTGAGTGTTTATAATTGTCTGAAATAACAAATCGTTGCCTGTTGCTTAGGTAGTTTTTAAACCAGTCAAGGGTGATATTTTTTATTCCATAACTTTCCATCTTTTTAAGTAAGATATTTTGATTAACAGTGTCAAAAGACAGGTCTATAAAGATGTCTTTGAGCATACTGTTTTTTATCAAAAGAATTACTTTTACTATTAGTTAGGTCTAGGATTGCGTGTTCAGTTGAATACTGTTTTTGGAAGCAAAATTATTTGTTACTTAGAATTTTATTTTGGGTTAAATATTTGTAAAACATTATAGATTACTCGTTTGAGAAGCTTAGAGAAGGTAGGGAGTACCGAGATAGGTCTATAGTTGTTAATTAAGTATGATTCACCTGTTTTAAATATTGGTACTACTTTAGCTACTTTTGCGATACAACTACTATTTTAATCGAAGACTTGAAAATTTCAAGCATAGCTGTATTTATCGCTGTAAAGACATTTGCCACTACCCTACTACAGAAATCATCTATTCCTGGAGTTTTGTTTAATTTTAAGGAGTTTAGAGCAACGTTAAGTTCTCGATAGTTTAGTTCTTTGTACTTTAGTTCGCTCTGGGCATCACTTAGATATGATATTCACTCATGGGCATCACTTAGATAAGACTCAAACGATTTATCAAAAAACTCAATTTTTGAGGCAAGATTAAAGCCAATGTTAACAAATTATTCGTTGAATTTTTCAGCAATTGTATTTTTGTCACTATACTTTATATTGTCTATGATGATTCGAGCAGGCAAATTATTTGATTTAGTTTTTTTGTTCCCAATTATTTCTTTGTTGTTTTTGTTCCATGTTTTTTTAATGTCGCCAGTTTCATTTTTTATTTGCTTTGAATAGTAATTTTTCTTTGAATTTTTTATTTTTATTTTTTCAATTAAATTTCTGTATTGCTTGTAAGTATTTAGGTTTTTTTCATTTTTATTTTTTAAATACTTGATGTAAAGTTTTTGTTTTGTTTTTGAAGATTTTTTTATACCTCTTGTAATCCATGGACATTTTAAGTATTTTACTTTTAATTGTCGTCTTATAATTGGCAATCATTTTAGCGCTTTAAGAATATTTCTAAAAACTCATTATAAGCAGAGTTAGTGTGCACAAGGTTGCATTTTTGGTAAATCTTATCCCGCCTCATTTCCGATAGTGAGTCTAAACTGTTAAATAGTAAATTTATTAATATTTCGTTTATAGACATTAAAGTTATTTGTTATTGTATCTTGAAACAAAGAAAAATATATCGGAAAGGAATCGGATAAATCCGTTTTGATTACGCCTCTTTTTAATGAAAAATCATAAAATGAGTTAGTCAATATGTTTTCTATTGCAGTGATTGAATTTGATGTTACCCGGATGGGTTCGTTTATTATAGGGAAGATTTTGGTAACAGCATCTTCATTGTGCTGTAGACAGTTTATGTTAATTTTTCCAATACAGAATAACATTTTGTGCGCTTTGTTATTTTTTAGAAATATTTTTTTAAGGTGATTTGAAAATTTTTTTATATCACCTTTAGGTGGTCTGTAACAGGTGAGCTCCAGTATATTTTTTAACTTTTGGTTTATTATTTTAATTGTAAAAACCTCACCATAGGCATCAGAAACCGAAAGATTGTCTCAAACTTTAGTTGTAATATCGTTATGAATATGTCATAATAATACCTCCTCGTTTTTGAACTTTTCGCTCATAAAATTTTAGTTTGTAGTTCGGAATTAATAAGTTTGAATTTGTTCTGGACGATTCTTCATAACACAAGGTTTATGTTAAGCAAATCATACTGAACAAAAAGTTACATTTTACAAAAAAATGTTTATTTAAAATATTGTTAACTATACTTCTTATATTTATGTGTATTACCGTAAAGTTATTATTTAATGATTTTAATTCATTTTAAAAAGTTTTTATATCAAAAAACCGCGAGTTAAAAATATCTCCATTAAAAGAATGCAAATCTGGGTCGTTAAAGTTATCAAGTAAAACGTTTTAAGTGAACTTAAGATTTTATTTTTATCTTGGTATTACAGTAGTTTCACTACGATAGTTCTTGGTGTTTTGTCTTCTTTATACGACCCAATTCTATGCGCTCGTTCCACAATAACTTCGCTTGAAATTTTAAGTTTGTTTGTGAAAATTTTTTTCACAGATTTCTCACAGTCCAACTTTTTCCTGGCGAATCTTTCAGACCATCGATTCTTATTTTGTTACGACGAGAACATCGTAAGTCAGTATTTTTTTATTTATATTATTTCAAGACCATTTCTTATTTGTGTTAATTCTTCCTTTATTTTTTCTTCTTGAAAATTGAGATTTTCTTTCACTTCGTTTATATCCTTTTCAATGTTTCGCATATTTACTTTGTTGATATTTAATTCATTTTCTATATCCCTACTCACTATTAGTGTGAAGTTTTTTTCTTAGTTTTTTAACAATCTTTCTGTTTCTTTGAGCAAACTTCTTTTTTGTTCTTAAAACTTGTTTGTATTAATTTTTTCGATATTTTTGATCATTATTTCCATTTTTAAAATTGATATTCTTAAAGAGCACTCAAGAACACATTTCTTGAGTGCTCTTTAAGAATATCAATTTTAGAAGAAAGACATTTAAGAAAAAAAGACAACTGACATTTATTAATTGAATGTTAACAAATAATCATCATTTGAGAATATTTTTAAATAATAAACATTTAGTTATTAGGTTAATTAAACATATTTAATTGATATAAGAAATATAAATATATTTATAATGACGCGTTTCAAAAGTTTTCTGTCTTAAGTAACAGCTTTGTGACTTGAGAAATGACTGTTTAAAAAGTATATATAAATATATATTTTAAGTGAGTATATTGCGATACTGCAGTATATTGTATGTGTGCGAAGTATATGCGTTAAATAGAATTGTAAAAACGGAACCCTTTTTGAACTTTCATCCCCCCCCCCCCCTATCCCTTTAAGATGTATTAAAGATCTCAGGGGCCCTGGGTACATAAACAAATAAATTTTCGAAAGCACCTTCGTTACCGTTTTGAAATTAATATAAACCTATTTAGTTCATTGATTACATTATTTTGTGGAAGGACTTTAAGTTACAATCATTTTACTATGTTTGTTATGTAAAACACGAGGTAGTTTTGAACCAAAAATGTTGAACAGAACAGTCACTGAAATAAGCTTAAGAAAGCATGTTTTTGTTTTCAGCATTGCAAAAAATGTGCTATTTATGAAGAAAAAAAAGAAAAGTAAGTTTGATTATAATAAGCTTGACTCATTTTTGGTCTTGTTAGTTATTCTTGAAATTGGGCTTTTGACGTTTAGTTAAAATGGCCATAAAATTGGCAATGCCTCATCATATAAAGAATTCTTGAATAAAACTCATATTCAAAATATGCTGGAGTGTCCAGATTATATCTAGAAGTCCTTCAGGACAAAACTTAACTGTCTATTCAAAATTTATAAAGGTAAATGACACTCTTATTAGGGATTAGAAAACATACGGAAAGAAATATTCTTCCAATAAAGAGTTTCTACGGAATAACCAATACAATCTACAGTAATAACCAAATAAAATATACAACATAAGTTACTTTTGCCAATATTATTGCATCGGACTAAATCTGAGGATGATAAATACCATCACCAGTTTCGCCAAACAGGTGGTGCTAAATGGTGCAACTTTTGTTTGTAGAATTGTTTTCTGAAAAGGCGTTGAAAATGTGTTTCCACGGTGTTAAACTCGAAATTTAAATTTAGCCCTGAATAATACTATTTATATAATAAAATTACAGAAAAAAAATTATCCCTACAAAGCTATATAAAAACTTTTTTTTTTTTTGGCAATGCTGGAGTTTGATACTAAAGAAAAATATTTTATTTTTTTCAAACAGTAATTATTTGGAGTAGACTTCAAACAGGGATTTTTCAGAGTAGATTTTTTCGGAGTGGATTTTTTTGAAGGAGACTTGAAAATTTTAAAAATTAAGAAATTTTAACATAACCTTTTAAAGGTTAAACTATCATCAAAGGTCTCAAAAATCTTCAAAGATTAAACTATGCAATACTTATTACAAAAACTTATTTCTTTTCAAAAATCATTGAGGCAAAAATAGTTCGAATTTTTAAAATTAATTTTTTTTTTCGCCGCAGAGGTTATTCTATTAACAGGTAATGCAAAACAACGCAGAAAACTACAATATCTAGTTAAAAAAAAACTTTAAGAAAAAAAAAATTATTGCCATTGAAAACCAATCTGATGTTAATTTCACTTTTTTTTTTTTGATTCAAGAATAAATATTTTAGTATTATAATTTTTTAGTTATATAAATTTTTTAGTTATACAGGCGATCATTGAAAAAAATATTTAGATTAGAGTTTAAGGCAAATTGAGTACAGAAGATATCAAAAAATAATTACCAACCGTTTTATCATGGAAATATAATTTCTAATAAAATCTGGCAACTATTTTTTAACTATCACAGGGAGCGACATATCGTTTATTTTTTTTAAAAAAATGAACGTTGACTTGCGTATCTTTATTTATTGACGAACGTCAGCAAATAAATTTAAGAGATTTATGCCACATAAGTAGAGCTACCATAGTCCTGATTTTTACGGAGGAGCCCAGCGCTAAACTAATTAAAATTAAAACTTTTATCGCGTTCTCCAGCGAAAAGATCAGGACTATGGCAGCCCTACACATAAAGCAGTTTTATTTTCAAATAATTTTTATTCTAGTTAATAAGTTATTAAATACATCAAAGATGCTTGGTAAATTTTGTTCAATTTTTGTTTTTCAAAAAAATTTTATTTTACATTCACAAAATTATTGAATAATGCACAAAAAACTTTTTAAAGTATTTTTAATATGCAAACAAACATTACTTCACTTTAAGGAAAATAAAAAAATTTAAAAAAAAGCATGCAAAACTTTATTTATAATAAATTCATTTACTTTAATGTAATTGCTAATTACATAAAAGAAACCATGCTTAAACATTATGATTACTTTCTTCAATAAAAGAAAGCAACGAAATGTTTAAGCACGGTTTCTTTTGAAGTTTTTTCAAAACCATTCATTTTAATTAAAATTTTGGATGCTTTTGTGAGCGCATGCTAAAACCATGCTAAAACATAATTAGTTATTTTACTTAAAAGTAACGCTTTTGAAAAAAGTAATTTGGGGAGGAGACCGGGGCTAGTTGGCTCGGTTTTTACTCTATGAGCTCTGTAGCCCTAACAGTACATTTTTTAAAAATATTCAGTGTAGTCTTAAAGAGTATGGATTAGGATGTCTTATAAAATTTGCATTCATTTACAAAAAAAAATTCTTGGAGCCTTTCCGGACCCTCAAAAAAAAAAAAAAAAAAATTTGCGCCAACTTACCCCACCAAGGGGTAAGTTAGCGCAAACTATAAAAATGATTTTTAATGCACTATTAAGTGCAAAATTAATCGAAATTTTTTAAAAATTAATTTTTGCAACAATTTTATCCCAAAATTTAATATTACTTTTAGCTGGTACCAAATATTAGTCCGTATAAAAGCCAAACAATAGCCCACCTTTTATCTGTGGAAAAAAAAACTAAAAAAAATTTTTTTTAAATTTTTTTGTAAGAATAAATATTTTCAATATTGTTAAAAATTAAAAAAAAAATATTAATTTTATAAAAATAAATATTTTTTTCCATAGTAAATGCTATGAGCCAACTTACCCCGTAAAAAATATGTCAACTTACCCCGAAAGCTTTTTTTTTAATAAACACTCTATAAGATCCTGAAACCGTCAGCTTTGAAAAAAAAGTCTGACTGGATATAGTAAACCAATTATGACTAGAACTTTCAAAATAATTTTTTTTTATACGACTAAATATTTTCTTTGTAAAGTAAAAAGGAAGCGGTGTTCTAAAAGTTACGTTTTTGTCCAAAAAACGCATAAATCTCAATATCTTTCATGCGCATGCGCGAATCCTGACAATACTACAGTGAATGATGAAATGGTCAATAAGGAAGTTTCTGAGTAATTTTTGTCTCTTTCTGATGAAAGACTCTAAAGATAAACGCAGTTCGTCAACTTACCCCTGCGGCCAACTAGCGCCGGTCTCCCCTACGTTTTGGATTTTTATAAAAGTCTCTGAAATTAATCGTTTTTTTATTTTAAATATGTGTTTTTTATAAAAAAATAAAAACAAAATTTTATTAAAATTCGCACCACAAAATTTTATTAAAATTCATGGCACTCTTAAACAGCCTAAGTTTCTAACGTTTTGAACATCGATTTCGAAAAAATAAATAAAACTCTGAGGAGTAGGGGGGAGGGAAGGAGGGGCAGTCTCATGACCCTTTCTCTCACTATGGATCCGCCCTTGTATCAGCCAATTTATTCATGGGAGGGAATGATAAAGATTGATAGAGCTGTGATAATTTTTTTTAACTTTCGCTTACAATTAAGTTTACATCAAATGATAAATGTTTTAATTTTTTCTGGTTTTTCTGCTATTTATTTTGTTATTCTTTAGTTATTTTTTTTTTTAGTTTAATTTTTGTTACTTTAGTTTAATTATTTTTTTTAAATTTTGTTTCCTTTTAAGTGTATGGGTTATTTAATTTTAATTTGCTTTGTTTTTTTAGCGTTTTTTTTTATAAGCGCTAATTAGTCAATACTTCCAAAGAGCCGTGGACACGTTATCAAAACAAAGTTTTATGTGCGTGGTCATTTAAGACGTGTGATCGCACGCCTCTTACGAGAAGGTCTGTTATATAAATTTAAAACGTTTTTTTTTTTTAATTTTAGGAAAGCATAAACAACGAAAGTGTATCAAACAACAACTCGAATTCTCGACAATCTACAAGATGCGAAAAATATATTTTTGCATTCATTCTCGTGTTTTCGCTATCCACTGTTTTTTCTTTAATTTTTTATGGCTTCATAAATCATTTAATATCGTAGCCGGTGATAAATTATTTAATATCGAAACCTGTGATAAATCATTTTATAATATAGCCTGTGATAAATCATTTAATATTGTAGTCCACTAAAGTTTTTTCAAATACTATTAGTTTCATTTAAGTACGATTGCTAAAAGCAGTTTTGTAAAACACTTTGCTTTAGAATTAGAGAAATCATCTAAAGTCGTTGTGCGGCCGTGGCGCAGTGGTTAGAGCGCTTGCTTTATAAGCAGGAGATCCAGGTTCGAAACGAGCTTTGGACAAATTTTCGCGTCACGGTAAGGAAGGAGGCGTGGACTTCCCGGATGAATGCACTTCCGCGGTGCTCTGTGACAAGACCGTTGGGACTGTTTGGGGCACTTATGTGCTTTAATGCAAAATACTCAAACTTATAATAAAAACTTACAAGTAAAACTAAAAAAGAAGTTTGTAATAACCGAATAAATTGTAAAAACCAAATAAAAAGTAATAATGATGAGTTTTTTTCAATTTTTATTTTTGTTAAAATTTTAAAAATAATGATATTCTTATTTCCATCAAATGTAATTTTAAAATTTTTATTTATTTGATTTTTTAAATCTTAAGGAAAGTTCTTTCTTCCTTACTGCAAGCTTGATAATTCAATTGGTTATATACATGCTCTAACCATCCTCCTAGCATACTAAAAGTCTCCCTTTGACTATCGAACCAAACCAAAACATTGTTTTAATAGTTTTGCGGTAGACCTACGTAGGTATTTGGAGAAGGTTCATTGGAGTTTTGCTCATCAGTTACTTCGAGTATTATTGGTGGGAGTCGCTATTAATGGCTAGCCGATAATTTTTCGACATGGTTAATAGAGCCTAGTAATCGGCTAGCCACTTTTGGCGGCTGCCACTAATAGTTCACTAAAAAATCTATGTGAAAAACTACAGCGGTCCCCTCAAAATGCCTATATAAGTTCACTGAAATTCTGCTATAGAATGTTTGCTGGGAAAATGACAAAACTCCATTAAAACATCCAAATCTTTGTATTAACAATTGCGAAATAAAAAGAGAAGTGTCATTAAAATTTCTAGGAGTACTCCTTGACGAAATGTAATATGGAGAGATCATATAAAATATATTGAAGGTAAAATATCAACGAGCATTGGCCTACTTTATAAGGCAAAACCTTTTTTAAATTCAAGTTGTTTAAAACTCTTATATTTTTCTTTTATTCATTCCTTTTTTAATTACGCTTATATTGTATGGTGTAGTACCAATAAAAATAAATCAAAAAAACTCTTTAATATGCAAAAACAGGCGATCAGAATTATATCCAATGAAAGCCGCTATACACCCTGCCAACTTTATTTACTAAGTTATATATACTAAATATCTACCAAATAAATATTTTTCATCTTCTAATTTTTATGTTCAAAATTAATAAAAGAATTATTCCAAAAACTTTTAATCTCTTATTCAAAACAAATCAGAATAAATACTTAACTAGATATTCAAATAACACCTAAATACAACATTTTGCGGCAACGGAGTTTTCAATTTCAATTAGAGGACCTAAGGCATGGAATAAAGTACTCACGACTGAACTTAAAACTCTTACAATGTTAAATGAGTTCAAAGCTAAACTTAGACAGTTATTACTAAAAATTGATCTACCACAAAACTATTTCTAAAAATGTAAAATATCCTTACGATTAAAGTATATTCATTTTAGAAACGCTTAAGTTAAATGCACTTGGTAACTTTTCAAATTTATTTTTGTTTTTGTTGTTTAATATGTGTTGTTTTTATTTTTATTTTTTGATCCTTAGACTTTGGTTTTGTTATTTGAAGTTTAATATTTAAAAAAATAATAATAATAAAAATTAATTCATGATTTTATAATATTAAAAATTAAATTTTTCCGTGATTTTAGAAGAATATGGTTAAGTAAAAAGCGCTTCTTGTTATTTTTGAATAACACAGGTCAACAAAAAAAATTTTTTTTTCTGGTGCCGAGCAAACAATTTGTTTTTTGTATAGCATTTCTCATTTTGATTTCAAATATGCAACTCTTTTTTTACCATCACGTCAAGTTGTAAAGATATTTAGGTTCAAACCTTAAGAATTTAGGGTAAAGTCCCTAATATTGTCGAAAAAAAAGTTATTCAAAAGTATGTCAACGTAGGTCTCAAAAGAAGCGTATTTTCATAGAGATTTTAAAAATGTTATTCATTTGTAATAAAAATAAGTATTTTATGTATTATTGCTAAGTAACATTCTGTTGAAATTTTTTTAAAAGTTTTTAGTATTTTTTTACATAATTTTTTTGTCAATGAATTTTAAGGAAAAATATTTATATTTTCTAAAACCCTAAATACTAAAGATTTGAACCTAAATATCTTTACAACTTGACGTGATGGTAAAAAAAGAGTTGCATATTTGAAATCAAAATGAGAAATACTATACAAAAAACAAATTGTTTGCTCGGCACCAGAAAAATTTTTTTTTTTTGTTGACCTTTGTAATATATATATATATATATATATATATATATATATATATATATATATATATATATATATATATATATATATATATATATATATATATATATATATATATATTTTACGTGTGTTTATTTTATATTGTTAAAGGAAGTGCTTATTTTCAATAAAACTTTATATTTAAAATAAAAAAATAACTAAAAAATAACAGCAATAACAAAAATACAAAAACAAATAATAGGCTTACTTATCAACACTTGAACGACTTTATATTTAGCAAATCGTGTAGCTTTTTTTTTTTTTCTCCTTTTATTTAGCCGTACAAATATTTACAAGTTCCGTGTTTTATAATATATATAAAAATGGCAAGGACGAGAAGAAGACAGATTTGCCTTATCACCAAATCCCTTGTTTTTTCTTGACATTTATATAAATACATTGTAACTAAAATTAAATATAAAAAATGAGAGAAAAAAGAAAAATGTTTCAAAGAAGTTAATATAAAATCCAAAATAGTTAAAGTCTTTCAAAGTTGTTTTTAATACAAGTTAAAGAAGTAGTTTATTCTCAATAACATGAAGATTAACTTACGGTCATGCAATGCTATATATATTCAAATTTCAAAGTTATTCATTAAAGTAAAATTTTAATAAATCATTCAAGAAAACCAAAACCAACATTGTCTGCATTCTTTGTTTTTTTGCATTTTGGATTTTTATTTTCATTCTGCAGAAAACTGATAACATTTTTTTGTTTTAATATAAACTTATTTTAAATGAAGTATCCAAAAATATTTGTAACGCAGAGCGATTTCTTGATGACAAGACCGTCGGTCTTCTGCAAGTTTTCCGCGTTCTTTGAAGTAATTTCTAATACTTTACAGTTTTATTTTATATATTTTTTGTATAACGTAACTTTGTGATTTTTTTTTTTTTTAAGTTTTACTTACTTTGTAAAGATTCTGTTATATATTACGAATTTGTAAAGATTAAAGAGCAAAAAAATTAAAAAAAAAAAAAAAAAAATTACGTAATTTATCAAGGGGCTTGGCGATAAGACATATTAGTCTTCTTCTCGCCCCTGCTACATATATATCTTAAATGGCAAAAAAAAAAAAAAAAAATTGATTTTTAGATATGATTTGATTTTTAGATATGATTTGATTTAGATCGATTAAATATGATGGAGCATTTAAAAATAAAATTATTATTTTTTGATAGTCATTTTAGATTCATACTAAACAAATAAAGATGAAAAAAATTCTCCTTATCGATTCATTTTTATTTATTTTTTTAACCTTTTTAAACACAAAAACTTTGAAATAGCTAAAGATTTTAAAGACAACTCTAAGAGTTGTCTTTAAAATCTTTAGCTATTTCAATCATATGGAAAAAAAACTTCCTGCCTAACCGAGTGTCTTTGTTGTCCAATGTTGGTTGCTATATCGTAGGTAGTCGTAATCAGAAGGTATGTCGGTAGGTTCAATGGTCCAAAGATAATTTTACCAATGTAAATATAGTTACTAAGTGGGTCTTCCATGAGCAATTGCATTTTAACACAGTGGATAGTAAATATTTCATGAAATAATGAAGCAAGTAACGAAAGGGAAGTATAACCCTGATTCAAAATCACTTTCTAAGGACAGAATTCCTTAACTATATAAATTCATCATTGACCACATAAACAATATTATTGAAAAGTTAGATCTAGACGGTTGGGACTTTACTACTAACATATGGACGGTTGGGACTTTACTACTAACATATAGACGGTTGGGACTTTACTACTAACATATGGACTTCTTCTAATAATCTAGCTTTCCAATCTCTTACGCTTCATTTTATTAAAAAAAATTTTAAAGTTAAACAAATTCTTTTCAAACTAACCCATTTCATGACGCACATAATACCGACAATATTGTCGAAAAGTTAGATTATTTGATAAAACGCTTGAACTTGGAGAAAAAAATAAACATATACATAGGCAACAACTGATGAAGGTTTAAATATTATGAAAGATGTGCGCATTAGTAAAGTAACCAACGACAACTTTCGGTGTGCCATGACCTACTGTTATTATACGGCCTGATTTCTTGCATTTTCCGTAAAAAATTAAGAGGCCATGTTTTTTACAGCTTATTTCTAAATTTTGAATTATGTATGAAAGGTTTATTAACAACAACAACAATAACAATATATTTACCAGTGAATATTATACAAAGGTGCTGAATAAAATATTGTATTATAATATTGTAACAATTACTATATAAATATTTGCTTGCATGCATTGGTTTATGCATTTTTAGTCATTTAATATGTAATATATTCTGAACTGATTATTATGTGAATGTATCTGACTGATTGCCTGCTTCATTATATTCCATTAGAGAGTGGAATAATGAAATAGACATACAGACAGTCTATTATTATTACTGTATATCGTCGAAGCTTTTTTATGCGATGTTATTTAAGTGGAGATAATTCCAATAATAAATGTAAGTGAACTTTATATTTAAAAATAACTGTGTTCCTTTTTTTTTGATTTGTTTTAGTAATAAAATAGGTAATAAATGTGTTGTTACAAACTGTAAAACTGGTTACTCTAATGGTCCAAAAAAGTCAACATTTCATTTTCCTGAAAAATTTGATTTGCGAGAACGATTGATATACTTTGTTAACAGAAAAGATTGGGCTCCATCAAAATATTCAGCTATTTGTGTGAATCATTTTGATGAAAAATTTATTAAATACGGAAAAAGATGCACCTTGAAATAAAATCTTCTTCCAGTTCCGACTATTCAAACCGATGAAATAAGTGGATCGTCGACTCTAAGGGTTCCAAAGTTGCCCTGAAAAGAACCAACTTTGAGATATTTAGGAAAAGATGAGTTTGAAGATTTTCAAAGTGTTGATAAAATAATTAATCTTGATTCTTTGACAGAACAACATTCTCCGGCAGGCTTTACATTTAAAAAAGTTCATGATAGTGTTGTTTATTATAAACTATGTTTTATTAAAAAATCAGGCATACCAACTGTTTTTCAATCAATAACTGTAAATAATGATCTGTATGTTTCATTGTCATATAAAGACTATCATATTTCTTTACCTAAATGGTTTCGTAGTGGTCATATTTGCAAATTAACAAACTGGAGTATGTTAGAAAATTTTCCTGTCTATATTAGAAATAAAGCCAATGATATGAATTCAATTTTGACAGAGTTAAATGAAATTAGATTATATTCTCCTCAAGGCAGACCTCCTTATAATGGAGTTTTAAAAACATATCTATTATATAATATAATCCATTTAATAAAAGTTGTTAGGAATAACTTGTTGAATGGAAAAAAATTTGTTTTTCCTTCTTTTTCGTTTGATTTCTTCAGAGACAAAGTTGAAGTTCCAGCTGGTTTTATTACTTGGGATTTATTTCATAAAGTTTATGAAAAAGACCAATTATTAAATGGAAACTTGAAAAAAGCGAGGAAAATTAATTATCAGGTCACTCATCCTGAAAACAATAAACAAGATGTTGACCTTGCATTAGCAATTTTTGATGAAACAACTACAGCTGCGATACTAAGTTATTTTCCTGAAAGAAATAATGCTGCACAATTTTTATCATTGTTTCATAAGTTATTTATCACACTTAATTCAAAGCAGATGTTTAATACATCCAATCAGCTCGGCAATGCTGCTGTAAAAGGAGATAAAAAAACCCACATTTTTTAGAGAAATAGCAAATTGGATTGAAATTTGGTCAACATGTGAATATTTTACTTTAACTAAACAAACTTCTCATGCTCTTATAACAACATTACGTGCAACTGCATCTCTTATTGATGATTTTCTTGAAGAAAGCTGTACATTTGTTCTTACTTCCAGGTTAAAAAGTGATCCTTTGGAGCTACGCTTTAGTAAGTATAGACAAATGAGCGGTGGTCGATTTCTTGTAAGTCTTTTAGAAGTTTGCAACAGTGAAAAGATTTTGGCAGTAAGAAGTCTTCTAAAGGACAATATTAATTTCTGGGATGAAAATATTTATCAAACATTTGAATACTCTTTAGAAAACATTATGCAAGATATTACATTGTTGTCTTCAGAGATATTGGAGTGTCAACTTTCTGAAGATAGCATGGAAGTTGCTGTTACTATAGCAGGCTACATTGCTAAAAAATTGAAAAAAAGATTTAAATATCTATCTTGTGGTCAAAAAATGGTTTCTACAGACCAAGATGTTTTTATTAACGAATATCTGAAAATATCATCCAGAGGTGGAATTATATGTCCAAGTCAATCCTTGTCTGATTTTATTTGTCATCTTTTTAGTATTCTAGATATTATTTCTCCTATTCTAATCAAACATTGCAGTTATTCTTTATCAATTAAAAGTTTTGCAGAACAAATTTTTAAGATTTATTATAGCAGTGTTGATTTTACATGCGAGAATCACCAAGAATGGGGAATTAAATATGGATCTCGAATTGTTATTAATATTTTTTATAATAATTTACAAAAAGAATTTACAGATTCTGTACGAAAATATCAGGTAAAAGAGTTTAAAAAAGACAAAGAACTGATAGCTAATGCTAATAAAAGATTTTTTCTCAAATCCTTAATACATATAAAATTACAAACCTTTGTTTGTAATTTTTTTTGTAATTTCCTCATAAGAGTTGTAAGTAACCTTTGCAATATGTAAGTTTGTTTTAGTAGCTTAATAAAATAAACATTTGCCGTAAAAAAACTGGCCTCTTAGTTTTTTACGGAAAATGCAACAAATCAGGCCGTATAATAACAGTAGGCCATGGGTGTGCTGATCATCAGATACATTTAAATGTCACACAAGCTTTATCCTGAGCTTTATCCTTTATCTTTGTTCCTGACTAGTTAGAAATGTTAGTAAAACTAAACAAACTAGTTAGACGCTTCAGTCATTCTTCAGCCACAGGTATTTTGAGGAAAATTACTATTGAACATAAACATTCACGAACTACATTTGTTTAGAGAGGGGCAAATTGTTGGAGTTCTGACATAAGGCAGCTAAAATCCATTGATAATCTAAAATGATGTTTTGCTATTATGGTAGAAATATCAATTAAAATTGAAGGTACCTACTGTAAATACCTACTGTTTAAGAGGCTAAAATCCAAAGTATTGTTGAATACCTTAATTCAATCGATAAAATTTCCCAAACTTTAAGCTCTGACAAAGTCCCAACAATCAACTTGGTGATATTGAAAATCTATAATAATAGGAAAAAATTAGATAAAATTAGAAAAATAAGTTCTCTTGCATGTGTCACGAATATAACTCAAGCTCTAATAGCAGGATTTCTACAACATTTTCCAGATTGCGGTCAAAAAGTACCTGAGTATTTAATAGCACATTTTTTTGATCAAAGACAAAACGAGGAATAATCTTTGCACTTGACGAGAAAAGGTACAAAAATATCAAGGATACCGCTACTCAAACCAAAATTGATATGCGCCGAGGAAATTCAAGCGAAAATTCTGCAAGCATTACAAACTCTACACAACCATCGGAAGATGAGAATTCGTCCAACGAAGAGGCTTCAACCAGTGCTTTAAAGAAGCTATATGGGGAAAATGAAATAATAGAAAAAAACTGTCAGTCAACTGACGCTAAGTGTGATATAGCACAATTTGTTAATGTAGGAGTTGCACACGACAACGCAGATATTATTGAATATTGGAAGACCAACCGTACAAGATTTCTTTATCTCAGTAGACTAGCAAAAAAGATCTTATGCATCCCTGCTTCATCAGCTATCTCTGAAAGAGTATTATCAACTACTGGTAAAGTTCTATCGAAACGAAGAACTAGTAATTGCATTAAAAATATTCATACGATGGTTTTTATGAAAGAAAATATGAAGAAAATGGAGATCTTCGCCTGACCTGGGTATGAAGAAGGTAACAATAAAAAAACTCACTTATAAAAATATTTTTTTTTCTTCATTGTTTTTCTAAATTAAAATCTGGTCCAAATAGTATGAAAATAGAAAGTATTGCCATCAGGTAGTCTTTAACAAGTAGATTATCACAGGATAATGATTAAAAAAAGATACATATATCAATAGATAAGTGCACAAAATATATAAAAATATTAAAATAAATATTAAATAAAAAACGCTACATTAAACTATATTTTAAAGATAAATTAAGAACAGTTTGTAGATTTACTGATTACTATACTAACGAAATTTCAAAAACAAAATTTAACGATTATATTCGCTACCGCAAATTCACTAAACGATTATTTATTTGTTCAATGAATGTTCAAAAGCAAATACATTCGTTTAATGAATATTTCGTCGCGTTGGTTTGACAAGGTTCTAACTGACATTTTTGCCAAAAATGACTTTACCATTTTATTAGACTATTTAAATCATGATGAACAAAATAAACTGAAATTTACAGCGATATAGCGCAAAACAAGCCAGCTACTTATGTGCCAAAGTTCTATCTGCAACTTTGTTTAACTAATATTTAGTTTGACAAGGTTCTAACTAACTATAGCTGCATAATCTCTTGCTGGTTTTTATTACCTAATTATTATGATATAGAATTTTATACCCATCAAAAATCATATAAAAAATAGATCTGAAAATCTACAAAAAGTATTCTTATTGGACACCGATGTAGAATAAAATACGATTATTTGAAAATTAAAAAAAAATCTTTTTTATAACGTTACTGAAATTGACACCTGTCACATAGGGAAACAAAATACTGGTTTCGATTAGCATAGAAATAACTATTATAATTCAAAATAAAAGGGGATTTATGAGCTAAATTTATTTTTTTATTTTAAAGTAATTTATTTTTTTTATTTTAAAGTAATTTTAAAATGATGTCTTTGCATTAATAAATTTACAAACTTACCGCAGTCAATGTACATTTTGCCGTACATTTTATAATCTTAAGTTTACTAAAAGATCTTTCACCCTCTGCAACGGATATTGGCATTGTGTGAAAGATGCGCAAAAGTATGCATATCGACGGGAAAATTGGTTGCAAGCCGTTGGAATATATTTGATTTAAAAGATTGAGAGAGTTGCCTTTATTGAACAAGGAAGATGCTTTCAACCGGTCAAAGTGACAATTTTCCTCAACAAGATCATCTTCTTTAACGTCATTTGAATAGAATTTCGCATGTTGACGAGCTTTGTCATCATATAAAGAAGGGTCTTCAGACTGAAGCCAGATAAAGGAAAACTGAGAAGAAACCTTTTTCACCACATTAAACCTTGATTGAATTTGTAGAATTATGTGGTCCAATGCCACGTTGAAAATATTTACTTCAAAATTCTTTTCTGTATCGTCGAGGTAGTTTTCTGTATTTAATGGTTCCTCGTGGAGTTTTTTCACTCTTCTTGTGCGTTTAAATTTAAATTCTCTATCAAAGCCTAGGTTTCCAGCCACTAGCTTTGCGTCAGTCAATATACAATTCCACGACGAACGAATGCAACCTAGGTCATCTAGAAGTTGTTGAATGAGGATAACTTCTTCTTCAATGGTGATTGACTCCGACTGCAGACATCGACTAGCACCATCAATATTTTGCTGTGTCATACAAAATGGTCAGGAGAACTACTGATTCAAATGATTTAAAATATTTTCCCAACGATTTCACTTGATTTAGCATGTTCGCAGTTAAGTCAAGTTGATTAAAGGTTCTATCCAAAGCAGCAGTTAGTGCAGCCGTGGCGCAGTGGTTAGAACGCTTGCTTTATAAGCAGGAGATCCAAGTTCGAAACGAGCTCTGGACATATTTTCGCGTCACGGTAAGGAAGGAAGCGTGAACTTCCTGGTTAAATGCACTTCCGCGGTGCTCTGTGACAAGACCGTTAGGACTTCTTGGGGCACCTAAAATAAATAAATAAAAAAAAAAAAAAAAAGCAGTGATTTCTCGTGGTTTTTTTACTAAGGGTTTTACAGCTGCAATGTGGGCTGACCATCTAGTATCTGAGAGCTTGTAAAGTGATAAAGCAGTTTCTTCAAAAAGAATTTTCTATCTTGCTGGGCTGCAACTAAAGAACACGTAAAGGGCTTGGATACTGCCAAAAAACGTTTTTATCTCAGCGCAAGACTCAGCAGCATGAACTCCAGCTAAATATAAACTTGCGCTTTATAAATTCCTTGCGCACCGCAAGGAATGTATAAAGCGAACGGATTTTTTTCAAGTATATGAGCTTGGGCTCCATTATAGATTCCAACCATATTAGAACAATTGTCGTATCCTTGGCCTCTCAATTTTTGTAAATCGAGATTCACTTTAGTTAAAACATTGCAAATTAAATAAGCAATATATGCACCTTTCTTTTTCTCTTCTAGGGATCACGTTCAACAAACGTTTAAGAAAAAATTCCGAAAACGAATATCTAAGCCTGAAACCTGGGGATGTAATATAAAAAAAGGAATACCAAGCTGGTAAAAATTATACAAGTCGAAGAGGAAAACAAGTACCGAATAAGATCATTCAAACAAAAAAGAAACTGTAAGTACGAATGTGCTAAGAAAATATCAGAAGATGAGCGAAACGATATTTTTTTATCATTTTATGCCTTAAATTCAGCTACTGAAAAAAACGTAAAGGGCTTGGATACTGCCAAAAAACGTTTTTATCTCAGCGCAAGACTCAGCAGCATGAACTCCAGCTAAATATAAACTTGCGCTTTATAAATTCCTTGCGCACCGCAAGGAACGTATAAAGCGAACGGATTTTTTTTCAAGTATATGAGCTTGGGCTCCATTATAGATTTCAGCCATATTAGAACAATTGTCGTATCCTTGGCCTCTCAATTTTTGTAAATCGAGATTCACTTTAGTTAAAACATTGCAAATTAAATAAGCAATATATGCACCTTTCTTTTTCTCCATATCTTCAACGCAGAGAATCGTTCTTTAACTTCCCAAATCATCTTACCCGAGTTGAATCGCACAAATCGAAGAATAAATGTGATTTGTTCGGTGTGAAATACATATGGGGTCCCATCGGTAACTATCGTAAAATATACGACATTTTTTACTTCTTTCACAACTGCTTCTTGAGCTAATGTAGCGCATTCACTAATGAATTCGTTTTGTGATTGCCAGGAAAGATAGTGACCTTGCATTCTGGTTCCCTTATTTTGATGACGAGCAACTGTTTCAAGATGATTCTTTAATGTTTCGTTGTGACGAGAAATAAGTTCAAGGCAACTTAAAAAGTTCTCTTTCTCGTTTTTCTCCATCGACGAATATTTCCCTTAAACAATAATTTCTACGTTAGTTAAATGTATACCATAAAAGTTCTGTAACAATAAAGAACTTTTTTATTAGAAGCATCTCGTTTTTTTTACTTTAGTCTGATGAATGCGAAAATCACAAGGGATATTTTTTTGCCGCATGCTTTGTTCGTGAACAGACGTGTTTTTTTTTTGCTGTGTAAGAATTAATAAAAAAAAAAAAAAAAAGTTTTAAGTTTTTAGTATTTAATTATTTTTAATAATCTGTTTACACCATTTACATCAGACCAATTACTATGGAAGTTTCTATAAAAAACATCGAAAAACTAATAAAAAGCATGTTAGAGGAACAGAGAAAGTCTATTTTAAAGGAAACAGAAAAACTACTTAAAGAACAAGAAAGTAACTTTGCAAAAATCACTTGTGCAAATATGAAAATAATAACAGAAAGACTAGAAAAAATTGAAAGCGATTTGAACAAAGACAAAATAAAAATAAAAGGTATGTTAAAAGATATCAGTGAATTAAAAGAGAGTATTGATTTCCAAGAGGAGATTTCAATGAAGAGGATATCTGAAACTAACAAACGCATAGACGAAGTTAAAAAATTATACAATGAAAAAACACTTCTTGATTCGAATAACGAATCAAATTTTTTGAAAGAAATAAAAAAAAAGTTAGTAGATCTCGAAAACCGATCCCGAAGAAACAATTTGCGAATAGATGGTGTTAAAGAACTACCTGATGAATCTTGGGAAGATAGTACAAAAATTGTTAAAAAAATATTTTCTGAAAAACTCCAAATTAATAAAGAAATTATAATCGAAAGAGCGCACAGATCAGGGTCAATAAAGTCAGGAAAAGAGCGATCAATTGTTTTTAAACTTTTAAATTTCAACGATAAAAAGTTAATTCTGCTAAACTCAAAAAAACTACGCGGAACAGGTGTGTTTATTAACGAAGACTTTGCAAAGGAAACAATGGAAAAGCGTAAAAGACTCTGGGATGAAGTGATTAAATTGAGAAAAGAAGGTAAATACGCAATTCTCAAGTTCGATTCTATTTTTTGTAGAGATCATAAAAAATAATTTTTTTTTTACAATTTTTTTTTACATACAGTGTTAAGAAAGTTCTTCTAATTTATAACGCAATCAAAATGTCTGTAACAAATGATTTTAAATCGTTTAGTTGTAATTTTTCAGCATCTGATGAAAAATTTGATCCAGATATTAATTATTTCAATGACATTATTACGGATTGTTCTTATTACTATCCTAACAAATTAGAAGAATTTTTTTATAATTATACAAAAAGCAATAAGTTTGATCAACTAAGAATTCTTCATATAAATATTAGAAGCCTAAACCGCAATTTTGAAAATTTCTCAATTTGTTACAAGAAACCAACAATTTTTTTAATATTATTTGTTTAACCGAAAGCTGGATAACTGAAAAAGATTTAAAAACTACTTCAAATTTTAATCTTCCTTACTTTGATTTAATTTCTCAAGAGAGACTTATCAATAAACGCGGTGGAGGAGTTCTTATTTATGTAAAGAAAAATATTGCGCATTATATTAGGAATGATTTGAGTGTTTCTGACGGCGACAAAGAAATTTTAACTATTGAAATTCTAAACGATCAATCACAAAACATTTTACTGAGCTGTTGCTATAGGCCCCCAAATGGTGTGGCCGAGAACATGAGCATGTATTTTGAAGAAAACCTTTTCAAAATAGGCATTCTTGAAAAAAAAAAGAATTTTATTCTAGGGGATTTCAATATGAATTGCTTCCATTACTTTACGGACATTAAAGTTAAAAATTTTTATGATTCTATTTTTGAAATGGGAGCCATTCCTTTAATAAATCGCCCTACCAGAGTAACTCCTAAATCGGCTACTCTAATTGATAACATTCTAACAACTGATATTTTTAACAGTGACTTAAATAAAGGTATTTTAAAAACAGACATATCTGACCACTTCCCTATCTTTTTTATCATAAACAACTCTAAAATTATGACCAAAACTAACATAAAAGTTAAATTACGCAACTTTAACCAAAAAAATGTTGAGCAATTTAAAACACAATTATCATTACTTCATTGGAAGAACATCGACTTTAGTGATAACGCAAACAAAATTTACGATGATTTTTTTAATACATTTTACTCAGTTTATGATGCCAATTTTCTTTTACATGAAAAAACATTAAATCAAAAAAACATTAATTCTCCCTGGATTACCAAAGGTTTAAAAAAATCATCAAAAGTTAAGCAGAAATTATACATAAAATATCTAAAAAACAAATCATTCGCCAATGAGAAAATATACAAAGACTACAAAAATCTTTTTGAAAAAGTTCGAAAAAACTTAAAAAAAACATTACTATTCTAAAATTCTCAATAAAGCCAAAAATACTTGTAAACGCTCCTGGGAAATAATAAAAGAAATTATCGGTAAATCAAAACCGTGCTCAGGTTCCCTGCCACACATGATCAAAGTAGATAACAATAATATAATTAATTCTCAAACAATAGCTCACGAATTTAACAAATTCTTTGTTGAAATTGGCCCTAAATTATCTAAATTAATTCCTAACACTGAAACATCATTTAAAGGTTTTCTAGTACCGATGGATAATTGCATTCACTCGGATGAGTTATCTAAAGAGTTACTATTTGATGAGTTCGAAAAAGCCTTCAAAACACTAAAAAAAAATAAAGCAGTTGGACCGGACGAAATCAATGGTAACATAATTATAGATTGCTATGAACAATTAAAATATATTCTTTTTAAAGTCTTTAAATCATCAATCGAACAAGGAGTCTTTCCTGATCAATTGAAAATTGCTAAAGTTATTCCACTATTTAAAGGTGGTGACAAATCTGACATTAGTAATTACCGGCCTATTTCTATCTTATCTATATTTTCAAAAATACTAGAAAGAATCATGTTCAATAGAGTATTTAATTATTTTAGTTTAAATAATTTATTATACAACAATCAGTTTGGCTTTAAGAAGAATAACTCAACCGAGCATGCAATTATTCAGTTGGTACGTGAGATTTCCAATTCTTTTGAAAAATCTCAATTTACATTAGGAATTTTTATCGATCTTTCAAAAGCATTTGATACTGTGGATCATGATATTTTACTTTATAAACTTAATTATTACGGAATAAATGAAAGAGTTAGTAAATGGTTTCAAAGTTATTTATCCAACAGAAAACAATTTGTTTCTTGTAATGATCTTAATCATACACAGTTTTTAAATGTTTCCTGTGGTGTTCCGCAAGGTTCCATCTTAGGCCCTCTTTTGTTCTTAATATATATCAACGACTTGCATAAAGCATCAAATCTTCTAAGTATTATGTTTGCTGATGACATAAACTTATTTCTATCTAACAGTGACATCTACCTACTATTCTCCGTTATGAACAAAGAACTTCAAAACATATCTAAATGGTTTAAAAGTAACAAATTAACATTAAATGTAAACAAAACAAAATGGATTTTTTTCCACCCGCTCTCCAAAAAACGTTCTCTACCCCAAAATTTACCAAAAATTTTTATTGACCATAATGAAATAAAAAGAGATTCTGTAACTAAATACCTGGGGGTTTTCATTGACGAGAACATCACATGGAAACATCATATTAACTATGTCTGCTCGAAAGTTTCAAAAAGTATTGGAATTCTATATAAAGCGCGTACTCATTTAGATAAAAATAATTTAACTAAACTTTATTATTCTTTTATTCATAGTTATATAAGTTATGGAATTATTGCCTGGGGTAGTACTGATCAAAGTAAGTTACAATGTCTCCATCGCCGTCAGAAACATGCGATCCGTGTAATTAATTTTGCGGATCGGTTCTCAAATTCCTCAATATTTTTCAATCAAATGAAAATCCTCAATGTTTATAAACTAAATGTATATAAAAATTTATCTTTTGTTTATATGTGGAAGTATGATTTATCTCCTTTAATTTTTAAAGACCTTTTTATTTTGAAACCTCTAAGCAAGTTTAACATGAGGAATAATAACTATTTAAATAAACCACTCTGTCGAACAAAGTTCAATCAATTCTGTATCACTTATCGTGCAGCTCATCTCTGGAACAAAATTATTTTGCCTAACTTCGGCTTACCCCTAACTTATTCTGTTTTTAAAATTAAATTAAAAGATCTCATTCTCTCTATTGAAAATATCTTAGAATATTTTTAATTTGTCTTATGATATATAATAATTTTGAAATGTATGTTCAATCTTTGTTTTATACTTGTTGACAATTTGTTTCTATTTATCTAAGTACTATTTTAATATTTTTATGTTAATTTTTTACGTTCTCTTATTGTAAAAAGGCGTTTTTATAATACTTTATGTACTCTGTTTTGTAAAAGGCTCCTGACGATAAGATCATTTGATCTTCTTTTAGAAGCCTTGTTTGTATTTGAAAAAAATATGTAATTTATATATATTACGTCAAATGTAAACAAAAACTTACGAGAAAAAAAAAAAAAAAAAAAAATATTTTTAATTTAATAGCGCATCAGAGTACGAAATCAATGATGAGTTCTATTTTAAAATTTTTTCGAGGAATTAAAAATAATGATATAACACAAGTAGTATATACATTTCAACTATAGCACTTTAAGATTAAAAAAACTATTTTTATTTTACTACGGCATCTGGCGCCCCATCGATATCTGCCGCCCAAACTGACAAACTGTCCCTTGCCCCCTCCCCTCTCGGCGGCCCTGGAAAACGGGGACGACTGCAGTGAATTAAGTACACGGTTATCTTAATACAACTTTTTTGTGTGACTTAGGTCATGCACTTACATATTAAAGTAACTTTAAAAGCTTCGGAATAGTTGTTTAAAAAGATTTTTACTTGTTAACATGTTTAAACAGGAAGAAAAGGCGTTTTAATTTAACCAAAACTGCAAAAGATTCTAAACAAAATATTGTAGAAGCTTCTGGAAACAATGCCATTAATGTTTATGAAGCACAGACTGAAAATAATTTTGAGACATGAATGTACAACCTACGAATGATGCTGAATTAGTGACAAACAAATAAGAAAAATATGTAGTATTCCCCCTCGATCATCCTCTAGGTCTTAAGTATTTTAAATTATATTTATGGTTTGTTTTTATCATAAAATTTTTATCTAAAATGTGATTTTGACATTAAAATCTACTATTATATACAAATTTTTAACCACTTAAGAATGATTCAATTATATAATAAATATACTAGACATACTATTGTCTACTATACAATAAATATACTAGACATACTATTTTCTACTAAGTAATATTACTCTTCTAGGGATCACGTTCAACAAACGTTTAAGAAAAAATTCCGAAAACAAATATCTAAGCCTGAAACCTGGGGATGTAATATAAAAAAAGGAATACCAAGCTGGTAAAAATTATACAAGTCGAAGAGGAAAACAAGTACCGAATAAGATCATTCAAACAAAAAAGAAACTGTAAGTACGAATGTGCTAAGAAAATATCAGAAGATGAGCGAAACGATATTTTTTTATCATTTTATGCCTTAAATTCAGCTACTGAAAAAAGGAATTTCTTTATTACTTCGACTGATCGCACAACCACTGCTAGACCAAAAATAAACCACGAGGAAAACAATGATAGTGAAAATGCAAATACGAGGAAAACAATGATAGTGAAAATGCAAATACGAGGAAAACATTGATAGTGAAAATGCAAATAAAGAAACTGATGACCACGCTGAAAAACAAATTTTTTCAAAGAGTAAGTAGGCCTATATATATTTTTTTCATACAAAAGGAGAAAAAGTGCGTGTTTGCAAAACATTTTAACTTACTACACTGTCAATTTCACAAAAGCCAGTTTACACAGCTTACAACACCAAAGATGTTAAAACAAATACTCCTGCACAAGATCTACGAGGTAAAATCATAAAAGGCAATCGTACACCGCACAGTGATGCCAACTCAGCTAGGGATCACATAAATCTTTTCCAACAGTTGAGTCACATTATTGTCGTGTAATTACCAATAGAGAATACCTTGAGCACACCTTAATGTTTCAAAAATGTATAGTCTTTACAAAGAGTCTTGGTTTTCACATTCCCAAAAAAGATAGATGCGACCTTTGTGAGAAGTTTAAAGTTGCTGAAAACACTGATACTATATCTGAAAAATTGAGAGAAAACTTCAAAAGACATCAAGTTTTTAAAAAGGAAAAAAGATATACGTGCTGAAAAAGAAAAGATAAAAATGTTCCGGTTGTTACTTTTTGACCTTTAAAATGATATTTTGACTTCGCATGCAGAAATTAGTTCTCTTTTTTATCTGACAAAGCTAAGCGTGTATTATTTGGCATCTTATTTTTCAAAGGCGGGAAGAAGCGGCAATGATAATAATGGAAGAAGCGGCAATGGTGCCTTTTGCAAAATTTGAGTAATGTGGCAGAGGAAAACGACGTAAGTGGCTTAATTACTTGGTCTGACTCCTGCGTTCCTCAAAATTGAAACAGTATATTATCAAATGCTGTGTTACATTTTTTAAGAGATAATCCAAACATTAACTCAATCACTATGAACTATTCCCTTCCAGTTCGTTCATGCGTCCGAGAGGTGGACATGCCCATAGCAAAATTGAAAAGCTCATGAGGAAAACTGGTTTGTATAGTCCAATTGGATTGATAAGGATGTTGAAACAAGTTAACAGAAAAAATCCTTATCGTATCATTCAAATGAAACCACATGACTTTAAGGATTATTCAGTAACAGCGAAGCTGTTTAATTGTAATTAGTTCCTTTTTCTAACGTTCCCGTTCTAAAATTTATTCAAACATCTCACAATATACATTTTAAATCTAGTCATGATCGCAATGAACCTATGAACTGTGCGAATGTCAAGTTCAATGAATAACCTAACAGAAAGAATGCAGCAACAAGTCCATCAAATTCCACTGCTTTGAATGTAAAACCAAAGATTCAAATTGTACAAAGGAACTTGCAGACTTTGAAAAAAAAAGTAATAATCTAATTTATAAAAATTAGCTTTTTACTATATTATTGTTTCAGTAACAAAATTTAAATTAACTAACTGCTTCAGTCACAAAATTTCATAGTAACTAACATGTTTCCAACTACCGTTAAACAGCAGTTGGAACCTTGTCATAGTGAGAATATGACTATTTATTTATGACAAGGTTCTAATTGCATTTTGGGGTATTTATTTTTCTATGAAAAGTGAAACATTTTTTAATAAAAAATAGTAATACTTATATCGAATGCTTATGTTATCATGAGTAAAAAATATTATCGATAAGTTTTGATAATTTTTGATGGTAGGAACATAACAATTTTTAACATGATTTACTCAAAACTAATCGCGGTTCAGTTAGAACCTTGTCAAACTAACGCGACGATTTGTAAAACATTTATTTGCTGAACGATGATTATTTGTTCAGTAATCGTTCAACAAATAAAAACAAACAAATGTTCGAAACAGTTAAATATTCTATAAAGTTTATTCTACAAACGATTATTCGTTCAAATACTCGTTTATAGAATAACGGTCGCGACAGTTATTCTACGACGCGTCGTTCTCTATTTTCAATCAATCTACGAAAAAATAAGTTTTCGGTTTTCAAATCTTGATGATAAATGTTTAGATTTTTTTCATATACGTGGTTGAACAACCTAAACTTTTATTTATATAAAGCAAGAAGTTTCCTTATATTAAACCCACTCCCTGTTTATTAAATCTGGGATAAAATTCCTATCTCCCTCCCCCTTTTTTCTCCGCTCCCTCCCTTTGTATTCCAATGGGTGGTTTGATGCAAAGATCCTTGATAAATGTAGAAGAAGTGCTCATATAAGATCTAAGATGATATGTTATAGGTTGATTAACATACTGACTAAAACCATAGTTATTTATAAATCGTAAAAAAAAGTTATAGATAACACTGTCTGGACCATGATAAAAGTGCCAGTTTAAACCAGGTAAGTTAAAATCCCCACGTATGAGCACAACTTTATAAGTGGAACACAATTTAAAAAAACATTTAACTCTTGTTTCCATATCGTCAATAGCTATTTTTCCACAACCACAGCTACGATAAATCCCAATAACTTTGAATGTCTGATCATTGAGATCTAAATCTGCAGAGATGATTTCATAATTAATGAAACTCAAGAGGTATATCCACTTTAATAAATTTAATGGAACTGCGAAAAGTAAAGGAAATACAATTTAAATTTAGTAACAATGCTGACCAGTCTAACTGGGCTGATTTGAGCTTTTGTTCGTATAAAGAATTTTTACTCCTTAATCAATTTTATTTCAGAAAAAGTTTAAATGTTTTAAACGTTTTTAAATGTTTAAAGTTTAAGTGCTTTTTTCTTTAAGTTTCAAACATTATTTCAATTTGCATTAGGCCTAGGCATAAGTATTATCACCCACATCTAGTCAGCACAGCTTCAATATTACAGTCATATGTAAAGTTTGTATAATTCAAATTTGTTTTTTTCATTCTTTATTACTCTTTAATAAATCTTGCTGTTAGAAGTAATGTATACTATTTTTAGAAACTGTCGGTTGCGCTGACAACATTGTTTGCTTAAATTGTTGTTTTTTTTTTTGCCACGTCTTATTTACTTCAACCAAATTTTTCAAAACTGTTTAGAGCAAGTTTATTATAATATCTAGATGCTTTACATTACGAAAGGTTTTCCAACATTAAATATTTTTTTGATTCATTACTTGAATTTAATATAATTCCTACTATTTTTAAACCAACAAGAAATACGCAAAAAAACTTCTTCTGCCATTGACAATATTTTATCAAACAACTCTTATAATTCTGATTTTGAATCTAGTATTTTAATTGCTGATTTTTCTGATCATTTCCCCATTTTTCACATTGCACCTGGTATTTTATCTAATAGTGATAATAAAAAATGTCATGTCACTAAAAGAAAGCTTACTAAAAAAAATCTCAATAACTTAAAAAATAAACTACTTGAGGAGTCTTGGGAAAATGTATATTCAGCTAAGGATCAAAATGAGGCATTTAATAACTTTACGGCTACTTTTAAATATATTTTTGATACTGTCAGTCCAATAATAACGTCTGAAGTAAAAAATTAAAAGTTAAAAAATCTATAGCTGACGAGTAATCTTATAAAATTGTCTAATAGAAAGCAAAAACTTTAAATAAAATTTTTTAAATCAAAGGATGAAAGTGATGAAAAAACATACAAAGCCTATAAACAGTTTTTTCAAAAAAGTATTAGACAAGCTAAAATAATGTATTATTGTAATCTGCTAAATAAAAATTAATTATTAAAATAACATGGTCGATTATAAACGAAGTAACTGATAGAGAAAAAAAGAAATCCTTTAGCATACCTCAAAAAATATTTTGTGATAATAAATACCTTACAAATGAATCAGGTATTTACCATGAACTTAACAAACACTTTGTAAATCTTGGTCCCAGTCTAGCTTTAAAAATAGTGATACCAAATAAGAAGTTTGATGAATTTATTGGAGAAAAACCCCTATCATCTATATCAAATGAAAAAATATTGTATAAAGAGTTTAACAAAGCTCCGACTGAACTAAAGCGAAATAAGCGGATATGACGACATTACTAGCAATTTAGCAACGCACGTCATTGAATGTATTAGAAAACCTTTATTTTATCTAATATCATCTTCTTTTGAATACAGTTCTTTTCCTAATATGTTAAAAGTTGCTAAAGTCAATCCTGTTTATAAAAATGGAGATTATAATAATATGTCTGACTGCCGTCCAATTTCCCTCCTACCAGTGTTCCCTAAAGTTTATGAAAAAGTAATCTACAATCGAATTTATAATTACTTGAAGTTAAACAAACTTTTATATGAAAATCAATTTGATTTTCGAAAAAGTTGTTCAACATAGCAGCTACATTGAACTCATGTAGTGGGAGTATTTATAGACCTTTCAAAGGCATCCGATACAATTGACCACAACATCTTACTATCAAAATTAAAACATTATGGTATACTAATGTATTAATGGGTGAAAAACTATCTGAGTAACAGAAAGTAGTTTGCAATAAACAAAGAGTCAAGTGTTCTTGATATTGAGTGTGGGGTCCCTCAAGACTCAATATTAGGACCATTATTTTTTTAAATTTACATAAATGATATGCATAAAGCGTATCATCCATAGTATCTCCAATAATGTATGCTGATGACACAACTTTGTTTTACAATCATAGTAATTTAAAACCGATGTTTGGAACAATCAATACTGAACTGGAAAACTTTATTTATGTTTTAGAGCAAATAAACTATCCTTAAACCGTGAAAAAACTAACAACGTTTTATTTCATAAAACAGGTCAATCAATGTCTCAATCGTTAAAATTTCCAGAGTTGCTCATTAACAACTTAACAATAAAGCGGGAAAAATATGCAAAGTTTTTTGGTGTTTAAATTCATAAAACTTTATCATGGAGAAATCATATTGGACACATTGAATCAAAAATATCATCTGCAATAGGTATTTTGTATAAATGCCGCCCGTTTCTTGATTTCTGCTCAAGAAAAAAACTCTACTTCAGTCTAATAGTCTAAATAGTCATCTCACATATGCTAATATAGTGTGGGCTAATATACACAAAATAAAATAAATCAAACTATAAGGCTTACAAAACCATGCTTGTAAAGCAATTGATTATCTAAGTAGAATGGACAATCTTTCTAATGCGATAACAAATATGAAAGTCTTAAACTTGTAAAAACTTAATTTATATCAGATTCTTGTTTTTATGTTCAAATATAACAATAATATGCGATCAAACTCTTTTTAGACACATTTTTTTCATCATTTTCTCAAAGTTGTAATCTGCGATCAAATACCTTCTATAACTATTATATTAAAAAAACTAAAACCCGGGGTTCCTAATTTTCTATTATGTCACAAGGCTCCATAACATGAAAAAACTAGAAAAATCAAAAAGTAAAAGACTTAAATGGAATATCGTCGTTTAAACGGCAAGCAAACTTGCATATTCTTAGTTTGTAAAAATGATTGCAATAAATAAAAAATAAAAAACTATAAAAGTAAAAAATAAATTAAAAAAAATCAAATAAAAATATATATATATATATATATATATAATTATAAACTACGTAGTTTATTATAAAATACGTCCCGACATGTTATAAAATCTATAATATCTTGGGCCGTATCTCGCAGTAAGAGTGGCCGTCCAGAGATCCGCGCTTCAAAAATTTCAATACAACAAAGCCTCTTAAAAACGGTTATTATTTTTATTCTTTAAGTTTTTCATGAAAAACTTTGAAAGAAAAAATTTACAAGATTTGTAAAAATTACATTTTTTTTCTTATGCAAGAATTTTTCTACCTAATATATCTATTAAAACTGCTAACAAATTAACTCAAAAAACAAATCTGTCATGCAAAGTAAACAAGCCAAAACTGTCATCTTTTTGGTGGATTTTGGAGTAAAATGTGAAAAAAATTTCAAATTTTATTCTCTTTCATTTGATATAATCATCCATGGCCTACTGTTATTAAATATTATAATAACAGTAGGCCATGAATCATCTTGTACTATTTAAAAGTATAAAACATTTAAAAATTGCATTTTTTATGGCTTTGAGCCTTAGCAACGCATAAGCATTAAAACAAAAACTCTTTAACCCCTTAAGCGTAAGTTAAATCGGCTTCTTTTAAAACAAAGCACTATATATCACCAAACTCAATTCTACTATAGATTAAAAACTTACTAACAACAGTTTATAAAAGGTTGCAAGAAAATTAACTACTACTGAAATATCTCCATGGTTAGACACAAAATCTGAAAAAGTCCTTGAATGCCATCATAAGGTCCAGAGATTCGAAGAACAAAAACACTTTTTTCAGTAAAAAAATAGTTGAAATAGTACCATACTCTGCTGTTATTCATTTTATTGATAAGAGTAAAGATATTTTGAGTGTTTAAAACTTTGACTGGGTATATAACAGTCATAACATCTACTCAGTTTGACAAATCTTGTGTAAATCAAATGAAGCGAAAGTCAATACAAAAGCAAAGAAAAAAAAGCTAAGATCAGTAGTCAAAGAGTAACAAAAGCCAAATGAAACTGTTTATCTGTCATATGTTTATGGTGGATTTAAAACAAGATTTTACTCAAAAAAAAAATTAAATGTGTTTTTTACAATTTTTGATTTTCGAAATACTAGGGTAACTTTGAAACGTAATATCTTTACAATGGCTAATGATCTTTGACTGAAATTTTTAGGCTAAATTCAGAGTACTACAGAAATTTAGTTAACTGATAGGGCTTTAAAAAATCCTGTTCAATTTTTTAGTAAAGAAATTAGTTACTATATTAAATCAAATCACTTAGTGTTTTGAGCATATTTTCAATAATTTGTGATTAAATTTAAAAAAAGTCCTTAAATTAAAAATGCATCTGTCAACCGGAATAAAAAACTATAATGCAACAATATATTAAGTTTAAACGAGAAAAAATTTATGAGACATTACGTCACAAAGTTATTCAACTTTAGGCAGCTTTTCTGCCATTATGGATGTAAAAGAACTTCATTTCGTATTTTTTTATATATCTCACCAGAAAAATATTAGTGTTTGGCTTTATTAGTGTACCACCTTCACGACAAAGTCTTTTATTTAATTCACCACTCATACACTTTGAAGTCGCTGTGTATGCGTAACATTTTTGTTGTAAACATGTATGAGTTTCTGTCAGGAAATCACACTGTTGATAGTGTGATGGTAGATCACAATACTTCTAAGTTGCACTTGCTATCAATATTTGTTAATTAATTTGAATCTTGAACTGAATGTTTCGTAGTTTTATTCAGTAGCTTTCTAGACTTTATTCAAGTACCCTTTTAGAGGTAAAATTATGTACCTTTTAGAGGTAAAATTATGTTATTATTATGTATTTATAGTTTTTTGGTATTAGAAGTATATCAGGCCAAGTATAAACACATATATCATATAGAATAACAATATGCACATTACAGTTTTTTTATTTTTATAACATAAATGTGGAAAATAAGCTCAAATCGGTGATTCCGTCACGATGGAATTCATCAATTGTATTGAGTTTTTATTTATTGATCAATGTAAATATTACTCAAAAATTATAATTTTATGAGAATATTTTCGTGACATATGTCAGAAGAATCAACTCGTTTAAAATATTTCTTAGATTATTTGTACATAAATTTACTGTTGTAAAATTATGGTTTTTAAAAAAAAAAAGTTTTTTGCAGATATTTAGAGATTTCTGTCGGCTATGATAAGAAAGAAACATTAAATATCCTGTCTTTTTCTTCTGTTTACAAAAATGAATATTTTTATTTCGGATTTACCTCAACTTTCTTAAGGTGAAAAAAAAAAGATAGATATGATATATACTTATTTTAAATTTTTTATCTGCACTAACCCATTTATAATTTTAGCTAAAAAATGGTCTTTTATAAAATGGGTTGCAGGTACCATCACATATATTTGATAACACTGATATTTTCACATTTATTTGTTAACCAGATATCATCACATATATGTGAAAACCCTGAAGCTATTGGCTGCAGACCATAAAATTCATGAAATTTTTAACGGCAAAGACCTCTTTCTTTTTCTTTTTTTCTTTTTGATATTAGGTGCCCCCAGAAGTCCTTACAGTCTTATTACAGAGCACCACGGGAGAGCATTTGAAATAAGTTCACGCCTCTTTGCCAACCGATGTTATAAAATTTTCTCAGAGGTGGCGTTGAATCATGATCTTTAGCTTCTGAAGCAAGCGCGCTAACCATTGCGTTTCGGCTGCTTTGAACTGTGAGTTGCATTAGTTACATCAGTAACGTAAAAGTACAAAATAACAAAACTTTATAATATTTTATTTCTATTATTCTTTAAATAACTATATATTTAAAAAAAAGCACACACGATCTGAAAAAATTGTGAACCAATGGAATGATAAATTATAAATCTTTGTGCAGCTATGGTCTTTTTTATACACTTTTCAAAAATTAGCTCGAATACATGTCGATACATAAAGCAGTGTACGTTGAAAAATTAATTTAAAAAAATGATGTTACAACCTTACAAACCATATTTTAACATACATTCTTATTTTATTATAAAATTTGTAACTAAATTTTTTCATAAATTAAATTTAAACGTTATTTTAAATGGCTTATACTAATTGCCTTAGAATGTTTATGACATTTAAGACCTTAACATTTTTTTAATGAGGGGTCGCTGCTACAAAAATATTAACAATTATATCAATTAGTCGTTGAATTGGAATTTTTCTACCTAACTTATATATCGCAATTCACTGTGTGATGGAAAAATTATAACTCCTATATGATATTTTTTTATTATGTAAAACATAAAATGTTTGCTTCTTTAAAAGAAAAAAAAAGTGGAAGAAATAACGTTTAATGTTTAAATAAACTTCTTTTGGTAAATTTAAACAACTAAGCCTTTTTTCTCTGATGCTTTTTATAAAATTAAAAGTGTCTTGGTAACTCATGCCTTGTTTATAAACTGTAATTGTGATTAAATTCATGTGTAGAGTTAAATTCATGTATAGAGTTTGGACTGTTGTAATTGTAATGAAAACAAAAACAGAAACAATAACTATTGTTATTTTACTAACTTTTTTAAAAACAATAACAAATAAAAATAACAAATAACAAATAACAATAACAAATAACAAATAACAATAACAAATAACAACAACCTGTGATTTACAATATTTGTGATACTGTAATACAGTAACAATAAATATTGTATTGCAATTCATCTTCATAATACAATAACAAATATCTGAAAAAAAAAGTATTGTAATGACCCACTACAATAACAATAGATATTGCATCACAACTCATCTTTACAATACAATACCAATTTATTGTTATTGTAATGAAAAAAAATATTGTCATGTCAAAACTTAGTCATGTGACCAGAAATAGAATCAATAATCATATATTATTTGTACCCTATTTCAATAGATACAATCAATATATGATAATCGATTCTATTTCTATTTTATTTTTCGAATATCACTCATCCTAGTTGCAAACATTACATAGCTTTATAGAAGTGAGTTTTATTTGACCTGTTTCTCCTTTACTGCTGGGGATAGATATGTATACATAATCAATTCCTACCATTTCTTCCACTTAGTTTTTTCCTTTTACAACAGACATTAAATGTTTTGATAACACTTACTCTAGTCTGATAGATGATGAGTAATCTGAAAATGTAGAAAAAATTGTAGCAAAATAAAAGTTCACATGTTTAGACAATATAATATATAATTATCCAGGTCAATGGTTCTCTGATTCCATAATGCTGTAATTTATTACTCGTTAGTGGTTATTTATAATAATAAAAATAAATTATTTTCACGCGCTTTATGTAGTTAATCAATTCGTTTAGACGTCATCATCCGGTGAAACATTTCAATATCAGTTTAGACAAAATTAAAAAAAAAGGCAAAAGTTATAACACATAATAACATTATAACATTACAAACATTTTATAAATTTTATACTTGTATGACTTTGAATAAGTGTTATTAATGTTAATACTAAATAAATTATTCCTTCAACATTTATACAATTGAACTCAAAATAAATCAAACTATATATGTAAATGACTGCTAAAAACGATCTTCACGTGCCCTCTGAATTTTTTAGTGCCCAAATAACAATAAATGCGTGTGACAACGAATCTAAATACTTTAAAATGCAATAGCTATTGGTCTTTAAAATAGTAATACAATAAATACACCACAATATTTGTTGAAACTGTTTTTTATCAAGACAATTCAATAGTTATTGTAATAACAATACAATAGTTATTGTAATTGTTTTACATCACTGCAATACAATACAAAAGCTTTAGGATTTCTATGTATTGTTAGAACAAAAACAATACAATTGTGATTGTAACTGTTTTTCATCACAGCAATACAATAACAATAAATAATGTTTTATTTACATCTCTGGTATTACAATACAATGTTATTGTATTTTAATGTGTTATTGTATTTAATTTTTAAATTACAATTACAACAGTCCGAACCCTATTCATGTAAGTCAGTTTTATAATACACACCTGGCAAACTAAGTTTATGTGGCTTTAAAATAATATGTTTCAAAGCCACAGTTCTATGACGCACTGAACAAAAATTAGTTTTTTTTGACAAAAAGTTTAAAACAATTAAATTTGTTAAATATAATTTTTGAGAGTGTTTATTTTTTTAGTATATTTCTTTTTCATAAACATTTTGAGTGTACTACTATTTAAAAAGTTGAAAAAAATAAATGAATTCCGTAAATGTAAAAGATAACTCCGAAAATCAAACTTTTGGCGTCTTACAGAATGCTGATGAGCTGGAACGAACATTTTTAATCGAAAAAAAACATGAAAATGGTTTTAAATCTAATAACGACTTGATACTTTCAATTCGCGATAAACAAAATCCGATAATCCAAAAAGATGATGGCTTTTCAACAGAAAATTCATTAAATTCAACGTTGCCTAACTACAAAAGTTTGATTGAAAAGTTTATTATAGATGAACCACCAAAGTTTGAAGTAGTTACCGGTAAAAAGTTGAACTTTGAACTGGTAAGTTTTGACTGTTACTTAAAATACCATTTTGGTAAGAGTATGAATATAAAAACTTTTTTATATTTTTATTTTATGTTTTAAAGTAACTCAACTAAACTACAATAAACTTTTTTATTGTTGTTTAGCTTGTTTTTTTGTTTTTTCTACCGTTTAAATATAGGGTCAGTCTATTAGCACGCTCGTGCAAATAGAGTATACCTTATAACAGCCTATTCGCGCGTTAGAAAAAAAATTAATTACACTAATTCAAAAAAATAAAGTTTCACTCGTGTTTTGAAAGCAATTTAATCTAAAGTAATAATAGAAAATTAAAATTTTTTAAATAAAGATAACTTTTCATTCTCAAATAAATAAAATTGTAATAATAGTAACGTGATAAAAAAAACTTTGAGAAGTACTTTTTTTAATTGAAAGATTGCCTGACAAAACTCTCATTGATGTATTTACACTCCATTACACATATTCCTAGATAGTCAGTCTCCATATATAAACTAGACTGCGCCTATCCCAAAATAGTCAGTCGACGAATGTACACTCAAATGTTCTAGATTACTTTTGAATTTAAATATCAAAAAAAAAATCTAATTTTTTATATTTGATTTTTCAATTTTCATTGGAGTACTTTGCTTTTTTTTTATTAAACGTGGAAATAGTGAATAGAATATATTTAATTATAGCCTATTCACACTAATGATATATATTGTATAATGTAGATGTCTAATTTCGATACTAAAAGCCGCTTTTGTCCTAATTAAAAATCGCTTCCATTTTGTTATATATATAGTTTCATTTGATTGAGTTTAGATTAAAACTGAATCTTAAAATTAAATGAATTGAAATCCATAAACAATAACAATGTTTGATTCATTTTTAACCTGATCTTGAGTAGGAGAGAGTTCTACAAAATGAATAGTTTTAAAACTAAAACAATAAAATCAATTAGATATATTTTAGTCTTTGCAATTTCTTTTCTATGATAACAAAAAGTCTCTTCAGTATGCCTTAGTTAACTTAATTCAAACTGTTTTTCCGAGCAGTGGCCAACAAGGTTCATGTTTTAGAGTTCAAGGTTTAGAAAGTTGCGAAAAAATAAACTGTGTTAGTAGCCCTACCTTTACTGTAGGATCACTACAGTAAAAAAATTTAAACATACTTAACACTATGGAGTCTTGGGGAGGTGAATTTATTTTAGGAAAAAAATTTTCTGATTTTTTATGGAGTGGGAGGCGGTGGTGACCTCTCTACAATACCCAGGGTATGTATGTATGTATGTATGTATGTATGTATGTATGTATGTATGTATGTATGTATGTATGTATGTATGTATGTATGTATGTATGTATGTATGTATGTATGTATGTATGTATGTATGTATGTATGTATGTGTATATATATATATATATATATATATATATATATATATATATATATATATATATATATATATATATATATATATATTTGAAAGATGACATCTTGTATGAGAGTATATTATATATTATTTTAAAACATCAAGAAATACAGTTTCTCTCAATACAAATAATATTATTTTATAAGAAATTTTCGCTGGGTTATAGATACCAGCATCATCAGCTTGTAAAATGTTACAATAATTTTTTTTATCAAAATGATATAACGGTATCACTGACTTATCTACTTGTTATTACTCTGGAAATGTTCATGCTAGGTTGTCCCTCTAAAAAAATGTTCGCTCTAAATCTAAAACTTGTGTTCTATTTGGAAAATTCAATGCACATCACTAAGGTGAAAAAATTGACGAAAAAATTTGATTACCTCAAATCCTTTAATAGCTTTATTTTTGACATTCCAATTATATTCACGAGCTAATTTATATTCATACCTAAAAAAAAGTATATAAAAAATTCATACCCCAAAGAAGACAAAATAAAAACAAAATTCCATCAGAATGCAACAATCTTCCAGTAGTGTCTTTACCTTGGGTACCAGGCCTTTCACCAAAACTTCGAAAAATATTCCGAAAAGCAGGGTACAGAGCAGTATTTAAATCAAACCCAAATTTAAGATCTTTATTAACATCAAAAAACAAAACAAAACTACCAAGTCACAGCCAACCTGGAACGTATATAATAAAATGCAACTGCTCCAAAGTCTACATAGGTGAAACAAAAATGCAGGTAAGTACGCGGATGCATCAACATCAGAAGAGCATTAATGAAAACAAGCCTAATCAATCTGCATTAGCATATCATAAAACCTTTTGCAAAGAAAATATTATTTGGGAAAAAACAAGAACGTTAAAAGTAGAAAATAAAAAGTTTGAAAGAAAAATTAGAGAGGCGTTAGAAATACAAAACAACATGTGCTCTGCGCGAAACGGCGGAATTAACCTTGATGAAGGCCAATATGTAAAAACTATGTTTTGGACGCCATTTTTAAAATTTAAAAATCAAAAGAAGCCATTCAACCGCTGACGTCAATAGTAACAATTTTATATAAACTATAACGATTAAAAATTATTGTAACATTTTACAAGCTGATGATGCTGGTATCTATAACCCAGCGAAAATTTCTTATAAAATAATATTATTTGTATTGAGAGAAACTGTATTTCTTGATGTTTTAAAATAATATATATATATATATATATATATATATATATATATATATATATATATATATATATATATATATATATATATATATATATATATATATATATATATATATATACATATATATATATACATACACACACACAATATTGTGAAAAAGTTAAGAACCACTAAATAAAAAAAAATATTTTTTTCAAATAAAATTAATTTTTATTCATAAGATAATAAAATAGTCTCTTTTTTTCAAACATATTAAGTAGAACATGAAAAAAAAAGTTTTAATTTTTGAAAATTAGTTCATAGAACCTATAAAAATAAGGATTAAATATTATGAGTTAATTTTTTTAAATATATTTTGTGTGAAAAAGTTAAGAACCACTAAATAAAAAAAAATATTTTTTTCAAATAAAATTAATTTTTATTCATAAGATAATAAAATAGTCTCTTTTTTTCAAACATATTAAGTAGAACATGAAAAAAAAAGTTTTAATTTTTGAAAATTAGTTCATAGAACCTATAAAAATAAGGATTAAATATTATGAGTTAATTTTTTTAAATATATTTTGTGTGAAAAAGTTAAGAACCACAAAGAACTTTTTGTGCTAAATGCGACGGAAACGTCTTTTTTTGATTTATTTTATTACTTTTTTTTGTTTAAATATTACCTGAGTCATTACCAATAAAAGTATTAAAAAAATATATATTTAATTTCAAGCAAAAAAAGTTCTTTTCTCTTGAAAAAATGAGCAGAAAAGCTAAGAAGCTATGAAGATCGTGTAAAAGTGGTGCCAATTTTTCACCAGGAAGGTTAAACCGCTCGTGAAATTGGAAAAATAATAAAGCGATCGCATAGTTCGGTGCTAACAATCATCAAAAGATCCAAAAAGTCAAAATCTTACATTGATCGCAATTGTTCTGTAAGATCGCGTTTGACGACACCCAATGATGATCGCCTTTTAATCAGGTTGGCAAAGAAAAATCGAACCATGCTGTCGTATGAATTAAGTAGGGAATGGAGGCTTTCAAATGGACGTCAAGCATCGGCATCACTTGTGCGTAGGAAACCTATAGCTAATAATATGTTATGGAAAAAAGCTGTTCTACAACCGCGACTTACCAAACAATATATAAAAAGCGAAAAGAATTTTGCCAAAGCATCAAAGAATGGTTTAAAGAAAAATGGAGGGCAGTAATGTTCAGTGATGAGATAAATATTGAGGATGATGACCGAAAAAACCGAATTATAGTTCGCAGGCAGCCTTTAAAAAAATATAATCTCGATTATATCGTTCAAAGAACAAAACAAGGTAGCGGGTCGGTTGGAATATCAGGCCTTGTTACGAGATTTCGCTGCGTAGCGAAAACGCGTAGCGCATTTCTAAGTAACTCAACTCAGCAAATATATTTTGCATCGTTAGAAGTTATATTGCGTCACTAGCGTCTTTTCAAATACCGCATTGTAATTAAAGTTATTTTATTAACGCGTTAAAAATCATACAAACAGTTTGTTTTTTTCTCACTATAACAAAAGTTACAAATAAAATCTAAGTTCTTATTAAAAAAATCATTTTTATTATTTTTTTCAAATATGAACTAAATTTTATTTTGAAAAAAATATTTTTTTCATGAAACGTAAAATATTTGTTTATTTTCTTATGATTTTGTATTTGGTTTTTGGTTATTTTATTAACTGTTAATACATTTTTTCTTATTTAATTTGTGAACTCTTTTTAATAATGTTTTTAAACAAATTTTTTTTTTGTTATTTATCCAGTTACCGATCACAGTGGACCAGAGAGACCGCCAGGTTTTATGTCGTGTCAATTGAATCAAACCGTTTTTATTCAAGAGTATTTTTAGTTTATATGTAGAAAAAAGGGTTTTTGAAATTAAAATAAAGTGCTAAGGGCCAAAAATGGGCCAAAACAGGGTGTTAAGATAGTTTCCACCTACCCATTTTTTCAATTGATTATGATTGAAAATATTATACTGATTAGAAATCATATAAAAACATAGGTCTGAAAGTTACTAAAAAGTGGTCTTTTTTACATTAGAAGTTAAAAATATTTGAATTAAAATATAAAAAACCAACTTCTTTTTAAAAATTCCTTTTTGCGCCTTTAAAAATTTAACAGAAATGAAGTAACTATTTATGGTGTCTGAAAAAACTGGTTTTTATTATCATCAATTGCTGAAAAATGTTTGAATAATTATTATACAGAAGAAATTTAGAAGCTGATATTTTTTAAATGATGAAAATAACACTAAATTATAAAAATATAAAATAAATGATAATTTTTATTTATAAACAAACGTTAACTAAAAATAACAAATTAGGCAACATTAAAAGTATAATTCTTTCGCATAGCAAATAAAATCCAGGGTGCGCGATTATATAAAGAATTTTATATAATCGCAAAAAAGATAGCTTAAAAAGGGTTTTATATGTGGATATTGTGCTTTTATATTACTTTTCATAAATATATATATATATATATATATATATATATATATATATATATATATATATATATATATATATATATATATATATATATATATATATATATATATATATATATATATAATTTATTTTTTATTATCTTAAAGATACCTATAAATTTATATTTTATTATTTTTAGTATAATATCTTATATTGCAGATTATAAAAAATATAGCGTATCTAGTTCTTTTTTAACTTGTTTAAATGGAAAATATTGTTTTTCAACGAGATGCTGTATGCTGCTGTTGTTGGCAAATGTTTGGAGCCAGATCAAAGTCTTTAAGTAGTGTAAATTCAACTGTAGAAGAAATGATGAAGTTGTTTGTTTATTCAGGATATTCTCTGGATGTGTGCAGCTATCCTAATGTTATATGTTCTGGTTGTCAGAGAAATCTCTACCTACTAAAGGCTGGAAAACCTCATCGAGGTTTATGGGGAGAAAAGATTGCTAAAGTATGTAAATATTAAACAAAACAATAAATCTCTAAAATTGATATATATATATATATATATATATATATATATATATATATATATATATATATATATATATGTATATATATATATATATATATATATATATATATATATATATATATATATATATATATATATAAATATATATATATATTCATATATTTATATTTATATATATTTATATCATTAATTAATAGCTTTTAAATTTGATTTAAGATTGAATGGAGGATGATGACAAGAACAGCTTCATCTTCAATAATTCATACCAAAGAAGTTCCTAATATATTAAACTCAAATGTGTCTTCCAAATTATGTAGTAGATGTTTTTCAACTGTTGCACAAGGATATTTACACAACTGCTCTTCTTTATCTGCAGTAGAGAACCTGATCTTATTAGCATTAAGTCTAGGAAATTTGCAAGCAGAGCAAGTTGCGTCTGGTATAATAAAAGCAAAAATGAAGACTGACAAAATTGCAAATGGGGAACAATTTATTTTGTCTTCTGGCGGAAACCCATTGACGATTACAGTTGGATGTCCTGATAACAAAGCAAAGAGAAGGTACATATATAGACTGTTGAATACATATTTATCAAATGAGAAAATATTATTATTTTTTTCATTTATATCTAGGTCAGTAAAACAAGTATCTCTTCAGATGATTAAGGAACTTCAAATAGTGTTAGAACTTTCCCTGAATAAAACAGGGGTATTGATATCTACTCTTCGAAAAGGAATGGGAAGTAAGTCAGCAGTAGAAAACAACATTTTTGGAAAAATGAGTGACCTAGAAGAGTCTTTATCTCATTTTTATCAAGTAGAAAAGGTAGCACTAATATATTTTTTAGTATTAAAAATTAATTATATCGTTTAAAGTTTTTTTTTTACTTATTGTTATTTTTCAGGTCAACTTCCTTGATAGTACTGATGGTACTTCTATAAAAGACCTTGTTTTTGTTCAAAACACATCTAGTTTTATTCTAGATTTAATAAATCAACGTAGTCTTGATCCTCAATCAGCTTTTGTTCGTATTTCTATGGATGGAGGAGGTGGTTTCATGAAGGTCATTGTAAATGTTTTTGATGTTAATGAAAATACTACTTCAAATTTATACTTAAACAGTGGTGTACAACGCTGTCAAATCCTCTCCATAGTTGAAGATGTGCAAGAATCAAACTTCAATTTAAGAATAATTTTAGAGAAACTAAATTTACAAGATGTTAAGTTTTCAGCAGCTTTTGATTTGAAATGTGCTAATGCAGTTTTTGGAATTTCAAGCCATGCAGGAAAAAAAGCTTGTCTTTGGTGTGAAGGAGACTCAAGTGAAGTTTGTGGTAAACTGCGAACACTTGGAAGCCTTGACTATTGGTATCAAAGATACACGGTAGAAAATAGTTCAAGGAAATCCAATATGAAACATTTTATGAATGTGATATATCCAAGAATTCTCTACCTCGATGAAGATCCAGAAACACTAATCCAACATTTAGTACCTCCACCTGAATTACATATCCTGATAGGAATAGTAACTACACTGGGATGTTTATTAATGGATCTTTGGCCAGGATTTGATAATTTTTTGAAAAATAATGGTGTACTACAGAGAGGATATCAAGGTAGAGGTTGGGATGGGAATAATTCAAACCAGATACTAAAGTGTGTTGATGAGTTGGAAAAAGTTGTTTTGTATGAATATCCTGATCTTGTGCCAATTGTTCAGTGTTTAAAAGATTTTAAGGTTGTAAAAGATTCTTGTTTCGGTAGAACACTTGAGCTTGAGTATCAGCAGGCCATTCTAAAATTTAAGAACTCCTTTTTATCTGCTCAAGAAATTGCTGACATACTTGGGAAAAAACTTTCAATTAGTTGGAAAGTACATATACTCTTATGTCATGTGCAACCTTTTGTTGAATACCACAATTGTGGCTTGTCTAAGTTTGCTGAACAATGCGGAGAATCAATTCATTCAAAATTCAAACCAACATGGAACAGGTTCAAGCGAAAAGTTGCAAACAAAGAATATGGCGAAAGACTCCTCTCTTCTGTGATTGACTTTAACGGAAGAAGAGTTAGTTATGTTTAGTTGGTTTATGTTCCATATATCAGTAATATTTGTAAATATTATTCGTTTTATTGTTTTAAATTTTATTCAATTTATCTAAATAAATTAAAGAAAAAAGATTGATAAATAAAAAATAAACTAAAAAAGTAAAAGAGTTTTATATTTTTTATTAGATCCTGGGGGCACTGTATCTGACTAATGAAATATAATAATTTTAAAATAATTTTGCAAATATAAACTTCTAAACTAAATGCAGGGAGAAAAAAAAAATACAATTGAAAAAAAAAATCTTAAATGGGTTTGGGGCCCCTCAATCTTCCCTTTTGCTCCATTTGGGACCCTTAGCACTTGGTTTAGATTTTAAAAACAACTTTTTCTATTATTATAAAATAAATACTCTTAAATAAAAAAAGTTTTGTTTAATTGACACGACATAAAACCTGGCGGTCTCTCTGGTCCACTGTGCGATAACATGTTCGTGATCATAATTTATTTTCATAAATTAAATGAACGTCATTAAAACTCTACGTTATTGAATTAACAATAAACAATATATCTTATTAATAAAATATTTACATCAAAATAAATCGTGCATTTTTTAAACTTATTATGACTAAAAATAATTTTTATATTTAAAAGGAATTTATATATTTAATTCCTTAAGATAAAACTTAAAACACTTTTTTTTTTTAACTAATTTTTAATAACAAAAAAAAAATTATGAAACAAACTGTTTCTTTAACAAAAAAATCTATTATTTTACAGTTGCGGTTAACGACTTTATTTCTTCTGAATAAACGTCACGTTAACGGTAATCAAAAGATAATTTAAATAAAAGATTTTGCGTAGCGCAAAACTGCTGAACGCGTAGGCAAATCGCCTTTTCGCAAGCAAAATGCGAGCTGCGTAGCGCTTCTTAACAAGGCCTGGAATATGGTGCTGCATGACATATTATGGTCTAGTTATGTTTAAATTATTTGATGGTCAACTCAACTCTATTTATTACGTCAATATTTTAAATAACAACTTGTTACCATCAACTGATGCACTTGAGCAAAGCACTCCGTTCATTTTTCAGCAAGATGTCACAGGGCTAAAATTGTCTCTGAATGGTTCGAAAGCAAAAATATTGAGTGTCTAACTTGGCTACCAAATAGCCCAGATCTAAATTGCACTGAAAATCTTTGTTGGTTTTATAAAGAGATTGCCAAGAAACCTTCATTTTGTAGTTTATGTGTTGCCTTTTTGTTTGCGTAAAGTGTGTTGTTATTTGTGCGTTTGTAGCTAATTATTTTTATTGCTGTTTTCTGCTTTTCTATATTACCGCATTTTCTTCACCTTTCTTCGCCAAAAATAACATAAGTTTTTGTGTTTTGCCTTTTCCTTTGTGTAAAGTTTGTTTTTATTTGTGCTGTTTTGCTAATTATTTTCATTTTCGTTTGCTGTTGTTATTGAGTGTTTTCATATTTATTTGTCTTATTATTTATTAAATTAATTTAATTTACGCATGCTTTTATTTATTATTATTGCTGTTAATTTTTTTGTTTGTTTATTAATTTTATTTAGGTGTCATTCCAATGACTAGTTTTTAACTATATGAGTGACACCTAACCTAATTTTGTTAAATTATAAAAAACTTGTAATTTTTCAATTTTTGGTTGAATAAATAATAATGATTAGCTGATTCATATATAATTTTTCTTTGACGTTTTTTGTTTTGTCTCTATAGAGACGTGGGACTCCCCGGCCTGTATATATATATATATATATATATATATATATATATATATATATATATATATATATATATATATATATATATATATATATATATATATATATATATATACATATACAGTGGGTGGCCATTAAAATAGGGCCATCACGTTTTTTGTTATATTGTCAGCATTAATTCACTTTTCAAAAGTAAAATTCACAATTTTTCATAATTATTTACGACATTATTACAAATTATTGTGTAGGCAACACTATTTTGTTGCTAGCAACACTGTATTTTGCATGTTTTGACAAGTAAAACCGAGAAATTGTATTCAGTTACTATTTGTAGAGTGCCGAAGCTTGTTTTGTGTGTGTTGAGGATCTTTCTTCAAACGTTAGTTTTAAACGACTATTTTTCAAAATTTTAATTTTTTAAGTGTTTTATTAAGTGAAAGACTTCTTTGAAAGTAGTTTTTCCAAAAATATACAAAAATATGTAAAAGAAAATTATAAAAGTTGAAATAATGTATTATTTCAACTTTTATAATTTTCTTTTACATATTTTTGTAGTGTGTTTATTTGTCTTTTAAATTTTTTAAAGTTTCTGACAATGGGTAAAAAAAAAGATGTGAATGTTTGTAAAAAAAGTGAAATAATGTCACTTTTAAGCAACACTAACTATTCTAAACGAGAAATTTCAAGAAGAATTGGCGTATCTAGGCAGACTGTGCAAAGAATAGCATCAAAAACAAAAAAATGGCGAAAACCCTATATCCACTCTCCGTAAAAACTGTAAAGGAAAACGCCTTACAACGCCAAGGTCTGAGAGAATTATCAGGAATATTTGCTTGAAGAATAGAAAGAAACCCAGAAAAACAATCACTACATTGATTGAAGATGCTGGAATTAATATTAGTGATCGCACAGTCAGGAGACGCTTAGATCAGTTAGGCTTTAAGTGTTATCGTCTTGCGAAAAAAACAAAATTAACGCCTGCCATGAAGGATAAAAGACTGAAATGGGCTACAAAACACCGCAATATGACAACAGATGATTGGAGAAAGGTATTTATTTCTTAAACATGTCATTTTCTGTTTTATTTCTCGATTTTCTTTACATTAATGAAAGACTAACATTTTTTGAAACATTTGTTTTCAGGTGTGCTTTTCTGACGAATCCACGTTTCAGATCTTGGACGACAGAGCCTCATTTGTACGACGAAGGGTGGGTAAAAAATTTAATCCAGACTGCATTATCGAGACAGTAAAACATCCATTGTCAATTATGGTGTGGTCCGTTATATGTGGTAAGGGTACGGGAAGGCTTTACATAGTCCAAGGGACATGTAAAGCCCTCCCGTAAAGGACCAATTCAAAGATGTTTTGGAACAAAAGCTCATTCCTCTAGTCTCGGAATGGTTTCCAGATAGCGAATTTATATTTATGCAAGATTCTGCCCCTTGCCAACGGTAAAATCCATTAAAAAGTTTCTTGGAGAGAAAAAAATTCCACTGCTTGATGGCCTGGAAATTCCCCGGATCTAAATCCTATAAAAAACCTGTGTGAGATATTAAAACGGGAGGTTTCTTCAAAAGAACTGGTGACAAATAAAACCCAGCTTATTGAAAAATTAATTGAAGGTTGGCATCGAAACCCTCACATAAAAGAATTGGCAGAGAAATGCATTGACAACATGCCACGGAGAGTAGAAGCTGTTATAGCAGCAAAGGGTGGATTTACAAAATATTGATAACATTACAATTTTTATATATATAAAAAAAAATTAGTTTGTTTTTATATTTATATTTGATAATAAACAACTATTCTTTAAATTTTTAATTATTTTTTACCGTAAACCTTTTTTTTTTTTTGCATTACGGATAAAATTTCACAAAAATGTGTAGAAAACTCAAGGGCCCTATTTCAATGGCCACCCACTGTATAATTATATATGTCCAATTTTTATGATTTACTTATTATAAATTCTCAAATATATAAGCTAGAATATAATATATAATATTGTTATATAAAAGTTTTATCACAAATAGTAATTGCTAAACATTTTCTACAGTAGTAAAAAACAAGTAAATATAATACACACACACACGAACACACACACACACGCGCACACACATATACCATTCTGAGATAAAGGTAATAACATTAACAAACTTCGTTATTTTTTATTTTAGTTTAATTTTATTTAAAAGAAACATTTAAATCTAACGTTTCGTAATCCATGAAAAAAAAGAACCCTTTATATTTATATTTTTAATAGATCTAGAGTGGTTATCTTTTTATTATCTAAAAATATTTTTTATAGAAATTCTCAATGATACTTAAGAGTATGAGTATGAGCCTAATTTCAAGCTATATTTTGGAACAACAAAGTTGTTCTGTGAGAATCTAGTAGTGTATTTATGACAGATTTCACTAATAGTATTTTTTGCGAAGTTCCTAACTTAGTTCTATAAAGAGTAAAATTAGAATTAAATTAATTTTACAAATATTTAAGCTCTGAGTAAACACAGGAAAGATTTGCAAGGTTCTTCTCTCTTAGCTCTAAATGCAATTTGACATGCATTTAGGAAAAGTTGGGGTACAGTGGATCGAGGGGCACAGTGAAAAAGAGGCATTTTCTAAAAAGATTAGAATTTTGTTTATCTTGATAACCTAATCATTTTATGTGCCCATATCTATCTTTATTTATAGTTGCCCATAACTATCTTATGTGCCCATAGCTATCTTATGTGCCCATAGCTATCTTATGTGCCCATAGCTATCCTTATTATAGCTATCTTATGTGCCCATATCTTTATTTATAGTTGCTATCTCATAATTTTTGACTACCGGTTTTTACTAGGTAATTTTTGTTTTTAGCTAACTAAAGTAAACTTTCTTACCGTCCTTATGTTTGTTATTGAGATCATGGTTGAAATAATTTCAAAAGTTAAAGTTTTTCATTTCAATTATTGATATTTATCCTTTTAGTAGTTTAACTTTTCTTTTAACAACACTCATGTCCCAAGAAATTAACAACACTCATGTCCCAAGAAATTAACAACACTCATGTCCCAAGAAATTAACAACACTCATGTCCCAAGAAATTAACAACACTCATGTCCCAAGAAATTAACAACACTCATGTCCCAAGAAATTAACAACACTCATGTCCCAAGAAATTAACAACACTCATGTCCCAAGAAATTAACAACACTCATGTCCCAAGAAATTAACAACACTCATGTCCCAAGAAATTAGACAGTGAATTGGGGTACAGTGAGTAGGTTGATTCACTCTGCCTCATTAATGATCATAAAGATTAAATTTTTGCATTTTTAACAAACAAACTACATGAAAATGAATTTATTAGTTTTAAGTTATGAATAATAATATTTGAATAATTTTTTAATACTTTTATAAATTTTTTTATCAATAAAAATTTTTTTTTCTTTTAAATTACCAAAACGTCTATTTTTTCGATTTTATACAATATTTTTAATACTTTAACTAATTAGATTATATATAATCTAATTAATAAAAGTATACCAAAAGTATAGTGTATTTACTCCCTTAACCTTAAAGTTATTTGGCTATGCCTCTATTCACTATCATTAGTTCACGGCTGTGTTCAACTATTCACTGTGCCCCAGTGCTGGGTCACAATGAATAATATAACACAACTCCCTTTAAACCCTTCTGTGAGCCGTTAAATAATGAATATTTGGGTTTTAGTGATTTATTATCATGAAGGACATATATCTCAACCCTTTCACCTTGAAAAAAATGAAATACATATTTTAACTTTTGCTCAATTTAAAAAATAAAGAAATCCGATCCACTGTGCACCAACTTCCCCTACTGTAAATTTTTTTTTGTAGTTTTGTATGTAATTCAAAAGAATGTATCACTCCAATATTTTTTGAATTTTTTTTTTCTAAACTGTTGATATGAAAGTTCCATCGTAAATTTTCATTCAACTCCACTCCTAAAAAATTTATTGATTAATTCTTTTAAATAATAGTTTTGTTTATAATAAGGTTTAATAAATTCAATGGGATGTTATTAGTATTAATTTTATCTGTGAAATAATATAAATTTAGTTTTTTCAGCATTCAGAGAAAGTTTGTAACTTACAAACCACTCATTAACTTTATCTAGTTGTTCATTAACGTGTTTAGAGTATTTTAATATCTTCGTATGAATAAAAAAGTTTACTAGCTTGACTACTGCGTGTTCAGTAGAATGCATTTTTTCAAAAAAAATGCATTCAACTGAACACGCGAAAGTGTGCTAATAGTCAATCAAGCCATTAGAGCAAAGTACTAGCAACGTGGCGTATCAGCAATGCAACACCAACGCAGCAGCGCTTGTAAAGAAGGTTGCAATTTTGTTATTAAATGCTATTTCACATTCACTAATCGTTATGTATGGCTCTTTGGAGCACCTTAATTGTAAAGTTGAAGTGTTTTTTAAGTAACAAGCTTTCAATGAATGTAGATAAAACCAAACATATAGTTTTCCTTTAAATAAACAAATCATAAAGTATTTTTATTAAATTTCACGATCTTTTAATTAATACCGTTTATATTAAAAATAAATCCGTAAACTTTTTACGGGTAAAATTACAAGTTTTGTTTTAATCTTAGGAAAACTTAAACATTGGAAGTATATCCAACAAAAATTCACGACAACCTTCAAGACGCGAAAAAACTATAAAATGGTTAATTTTGGGGTTTTCACTGTTCTTTATGCTTGTTGTAACTACTTATGGGTTCATAAACCGTTCGACATCGTAACTGGTTTTCAACATCGTAACTGATTTTATTGGCAAAACATTCCTAAACTTTTAATTATTGCATGTTTACTTGAGTTTATTTTGGAAAACATTTTTTAGAAACATTATTATTATATTGAAAGAAAAAAAAATTAAAAATAAAAAGGCGTTTTTTCCCGAAAGTTCTGTATATATATATATATATATATATATATATATATATATATATATATATATATATATATATATATATATATATATATATATATATATATATATATATATATATATATATATATATATATATATATATATATATATATATATATATATACATTATATACATTATATACATAAAGTTTACAATTTTATCTTTAACAGATGAGTTTTTGAATTTTTGTTAATATTTTCAAAGTTTTTTTTGTTTATTATCAACTATTAACATCAAATATTCATTATGCATTTCGTGAGTTCTTTAACGTTTTGTTCTTACACTCACGTGATCAGAAAAAATTGTTAAATAAGTTAATTATAAAAAAAGCATAAAATAAATTGAGGAAAGAAACTAAAAATACATGCGATATAAGTTGAGGTTCTCAACCATGAGTCGTGTGTTTTTAAAAATGTAATTTTTTGTTCAGTTACTTTTATTTTAAATTTGTAAAATTTGGTTGTTTTTTTTAACAGTATCTATTAGAGCCTGGAAACAAATTTTTCTTCTTAAAAAGAACAAAAAACATACAAAATTTTAACCAAAACCTGAGGTTATTGGGGTTATATGACTATGCTTGGGTAATTTGGTTGCTCATGAAATGATCAAGTGAGAGCGCGTGTAGAATCAATATATTTAAAAACCCTTCTCCTACTAATAAAGTAATCTTTAATGTATTTAAACGTATTTTTTCTTAAAACAATCAACATAGAATAAAAATTTTTTTTCTTTAGTAAAACCAGGTGTATTTTTATATTACTATTAAGTAATATGGGACTTTTTTTGTCCCATAGTACTTGTGACCATCTTAAGTTTTGAATGCGCTTACCAGAACAATTCTTTATCATCAAGCACAAACGTATGAGGGCATTTTTAGTGTTTTGAAAACACAACTGAATATTTTTGAAAGTATTCTGTTGTTTAGACTTGCACTCAAATGTTTTAATTTTGTTTTGAAGTCTTTTTTCATCATGGTTTTTAAGTAAAGTTTGGTATTTTTTCTTGTTTGTTATCTCTTGCCAGTAAAAACTGGATCTGAGCTATTTAATGGTCTATTAGGCGCATTATGTTTGAAAGACTCTGTGGATAGCTTTCTTGAACTATTTTCCCGGTAATAAAGAAAATACTTATTTTGCACTTCAGCTGCTTTTTCATAAAACTGACCAATAGACAGCAAAGCATGTTCTATTACAATAGAACCACGAGAAAAGATTTTATGCATAGTATGGGTCATTGGATACCATGAGTATAAACGGACATATAATTCTGCAGTTTTTACAGTATATTTTTTTAATTTTGAGACACCGATTTTTATTTCACTTAAGTATAATCTAAAAAATATTTTTAAAAATAATTTAAAAAACATAATTGAAAAAACATAATTTAAAAAAATATTTGATAGCATTGTTATTGTTATACATTGTAGTTTTAACAATCTTTTGATTTGTAAAGCTCACTCAGGGAGCTCTATAAAAATATTGCTGTGATCTTTTTCATCTATCTTCTTTAAACCCTGTTTTTATTAATTCTCTTTTAAATGTTAAAAATTTATTCTAATTTATAACTTCAGTGGCGGATCCAGCATTTTTTAATCTTTGAGATTAAACATTTTTATTTTTATACTTATATCAAATAATGAGGGTTTGCAAAAAATTATGACCATATAAAGTATGTAACCTCGTCAAATTGAGGGGGATTTGAACTTTATATGGTCATAATATTTGAACGCTGAGAGATAATACTATGAAACTTAAAAATTATCGATGAATATAAGTCTAGTTGAGAATAATACAAAAAATATATCATCAACTTGTTGCTCTCACGTCTGGGGCAGGTGTAGCAAAAATTTTAGGGCTTTTTTGTTCCCAGCCTCCAATCACCGCAATTTTTTGCTAACCCTCATTATTTGATATAAGTATAAACATAAAAATGTTTGGAGTTAGCTCCATGTCTAGAAGTTAGCTATCTCAAAGATTAAAAAATGCTGGATCCGCCACTGAACTTTGTAATTTATATATTAAATAAATGTAATATATAGATAATTATATTACTAGTTTTAGTTAGACAAGTTTATTAGTTTTTCAAAATAGTTCAATATTTCTTTATTTGTTATATCAAAAGATTCTTTGACAAATCTAATTCTTATAGAACAATAATAACGTGGCGATAAACAAGCCAGATCAGTAATAATATTCTTTGTTTGGAAAACAATTCATTTTTTCCTTTTGCAGAACACCTTAGCTTGGATATAGAATTTCTGATAATCTCGTAAATGCTTTAAGGTGGTACTACCCCGACAAATTTCAAAATTTTCAGATTTTTTTTTTCTAAATTTGAAAAATAGAATCATTGTAGATTTCAAAAATGTATAGTTTTACTATGTTTTTAAGTAATTTAGTGACAGAAAATGTTAATTTGGTAATATGATCTCAAAAAGAAGCCCTTAGCAACCGCATAGCAACAATAAACAATGCTTACTTTTGGGCTAACTTAAATTTCATCAAACAATTAATTTCTATTATTATTCTACATTTCATATATATCTCCTTTGCTTTATATCAACTTTGCAAATACGTTAATTCCATTAGTAATATTAAATTGAATTGTATAGTGAGAAGGAAGTGAATTTATAACAGTATATCAATAACAGCTTGTTATGATTATTTTATTGAATTTATTGCATTTATTTTTCACATTTTACTGCTTTATTCTTAGATGGGAAATAAAAAAAATAGCAAAAGAATAAAAAGAAATTATTTTCATGGAAATCAACATAAAATGTCTGATCAACAAAACATTTCACCTGAAAGTGCTTCTTATTCAAATATGTTTAGTAGTACTAATAGTACAAGTGCTAAAAAGTTAAACAAAGCAGTTAATTGTAGTGGCAGTTCAGCTAAAAACAAACAGACATCTAACGACCTTAATTTTTTTATATTTATACATTTTGGCATTATGAAAGATTTATTTGAGGAGTTCTCACGCTGTTCTGAGTGTAGCTCACCTGTTGAGCTTACACAAAAATAAAAATGAACACAAAGGGTTTTCACTTAAATTATGTATAAAATGTAGTGTTTGTTCAGCATGCAGATTTTCTTATACTTCTCCTCAATATATACCTTTACAAAAAAGTAAAACTGTAAAAAAAGCACATGAAATTAACTATCGCACAGTTATGGCTTTTCGCGAGATAGGCAAAGGTCATGCTGGAATTGAAACATTTACAACAATGATGAATATGCCATTTTCTATTGCATTTACTACTTATAAAAAAATTAATAAGACTCTTTATTGTGCATATGAAAAATCTGCTGAAAAAAGTACCCAAAAAGCTGTCATATTATATGACTGTCATATTTCTATTGATGGAACATGGCAAAAAAGGGGTTATTCATCCCTGAATGGTGTGGTATCTGCAATTTCAAAGGATAATAAAAAGGTCTTAGACTATTACACTATGTCAAAATTTTGTAAATCTTGTGAGATTTGGTCAAAAAAAAAGGATCAGCTGGTTATGAACTATGGAAAACAAGACATAAGTGTGCAATTAATCATCACGAATCATCTGGTGCTATGGAGTCCGCTGGTGCTATTTCAATTTTTTGTTCTTCATTAAGTAAGTTTAACTTAAGGTACAGTCATTACATAGGAGATGGGGACACTAAAGCATACAGCAAAGTAAGGGAAGCAAGACCTTATGGAGAAACGTTGATACCAAAAAAACTAGAGTGTCTCGGTCATGTTCAAAAGAGACTTGGAACAAGACTTCGGAATTTACGTGCAATAAAAAAAAAAGAAAAGTTGAATGACAGTAAAACTCTCTCAGGTAAAGGAAGACTAACTGATGCAAGTATTAACTTATTGCAGAATTACTTTGGTATGGCTATTTGTCAGAATGATAAACTCTACCCTATGAAAAAAGCTGTACTTGCAGTTTTATGGCACTGCTGCGAAGGTGATGCAGCTACGCGTCATCAATTTTGTCCCAGAACCAATACTAGCTGGTGCAAATGGCAAAGGGATAAGATTACAGGACAATGCACTTATAAAAACAAGTTAAACCTACCAGTTGCTATAAAAGACCTATTACACCCAATATTTATGGAACTTAGTTCGGACAATCTTTTGTCAAAATGTTTACACAGCTATACCCAAAATCCTAATGAATCTTTTAATCAAATAATCTGGGAAAAATGCCCCAAAACACATTTTGTTTCAAAAAATGTTTTAGAGTTAGCTGTTTTCTCTGCAGTTATATCTTTTAATGGAGGTTACGTTTCCCATAAAGAAACATTTAGGCAACTTGGATTTCATTGTGGAAAATATTTCCTTCTCGGTGCAATTAAAAAAGACAAAAATCGCGTCATTCATATGGAAAGGAAGGAAAAAGAAGTTACAAAATCAAGAAGGAAAAAATTGAGAGGTATAAAAAAAGGATTTAGCAAGGATGACTCCTTTGTGTCTGGAAATTTTTAAAGATATATATTGTTAAAGTTGTTTTATTTTGTTTTCTTGCGTTTTCTCTGTTAACAGATTTTTAAACTTTGAACAAGAATATCTTTTGAACTACTTGGAGATTATGGCTAAAATTTTCACAGATTGTTCATCAGGTTACTGTGAAGGGATTTGACCAAAAAGAGACTTTTATAGTTAGCTGTTGTCGAGATATTAACATTAGCAGCACAAATTTTACATAAAAATAAAAAATTATTTTTTAAAGTGCAGCCATTTTGATTCTGTAAAAGTTCTGATAGTGATTCTGGTCAAATCCCTCAATCAACATGTTGTTAACCTTTTTGCAAAATTTTAGCTTCACACACTGACTATTTCATGAGAAATCCTTGTTTAAAAATGTAGTTAAAATTGTATATTTTTTGCTGACTCAGCATGTTTTCGAGTATACTAATACTTTTTATTATATTTACTCTAAATAATTTTTTAATGCACATAGTTTAAAAAAAAAATTGCATCAAAATTAAATAAATTGACTGTTTTAATTTTTATGGGCTAGTACCACCTTAAATATTTTTGTAAGGTTTCTGTAAATACCAGCTTTGAGCTATATGGCCAGTGCTCTTAATATCAATCGCTTATTTTTTCTTTTTTTATAAAACGTAAGATTGTGCTACATTATAGATTTTTACATGCTTCTGAGAGCCGAAAATTTTTTTTAAAATTATGGTAGCATTCCTCTTTCTTTTAATAACTTATTCCACCTGAGCCGCTCAAAAGTTAGAGGAAAAGGTCAAACATGATGTTAAAAAATGTTTTATTTACCATTATTGATTTTTTAATACTTTGCATGCAAGGTATTAAAAAACTGCAACATTGCATGCAGTGTTGCAGTTTTTTAATACCGTTTTTCTTTAATTTGATTTTTTTTTTTTTTAATTCTTATCAATTATTTACTTTTTATGTAATCAAATTTGGTATCAAATAGTTCAATAAAAATCATCTAGCCTTTGTGTTGCGTTGTGTTGTGTTGCGTAGCTGATTGCATTAAAAGTGCAATAAAAACAACCTGATCTTTTTTGAATTGAGAAAAACATAAATTTTATTTATGTTTATTTCAATTCAAAGTCATTTTTTAATTCACACCTAAAAAGAAAATTATTTGAAACTTCAAAAAATTTATAGTAGTTTTATAATTAAGGAATCTCTCCAGGAATCTGTTAATTATTCGTCCAATAAAAATAAATAAAAAATTTGCATAATGTAAATATAATAGAATGAGTGAAATTGTTATAAAATTTGTTTGTTTATTTACTTGGTATAAATAAGTTTCAATAAAGAAATGCTCAATAGAGTTAAATGAAATCCTTAAATAAGTTAATAACTTAAAAGAGTTAAATGAAGTCCTTACAAAAAGTTTAAAGCAATAGAAAACACCCGACTTTTGAGACAAAAGATGGAAACAAATGAATAAAAAGTGCAATAAGAATGAGAAAGTCTTAACAATGACCATGTTGTCTCCACAACGACCACGTTATCTCAAAATTGGCCGAATTTTGCTTTCTTCCAAAAATCATGTTTAGAACAAAGTGCTTTTGTGTTGTTTACTGAATGAAATTTATTTATTAAAACAGTCACTTCCTAAATTTACATATAATCAAAGAGAAAATGACCTTGTAATTTTTAAAAACTTTTTGGCTGAGAAGTTAGGGAAAACGGGGTAAGTTGCAGGCGCGCCAAAAGCATTTTTTGGTCTTTGAGCTAACTTCCACATATGGAGCAAACTCCAAACATTTATATGTTTATACTTAAGTCAAATAAGGATGCTTTGCAAAAAATTGCGGTGATTGGAGCTTGGGAACAAAAGAGCCCCAAAATTTTTGCCCTCCTCCCCCTTGCCCCAAACGTGAGAGCAACAAGTTGATGAAATAATTTTTGTAATATTTTTAACTAGACTTATATTCGTCGATAAATTTTAAATTTCATTGTAAAATATTTTAGCGTTCAAGAATTATGACTATATAAAGTCTAAACCCCCTCAATTTGAGGGGGTTGCAAATTTTATTTTGTCATTATTTTATTTTGTCAAAATATTTCATCAACTTGTTGCTCTCCCAATTTTAGGGCTTTTTTGTTCCCAAGATCCAATCATCGCAATTTTTTGCAAAACATCTATATTTGACATAAGTATAAGCATATTAATGTTTAGAGTTTGCTCCATGTCTGGAAGTTAGCAATCTCAAAGACCAAAAATTGCTTTTGGCGCCCCTGGTAAAATGGTTTATTTTTTAAAATCGTTAACTTAATTTTATACGCATAAGTTTCCTTTTTGCGTTATATAAAAAAAATACCTTGGTTTCGTTTATTGCTGATGAATAGTTTCTATAAGTTTTTAACTTTTTTTCGAATCTTTATAATATTATAAAGTAGCCTCCTCGACTCTAGTGGCCTTCTCGGCCTTAAGAAATAATTAAAAATAAAATAAAATAAAGTAAAACTCATTCAGGCAAATGAATTATCATAATAAAACAGTCAAACAGTTAACAAAATATGAAAAGTTTGTCAATATTAATTTATATATTGACTGTATAGAGCACAAACGTAGTATGTCCAAAAACCAAAATATGGAGAAAAACGGATTTTAATTTTCAAAACCATTTGTAAAATATAGCAAAGTATTATGTGGGGGCATTTTATCAATGATTACATACTATCATGTATCTAATGTAGGATAGTGAACATCTTAAGTGGTATTGTTGATTCCAAATGAGTTTAAATTTAGTCATCATCAGTCTCTTCAGTGGCATCTGGTTGTGGAAAGCGGTCTCTGCATTTTGCATTGCTTGGCAGATCATGGTAGAAGGGTGCATGCTCCTGAGGGATGATGCCTGATTCTATAAGTGACATCAGGTCATTCTTTTTTGGCACCGAGATTGACAGGCGGCGATTGTATGCAGGCGCCAATGACAGATTTGCAAGCAAAGTTGGTCGACCGCGTGCTATTAGAGTATTAAGTTCCATAAATGAGTCACTTTTTATGGAGTATTTGTATTGAATAATGTATGGGCGACTCTTTTCAAATCGCATCCATTTTATTTTCATCCACTGCACTGCTTCATTAAGAGTATTTTTTGATCGATTTTTCACGAATCTTGATAAGGCTTTGAGATCATGTACATCATTATGGTACCTTCTTTTGACAATAAAGAGTGGATTCTGCTTTCTAGCAAAACCAATTATGAGCTCCAACTCTCGGGTTGTGTAGACTTTTTTGTGCCGGAATGCTTTCTCAATAGTCGCATGCATGGAGTCTGCCTCCAGATAACTATGACCTGATTCCATAAACTTCAAGTCAATAATTTCAATATTTTTTAAGTTCTGGACAGCATACAGCATTGCTGATGCAACATAGAGGTTCTTGTTTTGACCGCTACAGGTATCTGAAAATGTAATAGCGTGTTTCACAGTAGAAGGAAGATTCCCTAAATAATCTAGAAGAGTAGATCCTATTTCATTGGCGCCTCTTCCACCTTCGGTTTCATCCCACAAGTAGCAGTACCCTTGGTGTGATGCTGTCTTAAACAATGTAAAATTGTACACAGCCAGCTTTCTTTTGTAGTATATCTGAGCATCCCCCGCATGCGGTGTCACCAAAACAGCTTCCAGGTCAAAGGTAACTACAAGAAAAGATTTGTCATCATGAGCACGTTGTTTATCAATGTTTTTTTCTTCCATTGATTCCTTTTCTCTTTGTTTATGTTGATCCCATGCAACTTTCAATGTCAACTTCCTTGCTTCATCTGCATCACTGTAAGCATTGCAAACAGAGCACTGATCTTTTATTGGCTTGAAACATCTGAGATTGAAATCATTGGTAAAGATCTGTCTATATTTGTGCTCTTTTACCGGTGGTAAGTTCAGGCGCACGCAGTAGTTATCTCTGTAAAGTCTGTACATTTGTTTTATGTTCAGGTCAGGTGACAAGTACTGTTTGTTAGAATTTTTTCTACAATAATGTGGGAGAACTTTTGGACGTACAGCCATGAATACAACACATGTGTGGACGTGTTTAACAATGTCCTCCGAAATTTTGTTGTGTGCTGGTCCTCCTTTTTTTTTATCAGTTCCCACAAATGCCCCAGAATCACCTTTTCCCGCTAATGCCGAATCAACACATCTGAAAGAAAATGAAAAGGTTTTGCAGAAAAAATCCTGACAAACTCTTTTCTTTAAACCATCATTTGAGAATGAATAATATGCACGACTTTTTGTTTTCTTTTTCTTAGGATCTGGCGCTGCACACCTGGAACTCTGTCGATTGATAGGCTTTTCATTAACAAGGCTGCACAAAAACTGTTTTTTAACATTATAATCTTGAAGACTATAATAATCCTGGCAATTGTTGACTCGATCTTCCTCAGATATTACAGAGTTGCATGTAAATCTGCATTTGTTACAATCAACTGGTTTGGGATTTTTAGCAGGAACTGTTTTGCCTTTTCTGGTAACATACAACAAACCATTATTGCGTGCCTTTTGTCTAATACTCCGTATTCATTTTTCAGGTTCTCTTTTTCTTTTTCTCCCTTGTTTGTCTTTTTCAAGATCAGGAACATGCACATGTTGGTCCAAGATTGGTTAAGAGAAATTAAAAGTATTCCCAATTTGATGATCATTATTGTCAAACTCATAGCCATCCGTATCATTATCAGAATTAGGCAAGTTCATTGGAACTAGCGATTATATGTTGATTTGTACTAGTCGAAGGCACTTCAATTTGTTTTTCTACTTGATTATCCAAGCCAGCCACATGAAGGATTTGATTAGAGCTACTGGCAACAACATAAGATAAGCCTGTTGTTAAATCATATAAACTATTAGTCGCATTAACCTTTAAAAACACTTGGACAAGTTGATCCGAACTAACCGTTTCAACTAGTTGATCAGAGTCTGAGCTAACTGTTTGGACAAGTTGATCAGAGCTAACTGTAGGCCTATCAATGAGTTGATCCAAAGTAAATGTTTCATTGAATTGATTTGGACTAACTGTTTGGATGAGTTGATCAGAGCTACCTAAAACACAAACAATAATGTGACAGTTAATAATTTTGGCTTAAATATTTAAATAATAAAATCATAATATAAAATTGTCAAAAAGGAATAATAATATAATTATCTATAAAAATGGTTAGTTGGTTTTACTTTCTAAAGATGTAATTTATATTTCACAGTTTAACATCTAGATTATTATTATTATTATTATTATTATTATTATTATTATTATTATTATTATATAGACATTCTAGATTTAGTTAAATAATGCCTCCAAGCCCAAAGTGGCTAAAGTACATGCTATGTAAACTTTAGACTAAGGGCCTAATTCAGCACCTGCCTTTTAATACTTTTATTTTCAATCATGGCCTGATAATAATCAATCATATAGAGGCTATGTGTATGACGTCTATGAGTCAAGTATGAGTATGATTATTGCAGTTTGGTACTACTAGTCTAGTAATGATGTGCCAGTACACTATCAATAAGTAGTAGTCTACTTACTACTAAGCCTACTAGATCTAGTACGTGTACTACTACTGTTAGTGAACAGTTATAATTGTAATAACTAGACTCTACTCCTCTAGTATACTCTAACTCTACTAAAGTACTATCTAGCCTCCTCACTAGACTAGGTCTAGGGAACTAAAACGGCTAGATTATGTTGTAGGGCATATAATTTAATATTGTGATAATTATTAATCAATTTAATATAATAATATTCTTCAACATACCTTCTTCAAAATCATCCTCTTCATCAAGGAGCTTTAATACTTCTTGAGCATTGCGAAAAAATTTAATGTTTTTTTTGGTGGCTATCTTGTTTTGTAATATGTCCGGCAAAAACGAAACAAACCAAACACGGCGATCTATACTGAAGGCCTTGCCATCGCGCAAACAGCGTATTTGACTGGGGGCCTATTTTAAACTGTACTTAACTAATCGCCATTTTCGTTATATTGAAATATGGGTAAAAAGTGTTGTATTCATGGCTGTACTACAAATTATTTATCTGCTAAAAAGAAATCGGATAATTTGAAGATCTCAGTATATCGATTTCCTAAAAATGAAGAAGAAAAACAAATGTGGATTAAAGTAATTCCAAATGCAAATCTAAATGTAACTATTGACACTAGTTTGTGAGTTGCATTGGCCGATAAATTTTGAAAAACAACAAGTCAGAGGAAAATATCGTCCTAAATTTCCACCATCTGTTTGGCCAGGCATACCTTCTTGTCAAATTCCCACTCAATCTCCTCCATTACGTTCAACAAGTTGTGCTCCTTCGTGTTCTCGAAATTTCGCTCAAGATGAACTATCAACCTTTTTAGAAAAAGATAGAGTAACTTTTGCTGAAATGAAAAAAATTATTTTAAGTAATGAAAGAGATTTAGGTATTCCATCGGTATGTTTTATGACTAATAACACTATTTATTTGCAAAAACAAGCTTATTCAAATGGGGTTCCATGTTTTTTAATCAAGATTAGTGACGATTTGCATTTTGAAACTTATCACTATGGAGTCAAAATTAAATTTCTACAATTTCTAAAAACAGAGTTTCCAAAATTAATGCATGGTCAATATTAGAAAAAGTCGTACGTTATTTAAAGAATTTGATTTTTGGAAGAAAAGAAATTGTAATTCAAGAACATTTAGCTTCTATGGGTTCACAGTGTATTGGTAGTAAGATTTATTCTAAAGAAATTATTATTAGATATTTTCAGTATTTTGCTACGTTCAGAAGTTTGTATAATTAATTGCGAACAGATTACCAATTGCCTTCTGTAAGAACTTTGACAAGAATAACTTCAAAAGTTTCTAAATTAAATGAAAAGCTTTTTTTGACAAGTATTTTTCAATCTATTGAAGAAAAACAGAAAATTTGTTTGTTATTGCACGAGGAGGCTTATGTTAAAAAAATGTTATTATATCATGGTGGTATATTGTTTGGAAAAGCAATGGACGATTCAACTTCTCTTGCAAAAACTGTATTGGGTTTAATGGTTAATTGCTTATTTGGTGGACCATCATTCAATATCGAAATGATACCTAGAAGTAAATTAAACTCGCAATTTCTTTTCGAACAAATTAGCATTATTATCCAATCAATAAAGGAATCATCGGGTCAAGTCAAAGCCATAATATGTGATGGAAATAGAATTAATCAGGCATTTTTTAAAATCTTCGAAAGAACAGTTCCAAATAAACCCTGGTTGACTAATGATGGTATTTTCTTAATCTTTGTACATTTGCTTAAAAACATTAGAAATAGTTGGCTTACTGAAAAAACTGGTCAACTTATTTTTTATGATAAAGGAGTACATAAAGTAGCACAATGGGATCATCTTAAAAAGCTTTATGAACTTGAATCCAAAAATTTAGTTAAATTATCTAATTTAAGCAAGGTTTCAATATTTCTAAAGCCAATTGAGAGGCAGTCAGTTTCTACCTGTTTAAGGATATTTTGTGACAAAACTTACCATGCTTTGATTAACCATCCAGAACTGCAGCATATAAAAGAAAGACAAGACAGCAGATTTTATCAACATTGTTGTATGGTGTTGGAAAATTCTCAATGTTAAGGGAACAGGTGCAGATATTAGATTTAATGATGAATTTCAAGCAGTTATTAGAGATCCTAATGATAATAGGTTGGTCGATATTTTAAATTTTGGAAATATGGCTTTAAAGATGGCTGGAAAGCAAGGTAAAAGGAAGAAACAACTTTTTGTGACACTGCACAATCAATTTACCACACCTACAATGGTGTTGTTGAATTATGTCGATCATAATTGAATAGCTCACATCAATATGTCATTCTTAGTGAGTTTTCTACTGATCCATTGGAAAAAGAGTTTAGTAAATTGCGACAAGGTTCTGGAGGCACATATTTTATAACAGTACAATAGGTGATTGAAAAATTGAATATTTTAAGAGCCAAGCTTTTACTGTCACTTGATAACCTGGCTGTTGACATAAGTCTTGATACAACCCATTCTTGTCCAAATTGCGGCCTTTTATTGGATGAGTCCTCTGCTGAGATATTTGACAACTTACTAGATCTTGAATCTTTCATTTCCTGATACAAATATGGCACTTAAATACATATCAGGGTATTTAACTCATAAAGATATCGAACTATCAGAAAATGAGCTGCTAGAAAAAACCACTTTTTACCACCAAAAATATGGACAATACATAGACTCAATTGACCGTGGTGGACTTAATATTCCCACTGATAATACCTGTCAATGGGTAATATATTATTTTATAATTTTTAGTGCGATTAAGGATCAAGTATGCAGAGTTTCATTGAGCAATATTCTAATGATGGTATCAGAGTTTTACAACTTTGAGATGCATCGACATCATGGATATATTCTTTCAAATATTTTTCTAATTAATTTATGTAAACTTCTGACTCCTCGTTCAAATAAAGAACCAGCTCAAAAAATATTAAAATTGTCATGAGTCCTTAAATTATTATTGTAATCTTATTGCAAACTTTTTATTGTTATTTTATGTATATGATTATTAACTTGTGTTTTACAAATAGAGTGTTCAATGTCTTTTTTCTTCAACTCTGAGTTTCACCATTACTAGATCTTCTGGAAGAGTTACTAAATCTCAAAACATAATAGGTTTTGAGATTTAGTAACTCTTCCTAAAGAACCAGTAATGGCAAAACTCAGAGTAGAAGAAAAAAGATAAGTGTTTTTACTAATATATATATATGTGTGTATATATATATATATATATATATATATATATATATATATATATATATATATATATATATATATATATATATATATATATATATATATATATATATATATATATATATATATATATATATATATATATATATATATATATATATATATATATGGCATGACTTTGATCTTTATTTTATTGTTTTATTTGATTAATTTGAAAATAATTTATAAATTAAGAAACATTTTGTTGGAATTTCAGTTTGTTATTTTAAAATAAAACGTTTTGAGAGTGAAAAGTTTATTGAGTTAATAGAGTTACTTAAACAAATTTTTGTTTTGTTTTCGCCGTTTAAAAAATAGGCCCCCAGTCAAATACGATGTTTGCGCGATGGCAAGGCCTTCAGTATAGATCGCCGTGAAACCAAATAGTCCAAAAACGAAACAAACCAAATAATAATAAAATTAGGTCATATTTTGATGACCAAACACATATATTTTTTTGATTTTCTTTCAACTAAGGATTAATTCAATGAAGTAAAGTATTTTCATATGAGATATTATAAATTTATGCAAAGTTGTAATTATTTACAGTAATAACTTATTTTGTCTTATTACGAAAAAAATTGAGTATACTGGTTTATTTACTTTGCAAGCAAAGAGTTTTTTTTTAAGATCATTAAAGTAATTCTAATTCCTTCAATGATATAAAAAAGAAAAAGCTACAAAATAAAAGTGAAAGTACATTTATGCAAAACAATAAATAGTTGTCAGGGAACAAATGTTGTATGTCCAATACTACATTTGTGCTCTGTTAATTTTGCTAAAATCAAGATGTTTTGTGTTATATCTAATGATGGATATCACTTGTGGACAGATTACAAATGTCCTCTACAAGCTTATTTTACTGCCAATAAGAATATAGTAAAACATTGATTTCATAAAAATGTGGACATACTACGTTTGTGCTACGTTTGTACAGTCGATATATGAATTAAAAAGCCCCTTAACAAGAAGAAGGAAAAAAAAACAGATAAGTTTAAATTTAAAAATATATACTTAAAAACTTGAGTCAAATCTAAAAATTGATAATAAAATTTATTTTCAGTTCTCAATCATTCAAATGATTATTTTTTTTTTCTTGACTGCATTCTGATACTAGACATTTCTACTTTATTCTGAAAGACTGGATGGTTATTAAAACTACTGTGGTATAAAGTGCAATAAGAGATGTGCCGGAAAGTTTCTTACAACCGCACGTGTTTTGAAAACGAAGTTTTTTACATACGTTTGGAAATATATATCTAAACAAAAATTCCATCAAAAAAACTCAAAGAGAGCATGCTGCAAGTTGATTGGGCGTCACAAAGAAACTTGATAAATAAGTTCTTAAAAGCTTCGAAACATGTGCGTTTCGGTTTTGCGTCTTAAGTAAACTTTGAAAGGTTTAATAAAAACGTTTTAAAAACTATTTGCTGTTAAAATTAGAATTACTTTTTGCGAAAAACAACTTTTGAGTTATTATTTGCGTCAATTTTAAAAGAAGTCTTCTAGTTTTCCTTATTTTTAAAATAACTCACATGCTAAGATTTTTAAATAGCAACAAACTTATTTGTTTGGGATAAAACCGAGAACTGGCATTGTTTTAGAATTCGATTTTTAAAGAAGTTCTTAGTTCTTCCTTAAAAATCGTAAATGGGCTAAAACTTCTTCCGTATATGGGTTAATCGTATAGCTAACCGTATAGCTAACCGTAAATGGGCCAAAAAGTCTTCCAATTTTTGCATACTTTTCGTTATCAAAAATATTTTATTATTAAAACTATAACTTTAAATGTTGATTTAAAGTTATAAAACATAATATCATAAAAGGAGTGTAATATCAATCAAATAGAAAAAAAAATTGGTTTAGTATTTGAAATTATAAAAAGAAAAACGCCAACTGAACCTTCTCATAGGAGGTTAAATTTATTAAATACTTAATTATAGAATAGAATTAATGAGTGCACATCGTGAATAAATTGATCGTTAAACCAAACTTATCAAGGTCGTAAAACCGACGGAATTCAACCGTAAAATACAAGAAAGTTTTCAAATTTGTTATTTACAAATTTTCTTGTTTTTCTATCATTGCCGCGTGTATCTTTGTTAAAATAAAAGTAAAATAAACTTTTACATTTTCCTTATCCTTATAAATCTTTAGGTACTTTTGTCTATTGACTCCACAACGAGCGCCAATGGAATTTATGTGGCTTTGAAAAAAATACTTGAAAGCCACAATTCTATGACGTATTTGACTTTTAACAAAAAGTTAAAAACGCTTACGTTGTTAGATCTGCTGAATAAAATTTTTGAGAGCAATTATTTGTTTATTAATATTTTCATCGAAATAAAGAATTGGACTGAATTTTAGTATTGATAAAGTCTTTGACGGCCTAAATGCATTCCGTAAATGTCGAAAATGACTCTAAAAATCAACTTTCAAGTGTCTCACTAAGTCTCGACGAACGGACATTTTTTATCGATCCATTACATGATAACAAACTCAAGCATAATAACGGTTCGACACGCTCATTTGACGAAAAAGACAACCAGGTGTTGCAAAAAGAAGGGGATTGTTCAAACGAAAATGTATCAAGGTCAACACTGCCGAACTATGAAAGTTTAATTGAAAAGTTTATTCTTGATGAACCACCGAAATTTGAAGTAGTTACCGGTGAAAAGTTACACTTAGAACTCGTAAGTTTTGTTCAATCACCTTCACTTAACTTAAATAATTTATCAGAGGTAAGCAGTTTCCATTAGCAATACGAGAATCGTATGTTGTTGTTTGGTTTATTATATAAAGTAAACTGGGAAAAAGGTAAGCAAAAAAACAAAGCAAAAGGTCAGGCAACTTTGTTTCTTTTTGCATTTAAGTTGAAGCGAAAACTCTTTAAACAAACGCCGTTAACAGAAAACTTTCTGCTTTGTCGAAAAATAAAAATTTGTTTTAAAATATTTATATTTGCCTAAGTACACTTTTCTCGCTAGAAAAAAAAATTATTTAAAAAAATGAGTTCAAACTCTTAAACTAAAATTAAATTTTATTAACACAAATAGACGGTTTTGTAGAAAATTTTAAGACAGATTCTTTTTTATAATTGAACTTGCTAGGTCTTGAAATAATTGCGGATGAGTTATTTAATAAATAATAGTTATTTAAAACATAAATAGATATAACAGCATTTGCTTATATCTAAAAAGTTTTAAAAGCAAAACTAATTAGTTTTTATATTTGTAAAACGCAATCAACTTACATCGGCGAGCAATTGCAACTTGTAGTTGAAAAAATTGAAAAAGGAGAAATATCACTCAGTAAAGCTTCGTATTCAAGGGACTGCTTCACGAGCGTGTGCACAACAAAGCCCAATCTTTTGATATTGGTATAGCAACCGTTGCTAAGTATAGCATTTGAATTTGTTCTAGTTTTAGTAGTTATCAGTTTAGTCGATTAGGGACTTAGGGATTTGGCAGAACGTTTACAGATGTTAACGCCATAGTTAGGGATTATTTTGTAGGGGAGAGTGGGGAGAAGTGGGAAACGTAAATTTTTTTGAAGGTAATTGCAACATCTTTTTTATTTGATGTATAAACTGAACCAAACAAGTTTTTACGAATAAACTTTTTTAGGCACTGATTCAATCCCCTTAGGTTTTCAGTCAAATATAACTAAGTATATAAATCTTTGCTTTTAGAGAAACTCTCATTGAGGTAAAGTGGGACAAGTGTGAGTAGAAGTGGGACAAATAAATTTAAAACAACATTTTAACAAAAATTATTAAATAGTGACTGATAAAATCATAAATCACCTAATCAACATAAAAAATTTCAAGAGCTTTCACTAATCGAAATAATCAAATGGCGACAGGAAGAAGCGGAACATAAATATTTCTTTTTTCTGTTTTAAAATTAGGGCTTCTAGCGCACGCAAGGAAACAAAGCAATTTCTGCTAAATAGAGCGGAAAAAATTTAATTGTTTACATTAAATAACAGTATTTAGGCACCTCTCCTAATTAGAAATTTCAGGCTGTCCCACTTCTCTCGCGTCCCACTTCTTCCCACTATCTACAAATCAAAGCGATCTAGGTTTTAATGTTTCACGAAACATCAACGCCATAAATTAGGCGTGAGAATAGCAGTCAATATTTTATATCCAACGGGTTATTTCTTGTACCAAAGACGAAATAACAAATTATTTCAATAGAGATTAGTGTGGAAAAGTGGGACGCGGGAAAAGTGAGACATCCAAAACTTTTTAATTTGTTGTTGTTGATTATTCACTGTTATCTCATGTAAACAACTAGATTTTTTTCATTTTTTTTCTATTTAACGGACATTGTTATGAAATTTAGATGCTAAAATAATTATATCTAACATAAAGAAAAATATGATAGCTAGAAATGTTGGAAAAATAATGCATTGAAACAGTTCTATGCATTATCTTATTTAGTTTTGACTTTATTTAAAGATTCGATTTTTGTGTATTATGAACATGCAGGGGCGGATCCAGACCATCTAGTAAGGTGGAAGGAAGGGGGCAATTTTTAAGTTTTTTTTATTTTATTCGGTGGATCCAGATCATCCAGCATGGAAAGAGAGGGCGATTTTTTGATTCAGTGGATCCAGACATTAATAAAGTAGGGGGGGGGGGGAGGGAACTTAGGTTTAAATTGTAAAACCTTTTTAGTGAGTTTTTTTAGAATATTAGTCTTACATTGTTTTATTCTATGTAACTCTGAAGTTACGTCGCATTGACAGTATTTTAATCCGATATTTTTTTGCATCACAAATTTATTAAAATTTCTTATCACTTTTATTAAAAGTGATAAGAAATGATAATTAAAAGTTTTATACAGCCTCCCTAAATTAGTTCCATTTTCAAACAACATGCTTTATTAAATATAAAAGTGAGCAATCGCCCCCATTGCCTCCCCTCCTAGTGATTTCTTCCCCCCCCCCCCCCCTCTCCCTCCTCTGTAAGCATACTTAAATTAACTAATGCTTTTCATTAAAATTATCAGTTTAAAGTCCTAAATTGCAGTGGTTTTAATTGCTTTTTGAATAAAAACAAAACGTAGTAAAAATTTTCTAACATGTTAACAGTACTAATAATCTTTCTGTAATTTAAGTTCAATAAATTTGAAGTTTTATTATTTAAGGGTTTGAAATGATAAAATTGAAAAACAACGAACTAATTTTTTTTTTGTTTTTGTTTGCTTGTTGTGTAAAATAAAGTAGTATTGTTTCAATAAAAAGTGGCCTAAATTTTGAACTTTTAAGTTTTGTTAATAACGAATCATTATATTCCAAAAATTAATTCTAGTTGTCAGGTTGGTATTTTTTAAACTTATTTAATGTTGTTTTTTTTCCAACTAATTTAAAGTGCTCATATTACAAAGTGATCTGGGTAATATGAGCACTTCTGCTACTTTTTTAAAAGCTCTGTGTTTTTGAAGAAAAGATTTTGGTTGTCCAAATATCTAAATGTATCATGAGTAATAAAAAAAAATTTGTTTATTTGCAAAAAAAATTTTGATCCACCATAACTATTTTTGAAAACATTCCGATTTTCGCTTTAGGTGCTAATAATACCCTAATCTACCCTATAGTAATAATACCCTAATCTACCCTATAGTAATTAATAACACTTTAGTTTAATATAACAATCAATAACATTTTTTTACTTTTAGGAAAATTTAAACAATGTCAGTTTATCAAGCAACAACATGAATTCTCGACAATCCACAAGATGCGAAAAATGTATACCTGCGTTAATTTTTGGGTTTGCACTATCCACTATATTCGCTTTGATTGGTTACGGTTTTATAAACCATTCAATATCGTAGACAATAAATAGCTTTGTATTGTTAGCTTTTATTTATTTTATAGAATGTTAAAATGTATTAAAAAACTTTAAACTAGTAACCATAATGCCAAATTCTTCTATTAATGCTTTTTTTTCCAAACGGAAATTAAAAGTAAAAACCTGAATAAACAAAGAAAATCAATAAAACATTGCGAATGAAGTTACGAGGTTTTTAAAAAAGGCATTTTTTTTCTTCGATTCATCTCTGAGGTCAAATGCTGGGTTGCGTTTCAGTAATTTTTTGTTTTTGTATCTTCTTGGATTTTGGGAGTCGGCCCTTCGGGTAACAAATGATGCAAAGATCTACCTAACAAACAAAAAGATTCAACATCAATGATATATTACATTAGAAGCTTTAAAATACTTTTTTAACAGGGAACTGGTATCAATAAATAATGTCATTTATGCAAAAGAAATTTGTTTTAATTCGGGCATTTTCATGGATTGTCAATGTAGAAAAAAGAAACAGACGGCAGCCAAAGAATTACATGCTGCATTGTGATATGAAAAGGATGAGTTGAAAAATATTTTTGTTCCTTTTTTTTATAATTGCGCTGCTAAAAGTTTTTCTTGCAAATGCTGAAAGTGTAGCTAGTTGTGATAAAAATAAATTTTAAATGTTGCAAAAAAGTCTATTTTTTTAAAGTTCAGTAAAAAGTAACCCTATATCTAAATAAGCTTTTTGATAAATGCATTTGTCTTATCGGGAAGTGGTGAAGATTCCGCCCCAGGTGACACAAACCCTTGCGACGCCACTCACTAACATATAATTCTCATCACTTTCTCTTTAACAGCAACAACAATCTTTTATTTAAATCAGGTGTTGCTCTTGAAAAACTAAAAATTTCGCCTAAAACACTTATTTTTAAATATGAAGGTAAGTTTTAAATCTGAAGAATGTTTTAAATTACAGGCTTACAACTATCCTACAATGTTTTTCAAACCTCCTACAGAGAACAATGTGTAATAGGCTATATAATTAACTTTTTTACAATCTACTAATCAGGGCTCTATTTCAGGACCACTTTTATTTCTGTTGTACATAAACGAATTAAACTTAGAAATAAATCTTTTGGAACTTTGTTTGCTTATGATTCCAATATTTTTTGTTATCACTGATATATTAAAAGAATTTTTAAAATAGTTAACGAACAATTATCTATAGTAAATGAGTGTTTTGTAAGTAACAAATTTTTCCTAATGTGGATTAAAAAAAATATACACTTTTCTACAAAATAAATAAATGAGAAAATATTCCTTCCAAACTACTAAATCTCTAAAAAAATATATTCCTTTATTCACAGTTATTTTTCTTCTGTAATGCTTTATGGACTAGTATTATCCATGCAAAAGAAACTCAACAACAAACAAACAAATAATTTTTTTTTTTACATCTTCGCTACTAACAAGGCTGCAAGCAATCACTATTAGAGTTGGAAGTTACTGGAAGAGAAAAGACGAAGATTGTTGAGCAAGATAACGATTGACAGACAATTTGAAAGATTGCAAATTATATAAATCAGGAAAGCAAGATGAAGGAAGCGAATTCCAAGAAACTAATGTTCGAGGAAAAAAACTAGATGAATAAGAGTTTTTGGAGCACTTAGGAACAGTAACAGAAAAAGGATGAGACTTAATTGAATGACGAGTAAGACGTGAATAAATTCTAGTAAATAGCACAAGAGACGCTCGCTCTTTAGAGCAGCGTCCATTATAGTATTTGTAGAAAAGAGAAAGAGAAGCAACGTTACAATAATGTGATAATGGTTGGAGATTGGCTGCAAGAGCAGTTCCAACTAAGTTTACATTGCATTTTTGCACCTCGTCTAAAAGAGAAAGGGGATCATTAGAAGATCCGCCCCAGATATGGCAGCAGTGTTCCATACAAGGCCGGATTTGAGATTTTAGAGATAGAAAACAGAATCCGGGGTAAGAAAATGCGATTTAAGAGATGCAACCTTAGCAGATGCTAATTTTGCAACAGATTTGATATATGGTTTCCAAGAAAAATCAGAAGTAAGAGTTAATCCTAGTATATGAAGGATAGATGACTCATCGAGTACATTACCGTTCATAAATATAGGAAGATATAAATTATTGCGATAACGATTGGCTGAAAAAAATTGAGTTTTATCTGAATTAAAGTTCACCAGCGACTGTGAGCCCATGCTGTATCAGAAGTGATATCCTTTTCAAGCTCTAATGCCCCCTCCAAGCAACCAGAGAGTGTTGGCTTCTTATTATGACAAGAATAAATGGTGGTATCATCAGCGAACAATGCCACCTTAGATGTAAGAGTATCTTCAAGATCGTTATTGTAAATTTAAAAAAGTATAAGGCCAAGGATTGAACCTTGAGGAACCCCTGAAGTTCTAGGATATGAAGAAGAGTGCTGTGCAATGAGGTCAACTTTTATACTACGATTGGAAAGGAAGGATTCAATAATCTGAAAGATGTTACCAGATACACAATAAGAAGAAAGCTTATGGAGAAGACCAGCATACCAAACTTTATCAAAAGCTTTAGAAATGTCAAGAGCGATGGCCTTAACCCCTCCACCTTTATCTAATGTACGATAAAACCTATCGGTTATTACTGTTAGCAAATCAGCTGTAGAACTAGAAAATCGAAATCCATATTAATAATCAGAAAGTAAGTTGTTAGATTCAAGTAGAGAGATTAAGTGTTTTTTAATTAAAGATTTAAAAACCTTGCTTATGATAGGAAGAAGACTAAGGGGACGGTAGTTAGACAAATCAGATCGCTCTCCAGAATTTTTGAAAGTATGGATAACAGATGCCGCTTTCCAACAGGCTGCAAAACAAGACTCTGATAAGTACTTGTTAAATAGTTTTGAAAGTATAGACGACAGCTACGGAGAACACTTCTGCAAGACAATAACAGGTATGTTGTCCGGACCACAAGCTGTAAAAGAGTCTAGTCAGGAAATCACTTTTGATACAGATGCTGGAGTGATACGGATGTCAAGCAAGATGCTGGAGTGATACGAATGTCCAACATGTGTGTAGAATAGAATTTAGAGCCGACAGAAATGTTTCTCGCAAACCACAAACATCGTTTGTATAAATCATGTTTAATAATACTGCTTATAATGTATATAAATTATGATTTATAATAAAACTTGCAAGTTTTATTATTTATGTTTAAAACAAAAATGAGATTTTCTCCAAAAATATTTCAATCCTATTTTAGTAAAACTAACCACAAGTACTCAACAAATTTTACAGATAACAACTTTGTTGTTCCAAAATATACTTTAACTTATAAGTTAACTTCCCATTCAATTAAATACCGCGAACTTAGTCTGTGGAAAAGAATTTCCAGATGTTGTCAACAAAAATGATTGTTATTGTTCATAAATCTCATTATGTCCGGCTTTTAATTTCTACTTAATCAATTAAAAACAGGCATAATTACATCAATAAAATTCAAGTAACGATGTTAAAAATTCACCTACAACTATTCAAGATGTAATTGAGAACATCAAAATTGTAATTAAGAAATTGAAAAATGTAATTTAGAAATCTTATATGTAATTAAGAATAACAACATTTAAATAAGAAATCGTAAAATATAATTGAGAAAACCACCATGTAATTAAGAAGTTGTAATATGTAATTAAAAAAACAAAATTGTAATTAGGAAACCGTAATATGTAAATGAGAATACATAATTTGTAATTGCGAATTCACAATGGTCACAATCACAATGGTTTAGTGATTGACCGAAACCGAAATTTCAGCCGAAACCGAAAGTACCGAAATTTCGGTTCAGTGAAGCCGTAGCCGAAACCGAAACCGAAATTTCGGCCGAAATTTGAAAATGAATGTTTAAAATCCCTGAACCTTTTATGATCACCGAATTAAAGCAAAAAAAAACTATTTTACATATATCTAGCCAATCACCATGTAACATAGTTTGATAAAAACTCTAATATGTCAAGACATTTCAATAATTAAAGGTAATAATTGAAGTATTTTCTCTGCGAAATACATATTTTTTCATGTTTTCTGGCAAAAGTCTGTTTCTTTCATTTGAAAGAATTTCTCCAGCAGTTAAAAACAACCTTTTAACTTCGGCAGATGTTGGTGGAGGTCTAAGGAATCTCTTTGCTACTTTTGCCAAACCAAACTTTGCTTTTAATGTTGTTTTCTAATATAAATCTATGAAACTTTTTTTTTTTTTGTTATTTAGGTGCCCCAAGAAGACCTATAGGTCTTGTCACAGAGCACCGCGGAAGTGCATTTAACCAGGAAGTTCACGCCTCCTTCATTACCGTGACGCAAAAATATATGCGAAGCTCGTTTTGAGCCTGGATCTCCTGCTTAAAAGGCAAGCGCTTTAACCACTGCGCCACGGTCGCACAAGAAACTTTAGACCTTCTTTGAACTTTGAATCAATTTTTGAGATTTATAGGACTGCCGGTAGTTGTATTGCTTTTTCAGTTAAGAGATTTTTTAGAGTAAACCACTTCTTAAATGTGATGAAAGTCCGCTAAGTGATTGAAGTTTTGGATTGTGCGATTTACGAGATACTTTCAAATTGCAGATATTGCAAGTTCCGTGTTTGAAATCACTACCTGTCACGGTAAAATGATTCCATAAACCAGTTTTTTATCGATTATTTTCCATTGTAAAATTTAGTACTGAGAAACTTTTGATGAAACTATTGGTTTGGGTTGCTTTACTTAAATCTTAATTCATTTTAAGAATGATTTTGAGAATAGTAATTTAAAACTATTATGTAACGTGATTTCAATAAAAATTTCTACAATTGTTATAATTAAAAATTGATTTACTAACAAACAATTACAATTAGGAAACCATCATAATCCCACTCTAAATTAAAATTAAAAAAAAAATCTTATAAAAGTTTCGGCTCATTTCGGTTGCGGTTTGAACCGAAATTTCGGCCGAAACAGGAAAAGTAAAAAAATTATTGAAGCAGAAATTTCGGTTTCTGCCGAAGCCGAAAGTTTCCGTTCACTACAATGGTTCACAATTAAAGGTCATTATATCTTCTTGGACATGCATTTTAATAAGATAATAATATTAAATTTAACATTTGTATGTACCAACAATAATAATGGAACTAAAAAATCGTTGTGTTACTTGTCGATACACTATGAACAGAAAGTCTGTTATTAAATTGAATCCGTGTCAGCATTATTTCACCAAATTTGTTTACATCCACTTCTGGAACAACCATAACCAACTTGTCCAATTTGTCGATGTTTTATCTTCACCGAATAATAGAAGAAGAGTTATTGAATGCGCTGAGCGAAATGCCGATTAGATGACTCTGGCGCAAACTTTAGATTCAAATATAAGACAGCATATAATTGTATCCGCAGCAGAAGTTCAAGTTTTATTGGAAGAGGTAGTTTTAAACTACCTCTTTCAAAGAAATTTGAAATTCGGATGATCAGATTGAAAAAACACGGAAACACAGAGGATCATTTAAAGCAGATTCTTGTAACGAGTGAATGTTGTAACGAGTGAATGTTTAACCAGTGGATTACATCCGGGAATCGTTTAGACGACAATCTTCAATGTCACGGTTGTTTGAAAAGGGTGTTTGAAAAATCACCAGCTTAGTTTAGCTCAGTTACGATTAGGATCCTACAGTCCAATGTTAAACCCAGTGAAAAAAATCTGGTCCGAAATAAGAATTAACGTTAAAAATGCAATTCGCATTCCACCTGTATTTGGTGCGGGGAATATGGAACAACGAATGCAGTATTTAGAAAGAATTGTTTGTTACTGTGGCAAAAAATACAATATTAGAAAGTTATTGTACACGTGCTTTACAACATACGACCATGCATTACGCAATGATTTTTAATATGGAAAACGATCAAGTTGGTGTTTAACTAATTATTGTAATGATGCTTAATGTTGTTTCAATAAAATTTAAATTGAATGCTTAAATTCAATTTAAATTTTATATTTTTTTGTAAATAAAATATTGGTGCTTTACTTACTGTTTATTTAAGAATTTTTCGCACAAAAAAAAAATGCTTGCTGACATCCGATAGGATTTTTTCACTTGCCATCAATACCGCAAATGCTTTTTCATGATTTTTTTATTTCACTGATAGTTTTTTATTACTTATTGAAAAGCAATACGATTACCTTAGCAACCAACATGTTCACCTCGGCAACCAATATGATCACTTTGGCAAATTAGGATCAAAACTTAAGTTACAAGGTAAATTAAGGCAGCAAAATTAAAAATACGAAGAACTTTGTTACATCTTAGGATTTCAAGGATTAAAAATAAAAAGAACTCAATTACATCTTAAGATTTCTTATTTACAATTTTCACGTTCTAAATTACATCTTACGTTTCACAATTAAAACTTTCATCTTCTTAATTACATCTTGAAGAGGTGTAGTGATTGCGTTGGTTATGAAATTTTAATTTATCACCATTTTTATTCAAGATATTTTGTTAATAAATTTTTTAAATATTTTAAAAACTGCAATCGTTTCTTAATTATTTGTTGTTTTATATTTCTTTATTCTATTTTTTATTTTCTATTTCATTTTTAATTGCTATTATATATTTGTGTCTTAGGTTATGTAAACATTCTTAAATGGCACATGGCAATGAGACAAAATGTTCCTTTTTCTTGCTTTAAGAGCAAAATAAATGACAAACACAAAATAAACCGAGGGAGGGATGAATTCCCTAAACGTACAATCAGGATTCTATTCCGTCTTTTAAAACCTGATTACAATGAAAGTTTTTATTTTTATCAGTGAGTTTTTATTTTCTAATTTATAAGACCAGTTTAAAAGTTGTTTATACTAAATTTTATTTTTTTACAAAGTTTCTTTGCTGATAACAAGTAAAAGTTAATAAACGGAGAGGAGGACCTTAATAAGCTTGAGATGAGTGGGAAATTTTCCAAAAACTAATAAACAAAATATTTTTAAAATTCTGTATTTAAGACTGTTCACGAATTAAATACTAAAACACAACAAGGAAAAAAAAAACATTTCTGGATTTGTTAGCAAGTTTTTCTGACGTTCATCTAAGACTGTCGTTAAGACGATCCTGTCCCATTGTAGCTCTTTGAGAGTTCTTGACGAGTGCTAACTTGATAAAAGATTTCTTGCCTTTAGTCACAGATACTGGTAAAGTATCTGTGGCTAAAGATAAATGAAAAGATACGAAGCAAAATGCGAAGATAAATGAATATTTGAGAGAAATTTTCTTCAAATTTCTTTGCATAAATGCTGTTTCGAAGATCTAAGGTTCGATCATTTGTCAGTAGATGGCATCGAACAGACAAAAAGTGGCAAAACTTATCAATAAACTTGTCTTTACTAAGATCATTTGGATACAGAAGTACAAAATCTTTAACTTTAGATTCTTGACTGTTTGTTAAGTCCAAATTGATATCAGACGTAGACCAGATGAAGGAAAATAATTTATTTTGCTGTTTTAGAGCTTGAAATCTATCTGTAATCTGATGGATGAAGGTAACAAAGTAAAAAATTTTCATTTCTTTATTGGATATTTTCAAATTTGCGGCACAATAAATTTCCCAAAAGTAGTATTTAACGCTGACCATTTTTTAACGAGGCACAGTGGTTTGAAAAATCCGATATAAAACGTTCTGATTATGCAAGATTGTTTCAAATTAGTCATATTTTCATGTTCTGAAAAAAATATTTTTTTTAGACCACTTGACGCTTCCCTGCAGATGCTCAAAGTTGCCAATTTTGAAAAACAATTATTTAGTGAAAGAGCAATAATTTTGAACTTTTATTTTATTTCTTAAACCGCATCTGTAAACTTCCACATATTATATATCAATCGGAAGAATATTAAACGGACTTTCAGAGTTTGTTGTTAAATATTTTATAAAATTACATTTCATGACGTAAAAATGCAGAGAAAGATAACTTTTTAGACTAGGAAATAATAGCATGTTTAAATGTGACTTTTATTAAATTCTGTATGTTTCTGTTAAAATTCTGAAAAATATATAGGTTTTGGTACCGCCCGGACCCACCCAAGAACAACAATTTTCAATTTTAAAATATTTCTACTTAAATAGATTTTTTTTACATAAAACATGACAGTCATTTTTATTCAGTGCTAAAAATGGCGCTCCAATTTTATTTTTTAATATATATATATATATATATATATATATATATATATATATATATATATATATATATATATATATATATATATATATATATATATATATATATATATAATCCTTAACGTACATAAAATAAAATTATTAGATTAAAAAATAATCAAAAAAATTGTTTTTTTTTAAAAGTACGAAAGAAGTTTTCTCCAAGTAAGGAGACTTGCGGGATAAGAAAAAATATGCAAAATAGAAGCACGGATATCGTTTAATAATAATAGTTTCGAGTTATTTTAATTAAAAGTAAATTTCGTAGTTATAGCTGAGTACTTATTCGCTATCGGATAAACTGCTATCGGTGTAAAATCTCGAGGATTGAAAACTGTTCCTTTTGAACCCACTTACAATAATTAAATAATAAATATCACTTTCAACATGTTCCTTTACAACTATTAAATTATTACTGTCACTTTTAACATGCTCCTCCAGTTGATTTTTCACCAATATTTGTCTTTTAATTGTCTTAGATATTGTCCATCAAGAGCTGCCTGTCGGGTTGGACGTTTATTAATTGACCTGAGCGCCGCATCATTACGCCCAATCTCGGTTTCAACTGTGCAGACATTTCTTTTCGAATTATCATCTTTAACTTTGTTATCTTGATCAAAATTGATCTCCAGAGGAATTAATTTTTAGACAGGTCGGAAACATAACTTGGTCGGAAACATAACATAACAGGTCGGAAACATAAACATAACAGGTCGGAAACATAACGGAAATATGACCTTCACGGTGCATAGGAACATACTCTAAGACCTTGCAACACATTACCAGAGATTTTATTTTTGATTATCATTAGAAAACATTTCCTCATTCAAAAAATGTAAACGACAACTTTTTTTAGTGGGGACCTGGGGAGAAAACACACATTTTAGGGCAGTGCCCAGGAATTTTGTTGTTCAAGATAGGTAGCTAATAAGCATGGGGCATACTCAAATTTTTAGTATGTTGATACTGGTAGCAAATGAGGATGACTTGCAAAAAATTAAGGTAATTGAAGCTAAACCAACCCCGCCCCGATCCCTAAGTGCCCCCTTCCTAGAACTACGTCTCCTTTAATCGTAATTTTTTTTTTTGTTCTATCATAAAGTAGATCAAAATTCATCGACAGATTTCAAATTTCATCAAAAAATCTCTTTTCGTTTAAGATTTATAACAATGCAAAGCCTAAAATTACCCCCTGAAATAACCTTAAATGGTCTCAACTTTTAAACGAAAAATTTTTTTTTGATGTAATTTGAAATCTGTCGATGAACTTTGATCTAGTTTAATATAAAACAAGCAAAAAGTTGAAAAGTGTTTTTTGGAACCATACCCTGGGGAGGGCTATAAGGGGTCGAGAAGGGTTTGCTACAATTATTTATTACAGTAAAAAAAAAACTCTGATTTTTATGGTTACATTATGATTGATATTTTACATTTCAAAGTCATACTAAACGTTTGTTCATAGGAGATTTAACACTTTACTTTTTACAAACTACATTCCTGCTAATAGAAAGCTACTTTAAAAGTGCTTGTAGTTGTAAGCAACAACCGCGTTTTTCAGCGCCTCTATATAGCTTGGGCTGTGCTCTCCAACTTTTCTCATTCGCCAAAACTGATTGAAATCCTGATGAATGGATTCGAGAGCTTGTTCAGTCCAGTAACCTAAGCCTATAGAACAGTAGAAGTACAAAAGAAATGCAAGTTTATTTAATAAATATTCGTCGTAAATTATGCAAATTTTACGATTCAACTGTTGAAATAGAGTATTTAATTACTAAGATTATAAATTATTTTTAATCAAATTTAAGAGTTATTTATCATACCAAAGACTCCACCTTTCATGTTGATAAATTCAATAACATGTTGCTCAATTACGTGTACCTTCAGAGAAATTGTAGCCCTTAGATTTCTATAGCTCGTAGAGAACTCCTCTAGATCTTTAACATATGTGGAGCTTAATGATTTTCCAAAACAACCATGGACTATTTTTTCAAAATCTCTAAGTACCTTAATATATTTGGCAGCGGAAACTCCAAGACTAAACTCTTGAAAAAACAGTTCAAAGCTGTCTATGTTTTTAAGCAATTTATGATAAGTATTGCCTTCCAAACTATGCTGCCCTTGGTAGGACACTCTGCAGATGTTTATTTTAGACAGATATTGATTAACAAACTGTAACCCACACTCCTTGTTTTCAAATAAATTTTTTTCAATCTCTTTTCAAATTTTGTCTACAACACCTAGCAGTATATGTATGTGTATTTTTTAGCTTTTTTTAAATTTGCACCATCAGCCATCCATTGGTCGTACAATGTACACAAAGACTCTAGAGTATAATGATCAGCTTTTTGAAAGTCAGGAGATGACGTCATGCAATACGGACAAGGGTGTTTTGATGTTGCAGTTTGTTTTCCAACCATTTGAAGCAAAATCTTTAGATCTTCAGATACTGTGTAATCTAAGGATGAAATGTTTAGCTTATTCAATATTAACCGCAAGTTATGGTATTTTTCGTTCAATGAAGGCAAAATTGCCAATATAATAGTTTTGTGGACGCTTGAATCTTTAAAATCTTTACACGCATATCCGTCACTCTTGCTCAGTTTCTCTGGAATTTTATTATTTTTTAACTCTGGTTTTAGGGTTATTGACAGTGTAACTTTTAGGAATCCCTGCCTTCCATCTACACCTAATTTGATATCAACATCATTTGTTTCTTGACTTCTGTGATGAAGTACCATTGCTACGAGTTCTTCAATGTCATTGCAATACACAATAGGAGTATCTTTTTCTACCAACTATACATTCATAAAAAATCAAAATGAATAATACAAATTGCAATCTAGCTATAAAATAATTTTTTTGGAAATAGTTTACTTACCTCTTCGCTTTCTTTTAATCTTAATAGCAATGGGAGTTTATCACAATTGAATAAATTTCCAATTATTTCGTTGTTCTCAATCAGTTTAATATTGAAACCGGATTCCACACTTTTTCGTCCTGCCTCACTTCTCAGAAATCGTGCAACTTCAATCATATTGCGATTACTTATAAATCATAATAAAATTATTACAAAAATTGGCTTTAAACTCATAACAAATTTATTTTTAAAAGTATTTTTAAGCAACAAAAATTTACCTGGAATGTAGTTTTAATTGAAGTTTTTTCAATTTATCTAAAGAAAAGAAAGGTTTCTTAACCTCAGTCTTTCCGAAAGAGACAGTAAGTTGCTTCGGACCAAAGGTTTTCAAAACTAAGGTGTTCTCTGAGTCATTTGTGCTGAAATCTTTGATAGAGCTGGACAGAACTTTTCCTTGCGTTGTTGGGGATGTTGATTTTACAATGGCAGTCAAATTCTTTTGTCTTTCTAATTTCGTACAGGGATGTGGAATTCCCTGTCCCACTTGGGAATAACAATGTTGACAAACTAGTCTTTCTGCAGGTTTATTTGAAACATCTTCAGCGCCTTGATAAACAAGCTTTCCCGAAACACAATCAACCATTGGGGCCAATATTTTTTCCATTTTTGATTTGCGCCCATTTTCACAAATAAAACATTCACATTTTTTCCCTCTAATAACTCTGGTATTCAGGTCTAAATTTTATAGCACTTGTATGACAACTATAATAACTAAAATAGCGAAACTAAATTTTAAATGAAGTAAATTAAACATCAATATAGTTATAATTACCTTCATAACACGGCCGCATAATGAAGTAAGGATCAGTCCCGGCAAGCTTTTTTCTACATTTTGAGCAAAGCATGGTAGGAAGGTCAGGATTATCCGCTGAATAATCTTTCCAGAATATAGTTTTGATAAGGTTTGAGTAGTCATTTTTCTTTTTATTTAGATTTAAATAAGTTGTTTCAGGGTTATTTATTGGTCTTAAATCCGTGCCTTTCCTGAAGCAGCAAATGCAAAAATTTTTTACAAAATCACTATGTTCTTTTGCATGTTTAGGCATTTTAAATGAATGCTTCAAATAAAACTTCTGATATGGATTGATAATATTGGCATGATATATCGGTTATATCAATCAAATGTCAATATAATGCCTATAAACACATGTCAATATAATGGCTAAAAACATGCTTTCAGTTCGTATATCAACGCGTGCAAAGAGTTATTATGCAACTGTTAACAATTAGCAACTGCTAACTTTTACTAATTGTTAATAATTAAAGGTTGCTTTGCTTTGTTTTTATTTCAATAAAAATGTAAATAGAAAGTAATAAAAATTACTTATCCGTCTGTAAATTTTAATGTTAAACAAAAATTTTTAAAAACTTTAAAAAATAAAATTGATAAATCTATCACAAATATTTCTGAAAATCTTAATATGGGGCATTGGCATGATTTTGTGGTGTTCGAGAAGATTCCCTAAATCCCCCCTAGGGTATGGTTCCAAAAAACACTTTTCAACTTTTTGCTTGTTTTATATTAAACTAGATCAAAGTTCATCGACAGATTTCAAATTACATCAAAAAAAAATTTTTCGTTTAAAAGTTGAGACCATTTAAGGTTATTTCAGGGGGTAATTTTAGGCTTTGCATTGTTATAAATCTTAAACGAAAAGAGATTTTTTGATGAAATTTGAAATCTGTCGATGAATTTTGATCTACTTTATGATAGAACAAAAAAAAAAAATTACGATTAAAGGAGACGTAGTTCTAGGAAGGGGGCACTTAGGGATCGGGGCGGGGTTGGTTTAGCTTCAATTACCTTAATTTTTTGCAAGTCATCCTCATTTGCTACCAGTATCAACATACTAAAAATTTGAGTATGCCCCATGCTTATTAGCTACCTATCTTGAACAACAAAATTCCTGGGCACTGCCCTAAAATGTGTGTTTTCTCCCCAGGCCCCCACTAAAAAAAGTTGTCGTTTACATTTTTTGAATGAGGAAATGTTTTCTAATGATAATCAAAAATAAAATCTCTGGGGATGTGTTGCAAGGTCTTAGAGTATGTTCCTATGCACCGTGCCTTTAATTTCGCTCCAAGAATTGCTTAGTCTTTTCCTTCAATAACTTCCACAACTTTTGCCATTCTCCAATGACTTCGGGGTGCCAAATCTTTGTCGTTAATTATCACAACATCATTTACTTTTAGTTTTCTTGTTTATTATCATCAAACTTTTTATTTAAATGTTGCTGTTTTAATTCAGATAAACCTAACTAAAACGCTTTTGATAATCATAAATTAAGTTTCTTAAGTAGATGGCACGTTTCTTGATATCACTTCACTCAAAACATAAATTCGTTTCCACATTATTTCTTAATACATTTCGTCCATACATCAAGTGAAAAGGCGTAAGCGCTTCTTCATTATCATCTTTACTCGTGTAGACAAGTGGTCTACTATTAATTACAGATTTGATATCGCATAAAACTGTTTGCAGTTCTTCGTAAGTAACAAGGGATTTTCCCATAACCTTTAATAGTGGTATCTTAACTGATCGTACCAATCTTTCATAAAATCCTCGTCACCAAGAGGAAGCAAGTAGGATGAATTTTTGATTAATCCTATTATTTAAACAAACCTTTTTTACTTCAATTGATGTAAATGTTTTAACATTGTCACAAGTAATGTCAGGTATGCCCCTGCATGCAATAAAAAGTTTGAGTGCTCGGATGAAAGCAGGGATCTTTCATCCGAGCACATCTGGAATTAACTCCAGATATCGGGAGTTAATTCTAGATGAGCAGCACGACTAGAGGCACAGGTCAAAATCAAAACGTAAACTTTAGATACGGAATCAGTTTTTAAGTAATTTTTTACATATAAAGGTCCAGCAAAATCTACACCAACAGCTTGAAACGAAAACATAGAAACATTTACACAATAATCAGGTAAATCAGGAATTGGGGAAGGTAGCATTGTTCTTGCACTAATCTTCTTGCAAATAACACACTTACGCAGAACGTTCTTGACAGTTTTTCTTCCTTTAATAATCCAAAACCTTGCTCTAATTTGACTTAATGTCATTTCAATGCATGACATGTTTATGGGTGTCACAAATAATTGACATCGTAAAATAGCTATGTTGACCATCACGTAAAATAATCGGATATTTTTTATTATAACTCAGTATTGAACTTCCAAATTTTCCTTTTAATCGCAATACGTTTTGTTCGTCAGTGAACAACTTCAGGGATGAACTTAGCTTTTCGTAGTTATCTTGATTTCGTAAATAAAACTGTTCTATTAATAACCATAAATTAAATGCCTTATCATATTCATTAAGTGTTAACACGTTTTCTTTATTTAATTCATTGCTCTACTTAATTGTTTTTATCAAATTACTTGCAAATCTATTCACATACCCAGTTACCATTATAAATCTGTTCAATGTGCTACATTTTTTAATGTCTATGAGAACACCAATATTACCACTACTCACAGCCTCACCATATTTACACTTCTCTCATTTATCCTATCTACACCTTTTGACTTAATCAGAACTTCATCCACATTCAAACTATTGTCACTATCAAACAATCTTATTTCAACCTCTTCCTTACATAAAAATTTAGGTGTAGATAACCAACCGTCATTCAATTGCTTAAAACAAAACATACGAGTTTGAATATCTGCTGGATTCTCCAATTCTGCTACATACCCCCATATCTTTCTCTCAACCTCTTTTCTAATCATGACTACACAATTTTCCACCCAAGGTTTCCAAGTTTTCTGCTTCCCTTTAATCCAATGTAAAGCCACTTCAGAATCTGTCCAACAACTAAAATTACTAATAGTTACTCGATTTTCTATTACTCGTTTCACTTCTCCAACTAATTTGCTCAACAGCAAACAACCCAATAGTTCTAACCTAGGAACAGACAACTCTTTCAATGGCGCTACCTTTATTTTGGCTGCCAAAAAAACACTCTCACAGCAACACTCGTCTTAACTCTAAGATAAACAACTGCACAATCTCTCTTGAGTTATCACAAAATCCATGTAACTCTGCCGAAATTAAAAATGAAAAGGTCTACTAGTCAGACCAAATACTACTCTCAAAAACCTATAAAAAATCAACTCTGAGTCCTGCTCTGCTTATATATTTTCATACCAGAGAAATCTTAAATAATCTTTATGCTCGCTAGAAATTTCTACATTTAATGTTGAAATTTCTAGTGAGCATAAAGATAAAATTATATTGCCATATTAGCAGATATTAAACAAACTAGAAAGTTTGTTTAATATTTGCTAATATGGCAATATAATTTAATCGGAATCGCAGTAGCACATCAAATATTTTGGATAATAGATTTGGCCCTGAATAAAGATCATTCAAGGACAACCCATTATTAAAACAGGAAGCATTTAATACTGCTCTTATCATAGTGGTTTCCTTATCTTTTCTTACAACTGGCCTATATGCTAGGTAGTGTGTTTTTCCTAATTCCTTAGCGATTTCACCATCAGGAACTTTTTAATAATTTTATTTATTTCGTGTTCTTTAAAAATGGCGTCATAACCACTTAACAAATTCTTATCACCCAATTGCCTCTTTAATCTTTCAGTCTAATCTCACAAATTTTATAGTTATCTGGTAAACAATCATGATCTGGCTTAAAAGGAAGCTTAGTTACATATCTCTCACTGTTATGCATAATATCATTTTCGAATTCATTTATCACACACTAATCAGTAGATTCCATTTTCTCCGCACTCCAAAATTTTTGTAAATCACTTCTTAGTTCATTTATCTCATTGCGCACATCTTCCACACTCCCTATCAAATTAGCATCAACGCGTAAATTCATGATTATTTTCTCATTATTATTTATTACAGAAGTCATTGGGCCACTTAATACACATCTTAGAACAGAGGAAGAAGCTACAGGACAGCCTTCAATCCCTCTAATAACATTACCTGTCACAAATTTATGGTACAGGTCACACCCTATCAATAAATCAATAGGAAAATCACATCATTATAATTAGCAAGAATTAATTTTGAAATATGTGGGTAATTTTTACACGCTCGAGATATCTCTTGCCTCTGCAAAGGGCTACAAATAACTGGCACACACAGCGCCTCGACATACACATACAAGTTAGCATTTCTATGTTTTACCTTAAGTTGAACAACATCGAGCTTTTTAATCCTGGAATTGTTAAATTGACCAAGTGTTTTTATTATTATAGCTTTTTGCCTATAATTTCAATTTTTCACATACATCCTTAGTAACATAAGACCTCTGACTACCGCTATCAAACAATATTCTGAATACTCCACACTCACTATCTGAAAAAAACTTAGCCTTTGCTGTCTGTAGTAAAACGCTATTAGAGACACCTAGAAGAGTTGCACTAGTTTGGGTTGCTTCTTATTGCAAATAGAAATGTGGTGTTTCCCATTGCATTCAAAACATGAATAGTTAGAATGACAAATTTTGAGATATGACCTAATTTTAAACAAATGAAACATCTCTTTTGCTGTTTTAAAATTTCAGTTCTTGAATCTAAATTTGTTACCTTTAAACAGTGAGAAGGCTTATGGTTTTCTAAACAATATACATGTTGCATAACTTTTTTTTTTCTGGTGCTCTTTTATTTTGTGTATGAAAACCTGATGTTGTAGAGTTATTTTTGTTTCTATAATTATGAGAATAATTTTGTCGTGCATATTTGTTTAAAGAATCATATTTCAAATTTTTATGTTCATTTTTTTTATAACTTGATTTTAAAAGATATTTGGCACAACACACCTTAGCTTGTAATTCTTCATTGTAATATTTTAAAAGTCTATCTAAAGTCAATAACCCTCCGGCAAATTATCTAGAAATTAAAATTAAAAGTTTATCTGGCAGTTTCTCCTTTAGGATAGGAATTAACAAACAGCCGTAAGTTGTTGTTTCTATTTTTAGGGATCTAAGATTATGTACACAGATCTCTATATCATTATAAAGTTTTCTTAGCTCTTCTAGATCATTGAAATTTTCTTTACTTTTAACAAAGAATCCATATGTGCTGAAACTAAAACTTGTGTATTACCTTATCTGTTTATCAAAATTTCAATGCCCTCTCTATAATTTTCTGAATTAAGCGAAAGTCCTGAGATAGTAGCCAATGCTTGGCTAGACAAATATTTTTTTAGATAGTTAAATCGATCTTATATCACTAAAACCTTCATGCCTATGAATTGATAAATTAAATTGGTTCCAAAAACCCTGCCAATCTACGGCATTCTCATTAAAAACTGGCAATTCTAACTTAGGTAAAATACACTTAGTTTGATTTAAACTTTTAACAGAATCTTTATCCGATTCATTTATTTTTATACTTTTTAACTTTAGTTTCACTCCAGCTATCAATACATGATAAAACTCAATTACTCTTGCACTCTCATAAACGTCATTTTCAATTTCCACTTGATCTAAATTATTTAATATTTCCTCAACATTATTGTTTAATCTCTCGTAACTCTTGTTTAAAATATTTTTTAAATCTACTAATTTGGCATGGTTAAACTCCTCACTCTCTAATTCCTCTCTTATTTTGCTCAATAAATTTCCAAAACTTACTCGTAACGCTCTCCTTCTCGCTACTTACCTTTTAACGTGGCTGCCATTTTTAAATGAATATCTACAACAATTCAGAAAAAAAATTGAATTTTCGTCACAATCAACACCTTCAACAATTAAATTCTAATTCTATTAAAACTTCCCGAACAAAATCACAAATAAAAAACTCAACTTACTTCAACGTTCAATAGCTCAAACTTTTCGTAACTCTTACTTCTTTCTTTAATCTTTTGATTCGGTATCTCTTCATAGTTTTTCATCAGGCGCTATGTAAAATCTCAAGGATTAAAAACTGTTCCTTTGGAAAGACTATGTATTTAAACTAGTGCTACTCCACCAACAGAATATATAATAAAAAAGAGGTCAGTGGAGAGCATCCACCAATAAGTTATCTATTAACAATAATAACAATAATTAGGTTATAAATGCGACATTTAACAACACCCACTTACAATAATTAAATAATAAATATCACTTTCAACATGCTCCTTTACAATTATTAAATTATTACTGTCACTTTTAACAATCGGCTTCTATATCAACGCAATCTAATTGTCGATAAACATCAATTAGTTCAGGTAAAACCTCTTCATTAACATTCTTACTTCTTGTGGAATTTTCAATCAGTAAAAGTTGCAATACCTCTTCTGGTAGTACTAATTTACATACAGACTTCAAACAATTTTTCAAAACAATACTGGAAATATAAGGATCTGATTTTTATAAACCTCGACAAAAAACATCAGTTAAGTTGTTAATTCTTGAGGTTTTTCTTGCATGATTCATACGATCTTTTCTATGACATTTGTGAAAACTTTCTCCAGCGTTTTCGCCAAAAGTTCCAACTGGTAAAATTATTTCAACCATGATTTTAGCTCCATGAGCTAACACTTTATGAACACAAGTAGGAATTTTATACCATGAATTTTTCTCATTGATAATTAAAACTGTTTGTAGACAATAATTTTCAAATTTGATTGGATCGATTGGAATTTGACAAGACAAACATATCAATATTGTTCTTAAATGGACAATAAGATTTATATCTATATCCAAAATTTCTGATAACAATATTGGATCAGAAAAAGTTCGCCATGCAGTATTGGCATTATTAGATGAACCAGTGTCATCTGGATGGGGTTGTCTAGGTGTGAATTTAATTTTTCCAAAAATCTATTTTGTATAAGGTGTTGCTTTACAAAGCGGACACTATTGATAAGACGGTGTTTCAGTGATTTCCGCTACAACTTTTCCATCGATGGGTTTTAAAAATAAAGAGCTTTTGATATTAAGAACTTTTCCATTTGGTAGCCATATTGTAATATCAGAAAGTTCATTTATTTGTCGTTCAACAAAAAATTTTGTTTCGAAAATAAGTTCTTTACTTTCTTTAGCATACTTTAAGATCATTGGTCTGTAAATTCTAGCAGAATTAGGAGTTGGGTTTACCCAAAACACATCCCAGTCATATGTTTGAAGTCTTAAGGGTACAATGGTAACAGAAAAAAGCGTCTGATGAACTTTCAAATAACTCATCGAACTTTTTATTGAGTCGGGAAAAATTACTGGCTCCATCAAATCCCTAATTTACAACAAAAATCAACATAATTGAGTCCTTTTCTTTATTAGTAATTTTAGATATAATTTGAGCCTCTTGTGATTCTACTATTCTTTGAACAGTATGTATTAGAAGATTTTGTAATGACACATTTTCCTCCTTGTCAGAGATGTGCATATTATTTGGTCTACATTTTTTTTTAGATTCCAGAATAGCGCTGTAAAGCGGATAAATATCTGCACCTCTCTCTTTACTTTTCAATCTTATCACCATGTACTGAGATTTAACAAAACCATAATTAAATAGAAAAGCAAGTCTCTCTTCTGGAGACCCTTTTTTTTATTTCTTTGTCATTTTTTTCATTGATATCATATGCCAATTTTTGATCTTGTAGAATGCACATGATAATTTTTTCTAAATTCTTATTACCTATTTGTTTGGCTGTGTATCTTGCCAGGAATCTATACTTTGTATGATATTCAGCTTTTTCAAACAGATAAGAATTTGCTATTCTTTTAGCTCGTTTTCCTTTGTCTTTAAAAGGCAATGTATGCCGCCCTTTCTTTAATTCTAGCGTTTTTAATACGTTTGAGAGTTTCCAGATAACTTCTTTAAATTCAAAATTAAAATCATGTTCTAACCAGGAAATTGACTTTCTATGAAATTTATACTTGGAGTATTGAACATCCTTCATTTTTTGTTTTTACGTGGTTTGTAATGTTAATATTTTTTTTTCTAGTTCTTTTTCTTGAGCACTTTCAATTTTCAAAACATTCTTTTTCTACAAAAATTTTCAACATTCCGACATTTTAATAACATCACTAGTCACAAAAGATCTGAGTCTTATAGTCTGATCTTTATAAACGCTTTTTCTTAATTACAAAAAAAATTATTTTAAAATCTTTACTTCAGATGGTAAGAAAGCCAAAACAAGTTCTTGACCAAGTTATTAATCGTTGGTATGAATTTGAGAGTCATTTAAAGGAGTATGTCCTACTTTGATACTTTTGGTCATATCCACGCCAAGCTAATCGTGGGTAGATCTTTACACCAACAAATTGTTAGTGTCATAAGGATTATCTATCAAAACATCTAAGCCCAATCAGCTTGGCGTCATAGTTATCTGATAATTTATATATATCTAAGCCCAATCAGCTTGGCGTCATAGTTATCTTATTATTTACACAATTTTAAATCGACAAAAAGATTTTTTGTAAATTCTTTCAACTTGCGAAAGCTTTTGAGGTTATATTAATTTAAAGGAAGTATTTCGAGGTAATATTAATAGTAGGACTTCAAGTTACCACAAATATATCTTTTTATGACAACATTATGCAAATTGATTGAAAATGACAGTCATGTTTTATGTAAAAAACAAGAAAAAAATCAATTTAAGTAGAAACATTTTAAGTAACATTTAAGTAGAAAATAGTTGTTCTTGGGCGGGTCCGGGCGGCATCAAAACCTATATTGGATTAAAAGAAGAAGAGTCGAAGTTTATCTATACGTATTCAGATTTTTAAAGAAACATATAGAATTTGATAAAAGTCACATTCAAACATGCTATTATGTCCTAGTCTAAAAAGTTATCTTTCTCTGCATTTTTATGTCATGAAATGTAATTTTTTAAAATATTTAACAATAAACTCTAAAAGCCTGTTTAATATTCTTCCTATTGATATATAATATATGGAAGTTCACAGGTGCGGTTTAAGAAATAAAATAAAAGTTCGAAATTATTGCTTTTTCACTAAATAATTGTTCTTTAAAAAATGGGGGGAAGCGCCAAGTGGCCTAAAAAAGAAATTCTTTCAGAACATGAAAATATGACTAATTTGCAACAATCTTGCATAATTAGAACAATTTATATCGGATTTTTGCAAATCTTGAATTAATGCCACTTTTTAATTATTTCAAACCACAGTGCGCGGGTCCAACACAAATGCAATGGCTAATATATATTAGAACTAATTTTCCAATATTTTGAAAATTTTGCCATCATTTTTCTCCCCATTTCACAAATAAACTGAATATGATTGCTGCGCATATCAGTTATTTGTAAATAAATTTCACAAATATGATTAAATTAGTAGTTTGCTGTTGGATTTATTGTTGTCGAGAAAAAGTTTATTACTTCGTAAATAAAATTAAATTTCTTTTAGACGAATAATAGCGTCTTTTAATTTAAATGCAGTATCCAACATTATATAAGAAGAGTTCCATCTTGTTTTTACATCTAAAACAACATTATTACTAGGAGCTTGTACTAGGGATGCTACTTCTTTAAACTGTTGCAATTTCAAAGTTGACAGTTTGACATATTTTTCTAACTTTTACTGTTATATATTAAATATTTTCAATTGCTTTTTGAATAATCAAGTTTACAATATGCGCAGAACATCTAACATGAAAAAAATTACCGTCACTGACAAGTTTGGTATTCAACTTCTCTTTGAGAATTCTAACAATTGCGTCATTTGTTGAACAGTTATCTTGAACAACGCACGTGATTTATTTGTCGACGTTCCATTTGTAAAACTTCTCAAGTAAAGTTTTGTATAGTGCAATTGCAGTATGATGCATCAATATCAATAAAATTAAAGTTATGCTTTTTTAGTCTCCGATTATTATCAATATAATGGTAGGTAACGGCAAGGTAGGATTTATTTTGAAAAGACTTTCACGAATCACTTGTGAAATTAATTTGACATTGCAGCTTTTCCATTACGCCATACAACTTTTCCTTTTTATCTTCGAATAAGAAGAACTGATAAACTAGTGAGTGAAAATGTTTTATTAACAGAACGAGTTTTTGAAGAGAAAACAACAGGTAGCATTTTAGATTATTTAATAATAAAAAGTACGATAAAAAGAAGAAATAAAGGTAACACAAGGTTATATAGATTTAAGTAAAGATGTAAGTAAAAGAGATAAAAATATTGTTGTTTTTGGTATACAAAATTCAACTGATTCGGATGCTGGAAATAGAAAAAGATTTGATGAAAATATTCTTGAAAATCTTTTTTCTGAAATAAAAATTAATCCTGACAAAATAAAAAGAATCCATCGCTTCAAAAATACAAATGGAAATAACACAAAAATGGAAACAAGTACACCTTTGTTGGTCGAATTACCTGAGAGTTAAGATAAATTTGCAATATTAAAAGCTGCCAAGTAACTAAAAGATTCTGAAAGTTTTAAAAAGTATCTATCCATCCAGATCATAATGAATAAGAAAGAAAATTTACAAAGAACTTGATCTTAAAAAGAAATAAACTAAATGCAGAGCTAAATTCGAAAAATCAGTTAAATAATCGCTTTCGATTTGGAATTAGAAATAATGAAGTCAAAAAGATCAGATCAATTTAATCAAAAAATAAACCAAAAGGATAAAAAAAATTTAAATCAATGTATGAATTCCAATGGTAATATTTCTGTTTGCAAACCACATGATTTACTGAACATTAAAACAATGCTTGATGGTTCATGTAAACTTGAAAATGGTTCAGATTTGATTGCCTTAGAATTTATAGAATTTTTTAAGCGATTGCTTCATATATCAAAATGCCTTGTTGCCAACATTTCAAGTAGCTTTGGGTTTGACACAAACTTATTAGACTTGGTCCTCACAGAAAATAGAAAAAGGAAATCGGGTTTTTTCTTTGAATCGCTTATCTCCCTTACGTGGAATTGAACATGGACACCATATATTGAATTTCAAATATTTTTATAAAAACAAAAATATTGATCAAAAGTCAAAAATAAAAACAAAATTATTATATATTAAAGAAAATTAGGAAGAATTTTCAAAATATTTTACAAGTTTCGATTTGGAAAATGAGTTTAAAGATTTAAATGCTAGTCAGGCTTATAAAAAATGACTAAATATATATCATACTGGATGTGGTAAATTTATTCCCATTATTAGTTACGATACAAGTAAAAAATATGCTCCATGGATGACTAAAGTACTTCTAAAAATGGTTAAGCTAAAGAAAAGGTTATAGTACAAATGCAGGCATTCAAGATTTAAACAAAATAACATGGTAAATAACTATAAAACATTTAAAAAAATGTAAAAAAAAGAATCAATAAAGATATAAGAGCTTTTGAATTAAACCTGGCTAAAAACTCAAAGAACAACCCTAAAAGTGTTTATGCATATTTATATAGTAAAATAGTTATAAAAGATTCAATTAAAGCATTCAAAACCTTTAATGGTTCAATTATAAAAAATGAAGTAGATATTGCAAATTGTTTAAATGAGCATTTTGTTTCAGTATTTTTAAAAGATAAGGTATTAGACCATGTAACTTTTTCTTTAAAATGTAATTTTTATTGTAGCGATCCAAGTTTTAATGACGCTTATGTTGAGTATCAGTTAGTAAACCTTAATGTTAATAAAACAACCGGTGTTGACAAAGTTCATCCTCATGTTTTCAAAGAATGTTCAAAATCACTTTCTCATCCTTTATCACTGATCTTTGAAATGTCATTTTATAGTGGTGTTAAACCAAACGAATGGTTAACTGCAAACATAAATTCACTATTCAAGAAAGGAGATAAGTTAGATCCTTCAAATTATTGACCAATATCAATAAAATCAATAGTATGCAAGGTTATGGAGAAAATTATTCACAATGTTATGATGAACCATTTGGCTTTAAATAAGTTAATAGCAAGTGAACAGTATGGATTTTTTAATGGTAAAAATTGTTGCTCCAACTTATTAGAGACTTTAGATTTTATAACAAGCAAAATTGAAACTGGTAATAATATTGATATAATATATTTGGACTTTGCAAAATCCTTTGATTCATTTTCTTTATCGAAATTATGCTGCAAGCTTTATGGTTATGGTTTTCAATCCTATATAATCCTACAATGGTGTAAATCATTTCTCAGTAATAGAAAACAACGAGTAGTTCTGGGTGAGTTTGCTTCAGATTGGCAGTCACAAGTGGAGTTCCCCTCTGTCCTCGGTCCACTCCTGTTTATCATATTTATAAATGACTTAAAAGTAAACATACTAAATAAATCAGAATTATTTGCAGATGATACAAAAATAATGCCATTAATTAATAATGAAAGTAACAACAATGCTCTTCAAGAAGACTTAAATAAGTTATTAGACTGGTCAAATAAGTTGTTTGTTAAATTCAACAGAGGAAAGTGTAAAACAATGCACATTGGTAATTTGAATCCTCAATTTAATTACAAATTAGAAGATCACATTTTACAAAAAACAGAAGTTGAAAAAGATTTAGGTTCGATAATATCAAATGACCGCAAATGGGAAAATTATGTTATCAATCTAGCAAATAAGGCAAATCGAACACTGGGTTTTTTAAAACACGGAATTAAATATCTTGATGTTTCCATATTAAAGTTGTTATACAATTCAAATATTAGGCCACAGCTTAAATATGCAGCCTCTGTATGGAGCCCATTTTGTACTAAAGATATTAAGAGACTCGAAAATGTACAGCGTAGATCGACGAGGATTGAATCACTGAAAGGTATCTGTTATGAAGAAAGGAGAAAAGTATTAGGTTTACCAACCCTACAAGAAAGGAGAAGAAGAGGCGACTTAATAGAAATATTTAAAATATTAAATTCAACTGAATACATTAGATTTGAAGAGCCTTTGAGTTTTTATAACAGCATGTCCAGATATTGTCATAATAAAAGACTTCATCGACAATATACAAAGAAATTTTGCAGCTATTATTATTTAACCAACAGAGTAGTCGGCGATTGGAATTTACTGTCACAGGATGCAATCGACTCCGTAAACAAAAACACGTTCAAAAATAGAATAGATAAAATTTTGAACTTTTGATACTAAACTCTATTTATGAACTTTTTTTTATTTTATTTACAAAATTTTACATTTAACGGCTGTTACAGTCAAAACTCTAAGTAGTTTTGACTCACCAAACTTAAATAGTTTATACAGCAATTTTTATATTATATTATATTATAAGGTTTTCAAACAATGATTTGTAATTGTACATCGACTAACCATTTTCAAAAAAGGTTGTCGATTTTTACTATAATCTCTAAAACCGCAATGTTCAACAATTAAAAAAGGTAGTTCGTGAAGTATTGTCATGCGGGCCAAGTCATTTCTGCTTAATATTTGATTAAATTTGAAACTTTAAGACTCTTAAATACTATTGCTATTACTTTACCACTCTGTAAAAAGGTTTGACATTTTACTGGGGAACAAACTTGTGGGTGTTTTAGTCCTCAAATGTTTGACCAAGTGACTAGTTCCATCAGTCTAGTTCTACTTCTATCTCATCTAAATTTTTGAGGTGCATTTTCCCTTTTAAGTTTTAGGTAATTCACTTAACTCAGATAAAAGTGGTTGTTCGATATCCATAGTTGAAGCGATAGCATTTGCGTTTTCTACCTCTCACAAATCTGTAAAAAACAAATGAAATAAAAAAATAGGTATCTAAAAAAAAAGATTGGGTTTGAAGCTTTTATAACTTACGTACTTCTTTAGGCTTTTTTATTTGACGTAATGAAATTTTTGAAACTAAAAAAAGCTTTTATAAGATGATTGTTTGATGAGACGACTTTTTTTAAACAATCGAGTTTATACATTTTTTGAAATTCATCATTATGATTATGAATTTTTGCGAGATGTCTCTTTGTGAAATGATAGAACAAAAAGCAATCCATTAAATAAAAAACTTACAATGTTAGAACTCTTGTTACAAAAAACACTTCATAAAACCTGTTTTTTTACTTGTTTTATTTGTTAAAGACAATTTCCAAATAGAATTTTAATTTAACTCCAAATTTTAAGGCTTAATAATAAAACTTGTTTTATACCTGTTAAAGACAATTCCCAAATCTAATTTTTATTTAACTTGAAAAGTCTTTTTCTTAAAAAAAATCTTTTTTAAAAGAATGCATAAAATCGGGTTATATAATCTGGTTTATGAACCTTTTTGAATATTTCAGAAATCATTGTTGATTTTTATTGAAATCATTGTTGATTTTACCTAATATTAAATCAAAAGCCTTTATAAGCCCAAGTTTGGAGAATGCAAGCAGTTCTAAAGAAAATTATTCGATGGCAATGTATTCAGTTGCAACTTCCAATTCTGAAAAATTACATGTTACAATCTCTACACCAATTTTTGACATTTAAACACCGATAATTTGTAAAAACACAATGTTTCTCAACTTGTATCACTGGAGTTTACAATTTACACAGGCAATGATGTAAACATTGCGTCTAAAAATGGTTTGATACCAAAAGAACTGGTACATAGAACTATCTATACAGAACATAAATGCAACTACTTTTGATAAATGCAAAAGAAGGCCAACAATACAGGAGCTTATTGAAAAGTCAAATTCAATAGTCATAACATATCCATCATTGGCAGCGCTGAAACATCTCATGAAATTTTTTTTTTTCTCTTTAATACAAACTAAAAATAATAGATTGCAGTAATATTTAAGTACTTAAAAAATTATGTTTATCAAATTTCCTATTATTAAGGCACTTTTTAGCCTTAGACAGCTCCTTAAGGTACTTATTATTTTAAAGTCATTGTTCCAAATATGTATAATAATAATAATATATTGATATGTTAATTAAACTGTTTTAGTCAAAAACCTTTTTTATTTGAGGAAAGAGGTTGGCAAAAAATTGCTGACCTCTGACACTTTGAGGTCTGCATTGTCTAATGCAGATTTTAATTCAGAGGGTTTTATACAATATTTATACCCATTACATTTTTTTCATTTTTCAGATAATAAAAGAAGTGAGAAGGATATTGAAACTATCCGAAGGTGCTGAGCCTTACAATTTTATGAGTGACTCGATAAAGCATTTAGAAAAAAAATTGATACCATAATTTAGCTGTGTTTTTCAGAAAAATCTAAAGCCTGCAAAATTGCCAAAATTTTTTAAGTTCATAAATGCTTATAAAAATTTTATTTTGTTTCTGTGAGAAATTCTGTTCTCTTTTTTAAGTGTACCATGTGGATTAGCACGTGAGTTTAGAAGGTTTCCATAATGACATTTTCTTACTTAATATGACATTATATAACAGTTAGAACAATATTTTACTTATAGAATCTTTCCTGCCAGGAAAGATCTGATCCACGAAATTCCTGGCATTACCCTATGATGCAGATTAAAAGTATTTTTAATGTAATACTACTAGCAGAGTGTAATATACAGCGATATTTACTACTAGCAGAGTGTTAGTCTGAATTAGTCCTTTCCCTGTTTCGGAAAAATCACTCACATTACTTAGAATTTGCAACTTTAGTAAATTTAAAATAATCTTTTTATTGATTACTTTTTAGATTCAAAAATCATCTCATTCCTTCATAATTTAAACCTGATTTTTCTATCAAAACTCAAAGGGGTTCTTCTCATCTTTGTCCTTGAGGTAAGTTTTTAAGTTTTATATACTTATTATGCACAGCACACTATAAAAGTTAAGGAAAAGTCAGGCAATTTTTGTTATTTCAAAAGTAAGGTCAGGGAAAACAAATAAGAAAAGGAAAAACAAATTTTATAAATATATCATCTATCATAGAATAGCGTGTATATATATCATAAAAAATATTATTTTTTATGATATATATACACGCTATACAATACAAAAAAAGTAATTTATTTATATTGATATAAATATATATCATTCTAAAAACAAGATTTTTTTTCTCATCTTGGGGAAGTTATTCCTAATATCGCGTACACACTACAAAAAATGAATTCTTACTTCTAGCAAAAAAAAACTTTGTTTTAAGCAATTTTTTACTTACAACAAGCAACTTTTTACTTGTCAGTATGGTAAGCAATTTTTTACTAAGAATGTTTTAACTAAACAAGAATTTTAAAAAAATCTTGCTTAGTAAAAAAAATCTTGATATAATGATATGTAATAAGTAAAAATATTCTTGCTTTTTTTTTTTAAAAGAATAAATCTTTTTGCGTAAAATAAGAATTCATTTTTTGTAGTGTTTATCTAAAATATCGTCTATAATATATGCTGACAATACTAACCTGTTTTTCAATCTCTCTGATACAAAGGTACAGTTCAAAACCATGAATATTAAACTAGAAAGTTTTAACCTCTGTTTGGGTCAATAAACTGTTTGAACTGTAAAAAACCAGCTTTATTTTGTTTCATAAAATACGACAAGCTGTTAACCTTTCGTTGAAGTTACCAAAATTGTTTCTTGATAAAATAGAAGTACTTGAAGAAAATTTTCCCAAGTTTTTTGGAACTAAACTTGATAAACATTTATCATGGAAAAACTATCTATGTCTAATGGAAGCAAATATCCTCTGCAATAGGTGTGCTATATAAATCAAGAACTTTTCTCGATATTAAGTCACGAAAAATGCTGTACTTGAGCCTTGTTCATAGTCATAATATTGTAAGGGTAGGTACTCACAAGATAAAATTAGAAAAATTAAAAACTTACAAAGTCATGCTGGTAAAGCAAAAAATTATTTAAAGATATTAGATAATGCTACCCGTGTAATGGAAATAATGAAGGTCCTAGATATAGTTAAATTTAACTCTTTACAGATCCTAATATTTATGCATAAGTATAAAAATAACTTACTACCAAACGTTTTTTTTCGATATTTTTTTGTTTAAATTTTCTAAAAAGTATAATCTTTGGTCAAATACTAACCAAGACTATTATTCATTTTTCAAAAATTTATGACTCAATGCCCATTATTGTTATTATCATTATTATTATTATTATTATTATTATTATTATTATTATTATTATTATTATTATTATTATTATTATTATTGTTATTATTGTTATTATTATTGTTATTATTATTGTTATTATAATTATTATAATTATTATTATTATAATTATTATGATTATTATTATTATTCAACATCTTCACTTCCAACAAAGCTGCAAGCAACGACTATTAGAGTTGGAAGTTACTGGAAGAAAAAAGATAAAGTTCATAAAGTAAGATAACGATTAACAGGCAACTTGAAAGGTTGAAAATTGTTTGAATCAGAAAAACAAGATGAATGATGCAAATTTCAAGGTTCTGATGATCAAAGAAAAAAAGTAGACGAATAAGAATTTTTGGAGCACTTAGGAACAGTCACAGTAAAAGGATGAGATTTAATTGAATAACGAGTAACACAAGAATGAATTTTTGTAGATGGCCCAAGAGACGCTAGCCCTTTAGAGCAGTGCCCATTAAAGTATTTAAAAAAAGAAAAAGTGAAGCAACATTATGACGATGTGATAATAGTTGCAAGGCCAACTATGTTTACGGTACATTTTTGCGCCTTGTCTGAAAGAGAAAGTGCATCAATCAAAGATCCGAACATTACTGTATGATAGATTTAGAGAACTTGGTGATGACGATGATTTTTTGTGCTTTGTATTTTGTGCCTTATAGTTTTCACTACTATAGTTATTTTTAAGATTTTTTATTTTTTAATTAAAAACTTTAGTGTTGTACGGAAGCACATTTTATAAGTGTTTTAAGTGGTAAAAGCCTAAGAAGCTTAGGCTTTTATTTTTTCAATACTATTGTATGAAGCTTTTTGTTAAGATTTATTATATTATATAATCAGAAAAATAAAAGTAAGTTTGTGCTACATAACCATACGATAAACTAATGTATAAGGTACAAAATTTAGACTTAGTACTTAAAACATGCAGGGCCAGATTTATGTAAGGCCCTAAATCAATTTAATTGTCAAATTAATCTAGGACCTTACCTTGAATAGGAGCCTCAAGTTTATGTAATTTTATAAAAAATTGTATCAATCTTTTTCAAAAAAACTTTAAAAATTGAAAAAGCTAAGATTTATTCTTCAGTACGGATAATATGAAATCGTTTTTGATGAGTGAAATAAGTGAAATAGTTTTTAGACCATGACAAATTTAAATAACAAACATCGCGAATTATTAATATAATACGCAATAAGGAACATTTAATAGGACCATATCTATGGGACATGTAATTATATTAGGTTACTGAGTGAAAAGAAAAATGTTCTCAACCACCTCAAAAGCATTTTTGAGACAATTCAGTTTTGGGAACAAACTTATATTAAGACACAAGAATAGAGATGATGATGTTAGAAATGATATTGATCATGATGATGATCATGATGATGATCATGATGATGATCGTGATGATAATCATGATTATGATGATGATGATTATCATGATCATGATGATTATCATGATCATGATAGAGATGATGATGAATAGAGATGATGATGGAAAACTAGATAGGGATATGGTTAGAATTGACAAAAAAATGATCCTGATTAGGTGAAAAAGAAAAACGTAGATATGAAAAGATATGTAAAGACGCTTATACAAATAAAAATAATAATTATAATAACATAAATAATGCTATAAATAATATGTCCTCATGTCACTCTTTAATGTGAAGACATAATGTCTTCGTGTCACTTTTTAATATATTAATATTACATATTTTTATGACAAGTTAGATTTTATACGATCAAGTTAACTGATAAGATTTGAGTTTCCTATAATTTTGTCTCAATAACAAAAAAAATATGGGGTATTTTCAGAGCAATTGCAAAGCATCTTAGTTACATCTCAACCATACTCCATTGTTTTTATTGAATGTGTGCCATAAAAAACAACAAGCAGTGGTGAATACGTATTTAAATTAGAGTAGAGGGTTGACAGGTTTTTAAAAATACTATTAAGAGGAAACGATTTCAAAGAATATTGGCAAGGGTTAAATTTTTAATTAATAAAATACTTATATAAACAAATTATATTTCACTATTATTATTTATCAATACAAAAAAATTAAAAATATCCATGCATGACCAAGTCAATTAAACATTGGAATTTATAATGAAAATATTATTTTTCTGTATAAAAATATATAGAAAAATAAAAACAAGCGTTTGATGATAATATTATTAAAGTGTTGAAGTGATTAAATCTCCCCTAACAAAGAAAACCATGTCGGTTCTTTTTAACTAATAAAACATATGTAAAACTTTCTATGAGAAAACTCAAACAAAAAGAAGTATCGTTTCCCAGACATCAAAAAAATAGCTTGGCATTTTGGGGCGTATGTATATTACGATAATTCTTGAAATTTGTTAGCCTCGTTTTCATTTGAAAAGTAGCTTACTAAACGAAGCAAAATTTTAATGTTGGTGCTTTAAGTAACAAAATTAACTATCGCGAAATGATCTTTTTTCTTTTGGAGATCGCTTTCGCTTTCTGCGTTTCCCTCCTTCAAGTAAGACATCAACGGCATTTGCAGTATCAGGTTGACACTCGTGACCAATTCTTAAGTATTTGTAAACATTACCGCATGTGTTATCATCAAAGAAGATGTTTGACGCCGATATTTCGCATGCCTGTTGATTTTTACAACTTTCTTCAACTTTCTTTTTAACAGCTTCTTGATTAGTCTCACATAAAATTTGAGATGTTAACCCTGCTGGTACACTTGGACAAGTAGTATAGTCATCTCGACCCCACATGACACTTTTAATAGTAATTACTTCATAAGGTTTGCATTCAATAAACGTTTTTTCTCCTTCACATGTCACTTGTGCAGAATCCTTATAAATAAATTGTATAATTATGTTTAAGCTAAAACATTAAAAAAAAAACAATAGCATGCTAAAATAATTGCTACAGTTGTTCAAAAGAGTTATCGTATACATAAAATGTTTATAAAAGAAGAGAAAGGAAAAAAAAAACCATTTTAATAGATTTTTATAAATTGCTGAACTATTTTTATTGTTTTGAAAACAATGTTTAAATAAACTGTTTCTAGCGGTATTTTTTCGGCAAACGGGAGTGAAAAAGAAAAAAGGACAAATATATATATAAAAACATATATATATAGCACAATCGTTTATCCCATGTATATATATATATATGTATATCCCATGTATATATATATATATATATATATATATATATATATATATATATATATATATATATATATATATATATATATATATATATATACATGGGATAAACAAGACAAGATTTAAAGTATAACCCCCAAAAGAGAAAGAAAAAGAAATATAATATGGTTTAACCCCCCGTATAGTAAAAGCGTTTCTACAAATGTCTGTCATATCTTCCTAAACTTAATTGACAAACACTTTCCAACATCCCACCCTCTAAGTAAACTTTTCAATCGAAACACCATCAAATTGAGTTATAGCTGCACCAAAAATTTCGAAAGTTTAATAAAAAGCCACAACAAGAAAATTAGTTCAGAAAAACCAAAAGAATACCCACCCCGCAATTTCATAAAGAAAGAAAACTGCCCTATAATAGGAAAATGTAGAGTCTCTAATGTTATTTATAAATGTATAGTATCCCCCCCTAACACCTCAGAAAAAGTATATATTGGCCTAGCAGAAGGTGAACGGAAGAAAAGATGGGCTAACCACAAACACTCATTCACAAATAAAAAGATGAAAAATCCAACCACCCTTTCAAAGTATATATGGCAGATAAAAGAAAACTTAAAAATAACACCAAAATTAACTTGGTCAATAATGAAACAAGTTCCCGCCTACATCAACGTAACAAAAAAATGCTTCCTTTGCCTTCATGAAAAACTTTGAATAATATCTATCATACTTAGGTACGCAAAAATTATTAAATAAAAAAACAGAAATTATATCTAAGTGCCGTCACGAAAACAAGTTCTTGCTTGACAACCACGAGCCCAAAGATTAAAAAACCAAACCACGCTCGCAAATAGTTATAGTTTTATAATTGTTTTTGAACGCCGCGATGTTTATTGAGTATATTTTTTAACGAAAAAAACAATGTATTTTTTACCTGATGATTGCTAAACGCATGAAACTTTTAGTAGTAAAAATCATGTAGTTATTTTTATTTAATCTCGTCAAAAAATCATTTATATAGTTCTGATATCATTCATCGAGCACTCTTGCTGAATATATGCTCACAACAAAATTAAACTTACTTATTTATATATATATATATATATATATATATATATATATATATATATATATATATATATATATATATACATATATATATATATACATATATATATATATACACATATATATATACACACATATATATATACATATATATATATATATATATATATATATATATATATATATATATATATATATATATATATATATATATATATATATATATATATATATATATATATATATATATATATATGTATGTATATATATACACACACATACATTCACATATACATGACATAAACGACTGTGCTACCTAAAACTCAAGAATAAAAATTTCTAAATTTGACTAATACTTACTGGTGAAATTGTATCTCTTGTTGCTACACTTTCTCCAGATGGACCTTGCACACCAGGTAAACCAGGTGCACCAGGCAAACCAGCTGCTCCTGGTAAACCTGCCATTCCAGGATCTCCTTTTTCTCCTGGAAAACCAGGGGCTCCCATAAAACCTTGTGGTCCTGGTGGTCCTTGTGGTCCAGGAGCTCCGTCTTCTCCCACATGACCGGGTGCTCCAGGCGCACCAGGTAAACCAGGTGGCCCAGGTTCTCCAGCGGGACCTGGTGGACCTGGAGGCCCAGGTGGTCCGTTAAGACCTTTTAAGAAAAATCCAAGTGTTAGATTCTGCTCTAACAATTGACTGACCATAAGTTGATCAATGAACGGCTGAGTTATACGGTCACCAACTCTCGGCCAGTCAGGTAAAATTCTTTGCTGAGAGTTCTAAAATATGTATAATTTAAAGTTGTTATAAAAATTTGTTTAACATATGCAAACTGATGTTTTAATTTACACTATTATTTATATAAAGTAAAATACTAAATGCGTAAAATACCTTATCTCCATGTTATAGGCCTATGTTTAATATGAGAGCAAGATAAAAAGAATAACTAAGTATTGTCTTATATATCAACAAGAATGCATTACAAGCATATAGTTAGCAAAATTAAACAAAAAAAAAATGAAATCCAGTTCAACAAGTTTTTTTATTAATAAATAACAAATCAGCTTGACTAAAATACTATTGTACAAAAATAAAGCCAAAAAACATGGCTTCTATATGACATATATGCACTTGACTAACACACAAAAGGATACATTTAATTACTTACTGATATTTTTTTATTTATTAGAAATTAATATTTAAGAAAAACTTTTTTTATAAAACTAATTCAAAAAAATCCATTCATAATTAAATGAATTAATTGGATTAAAGCCTTTAGCTTACACCCAATAGTTTTCCAAATGAATAAAATTCTTTGTGTGTTCAAATATCAAACCGTAATATGTAACTATGACTCCCCATCTCATTCTGAAAGTTATTACATTGGATATTGTAGCTTTATCGTTACTTTAAACAAGTTTGGAAAAGCCAGATAAAGCGTACCTAAGAAATGGGAAGTTTAGTTTTTTAAAAAAATATACTTTTCAAAAATATCATCCAAAAATTATTATATGTAGAAGCTTTTTTAAGCTAATAAATAAGACAAAAGTAATTAAAGATGGTAGCAGTCAATTTTATGAACTTAGAAGCTCTGCTGAGGTACAGTAATAAACTTTGAACATGTTATAGTAGCTTTTATTTTAGCTTTAATTATCAAGTTTACTAAAATTTTCTTAATCGATTTCAAACAATTCTCCTAGCAGCTATACAGATTTGAAATGAGACGGACATTTTGAAAAATGAGACGGACATTTTGGGCGAACATTGGTTATTTTACCAACAATTTGTCAATCATCTGAGTTTTTATGTGTTTTTATTAGTACAAAAGGATGATTAACGATAAATTTTTAACTATCTCTAAACGATCTTTTTTCTTTGGCTGCTCTCTTTTTCTTTCTTCTTCCTCCTTCTCTTAATACATCAACAGCATTAGACTCATCGGGTATGCATTCGTACCATATTTTAAGATATTTATACACATTACCGCAACTATTATCGTCAAAAAAGATATTTGAAGCTACAACCTCACAAGCTTGTTCGTTTTTACATTGCCCATTTACTTTTGCAATAGTATTTTCAGGGTTTGTATCACAAAGGCGTGCATTGTCTAGACCAGCTGGTACTTTGGGGCACGTTATTTGATCGTCTCGACCCCAAAACGCATTTTTAACTTTGATTAACTCATATTGTTTACATTGTAGCCATCCTTTCTCTCCTTCGCAAATGACGGTGAAGTTCTTAAAACAAATTTTTTCAAATCAAAGAAATGAATAGATTTATGAAAAAAAATAACCTTGCACTAATATTAAATATATTTATTAATATATTTATATATAAAAAATAAAATAATAAGTACGTACAGGCATAATAGCTTCGGGTGCTGAATCACCAGAAGGACCTTGCGGACCTGGTAAACCAGGTGCACCAGGCAATCCTGCTGCTCCAGGGAGTCCAGTCATACCAGGATCTCCTTTTTCTCCAGGATATCCAGGAGGACCTGGAAGTCCAGGTTGACCAGGTGGACCCATTGGACCAGGGGCACCATCTTCTCCAACGTGACCTGGAGCTCCAGGGGCTCCAGGCAAACCAGGTGGCCCTGGCTCTCCAGCAGGACCAGGTGGACCAGGGGGTCCAGGTGGACCATTTAATCCTTTCAGGAAAAAACCAAGTGTAAGGTTTTGTTCAAGTAGTTGACTGACCATAAGTTGATCAAGAAATGGTTGCGTTATACGATCTCCAATTCTCGGCCAATCTGGTAATATTCTTCCTGCTTGCTGTGACAACTAAAATGCACATCGAACTCGTTCAGTACACATACACAGATTAAATAATTGTTGCGTACGTGTGTTATTGTTGTACCAGTGAGTTTTCTGTTATATAATCGGTTTGTGTTTAAATGTATGCAATAAATAGGCGTACAGTAGCACATTATCCAGCAGTTCTGTTTAGTTTTGTTTAAGAGTATTTTTAAGATGGTGTCATTGTGTGAATAGTTTCTATTGTGTTGCCGTGTTTCATAACGTTTTGTGTACAAGTATTTATAGATTATATATAATATATATTTATATATTTGTAGTGTACAAAGTTTTATAACGTTGTGTGTACAAATATTTGTTCATTTTTGGTTTAGTCTTGAAAAAATTCTTTATGCTCCAATAAAGTATTAAAGTAAAAAAAAGAACTGTACAAAATGTTTGTGAATAAGAATAACGTTTTGTATATGTACTTGAAGAGGTGTTGCGTAGATTTGTAAAAGTTGTATAGATAAATTATCATTTTAATAAACATTATTATCAAATATTAAATTTTATTATCATTTAATGTTATATTATTATTGTTTAAAATTTCGAAAATAATTAGGTAAAATTAATTGTCTACAGAAACTGTTTTATTAAGCAAGATTTTCAAAGTTTAACTTTTTTACATCCAAAGAAGATGTCTATGTTGTCCCTTACTTCAGATGTCCATGTATTTAGTTTAAACTGTTAACATAAAAATTAAACTCAATATTAACAAAACTGATCAATAAAATTTGGTAAAATAGTTCAGTAAACTGGAATTAACAAACAAGTCATTAAGCTACAGTATCAACAAACTGGTTAATAAACTACAGTATTAACAAACTGGTCAGTAAACTACAATATTATTAAACTGATCATTAAACAAGAGCAGTAAATGTTTTAGTAATTGTAAAAAAAGGCATAAAAATTCTATAACATTTATGTTTCTGTAACGTAACCGTGAATTGTTAAATGTAGTTTATATTTAACTTTTGTTAATATACCAACTTATATACTTATATAAGTTACATATATATATTACATAATTAATAATAGTATACATTACATATAAAGTTGAAAACACGACTTACCGAAACATCAATCAGTAGGCCCAAGAAGAAAACCGACAGGCACAAAAGGCCTTGCTGCACGCGCATTCTAAAGATAATATTTAATACTTTAAATAACCTCTAATTCAAGTAAGTAAGGAGACATTTAATTTATTGATAGAGGAAGGAAGAGCCTTTTAAAAAATTTTTGGCAGTGGAAATGTCATTTGCATATTTTTAAGCTCACTTACGTTGAGGTTCGAAATAATTTCGAAAACTTCTAAATCTATATAAAAATATTCTTCTAGTGCAGTAGTAAAGAAAATGTTACTTGAAACATTAATAAGTTTGTTTTCGTTTACAGAGTTAGCAATTTCTATTCAGAGGGATGATCATATTGTTTGAATGAATATGAACCAGTTGTGTATTCATGATGTCATACACATACAACGCTCATTTCAAATTAAAGCCATTTTTTTAAAATGTAGCACATTTTTTAAAAATGGCTTCGTTATAAAATAAATTTCAAGATTTTGGTAGCATGAAATAAATAAATTTTGCCATCGTCATAAAAGTTTAAAAAAAATAAGATTTCTCTTAAAACATAATACTTTTCAACCAGGATCATTAACCATACCTGTAATTTCACGTGACTATTATTATTAAGTAACGAAATGTCGAACAACGTTTTTACTATTGAAGACTTATTTATTAAACTAAGTTAAGCAAAATAAAAAGTTTGAAAACTCGTAAATGTAAAATTGGCGTAGCAAATTGCGTCAAAAAAAAAGTAAGTTCGAAAGGTTATTCACGCACGCGCGATATGTGCAGAAAATGCGTTAAAACGCCGAACGTGCGCCGAAAGTTAAGCGAAGCGCAAGATTTGTTTATGCTTTCCCGTTCGACAACAAACAACCGCTAAGTACTCGATAGAGCGTTTTAAACGTTAGCCTCAGTAACATTTAATTAGATTGAATTAGTTTGAATTAAATAATAAAATACCGTTGGATAGTAGAAAAGCTAATTCATAGCCCCATTAAGTGTTTGTTTCTACGTTTTCGTAAGCATTATTAATTACGTTTGAACAAACGCGCCTAAACAGGTTAGGAAACAAGCTTGTATAAAGAGTTTGAAAGTTTACAGGAAACGTCTAATTTAAATCAGTGAACTGTAAAAATTAAAAAAAAATTTAATTAAATCTAACCGAACAAACAAAAGGTTTTTATTTTAACAAAACCAAACGATAAACTTTCTTTTTATTACCTTTCGAGAAAAAATAATTATATAAATATTACTTAAAATTTGAAATATTTTAAGTTATTCGAAAACTAAAAATATTTATTTAAAATTATTTACTTATTATTAGCTGTTTATACGGCGATCAAAAGATCAACTCTCTGGGTAAAAACATTTCACACCATTACTTAAG
>NC_088934.1:41877500-41940000 GCF_038396675.1 Hydra vulgaris | reverse complement strand
GTTTTAGGGCATTTTTTGTATCCAAGCTCTAATCACCACAATTTTTATTTCTTTATCTACTTATAAATCGTTTTTACGCTACAGCTCGGGATATAGGTATATTACACAGCGGCCAAGCAAAGTGTATTTTTTTATTAGACATACGTGGCCAAGGTGCCCAATTTCTGTTTCTCTGGAGCGATAACTTTTCTTAATAAAAAAACAAAAAAAACTCTTTAAATATATCTTAGAGCTTCTGAACCTTGCGGCTCTTGGTTTAGTTGCTTGTGGGACCGTAAGTTTTGCTTATACTGGCCTTGCGGTATTTAGGCCACTGATACTACACGCAGATAAAAATATTTACGTGAAAAGTTCTAAATTTTTTATGCCCATATAAAATTACCGTAGTTGTTTAAACCAAGACTTTTAGAGTCAAAGGATATTCTTAAGCAGGTGGACTTTTTTTGTATCAAAGTGGCGAAAAATTTTTACAAAAATGATGTGTCCTCATAAAAAGTTTGGGGCTCCTTAATCTTCAGGCCATGGTGTTATAGCTCGCATAATTCAGGACAAGTTTAAACTTTCCCTCCTTAGTTTTTAAATAATAAATGCATTTACGTAAAGAAATTGTAAAAAAAGACTAACAATTACGCCAATTATTTTCTTTTCTAATAATCTACCCTTTCTGAGTCTCCCATGGGTATATGCGCCTTCTGCTAAATGCCTTATTTTAGCTTTGTCTAAATTCCAGACCTTTCGAATGGTTGGCTAGAGAGTGAATATTTTTGAGACAGTTTGATTCAGAGAACGGTTATAATAGTTAAAACTATCATGGACCGGAATTAGAGACGGTTTTAATCATGGGCGGACACCTATTATTAATGTTTTCAAACTTTACGGGGAAGAAAAAATACCTAAAATCGTGCAAATCGAATGTTGCGGCAAACTAAATGTTAGTGCCTTAAAGTTTTACTTTTTTCCATTTCTTTTATACAAGATCATGTCAAAGTAATCTTAAAATATAAGTAAATTTTTTTGCTTACTTTATATAAGTCACTTTTAATTTACTTTACAATTTATATAAAATTTAAGCTTATCTAATTTAAATTTTATTTTATGTAATTTATTTTTAATAAAGATTTGTTATTACTTTTAAATTAAAAAATTCCTACTTAAAAAATATTATTTTATTTGTAAATTTAATTTACATTTGGGAGCATGTTACTTTTATGTAATTTGCTTTCAAATGCAAGTTACTTTATAATATAATTTTTTTTTAATTAGTTGCTTTATAGGTAATATAAATTACAGTTTAAGGAACTTTTATATTATGTAATGTAATTTTCAAAAGTAATTAACTTTTAAATGAAAAAGTAAAATAGCTTTTTTCACGTGACTTACTATTTTCACGTGACTTTTTTCACGTGACTTACTAAAATAGCTTTTTTCACGTGACTTGTACTCGACTTACATGTAAAAGTAAATTACTTTTTGATGTAATCTTCTTTTACGTAACTTTTTTTTGAAAGTAAAAAAACTTACTTTAAAAAGTAAAAGTTGTTTCAAAAAAATAAATTACTTATACGGAAATGTAAATTTACATAAAACGATTCAAATTACTTATGTGATTTACTTTTAGATAAAAATTAACTTACTCGAGTAAGTAAAAAAAAGTAAGTAAAAGTGCCATCCCTATGTCCAATAATATTTTTTTAGATTTAAAACAAATTTAACAAATAAACTTATAAAATCACCATAAATTACAAAGGACCTCAGGAAACCTTCTAAAATTAAACAAAAACTTCATGTAAAGTATTTAAAAACAAGTTCAGACAAAAGCAAGAGTTAATTTATAAAAATTATGAGAGACAGTTTGAGAGTCAAAGAAAAAATTAAAAAAAAATATACTACTCAAACTTGCTTGAAACGTTTAAATATAAACAGAGCTGGGCGGTTGCGCAACTCGGTCCGCTACTCTCTTTTTGGAATTCGGAAGCGGACTGAGATCGCTACCAAAAAAGAAATTTAAAGGTGCCACTCTGGCAGAGTGGCACCTTTAAATTTTTAAGTTTAAATGGTAGCAGAGTGACTCTGCTACCATTTAAACTGAAAAATGAAGTCATTTAAATTACAGACTTATTCATTTACTGAAAATAAAGTGAAAGAAAAATGAACCTTTTTAAATATAAAAGTTTTCCCTTGATATCCAAGTAATCTCAGATGTGTGTCATTTGATTTAAAAACTTTGAAGAAGCAGCATTAGTGCTTTACACAAAATGTCTGCAACTAGCCTGATGTATTGTTTATATTATGCATACATATGTGTTAATCTAAACGTTTCTATCATCTCATTGAAGTAATCTTTATCTAAAGTTGAATAGCAAAATAAATAAAAATACAATTGCAGTACACCTGCAATTTTCTTATAGTGACATTTAAAATTTCTTTATGTTCATTTTGGTTACTTTTTACTTTCGGTTTTACAAAACTTTTTTGTTTAACAGCAAGGTTCTTTTAGTTTTAATTTTTATTCTCAAAAGAACTTTCAAGGAGTCTAGTGTCAAAATATTAAAAGAAACCCAAACTTTTTCTTAATAAAATTTGATTTTGTTTATAAAATGTTAAAAGTTAATGAAACCATGGAAACTGGAAAAGTAACTATTCCACTGGGACAATATTAATTGTAATTCTTTTTTATTCGTATGAGATAATTTTATTTGATTCGTATGAGATAATTAGGCAAGGAATTTTTCCCGACCAACTCAAAATGGCTAAAGTAACACTTATGTCACCTATATTTAAAGGAGAATATATTTCTAATATCACAAATTATCGTCCAATTTCTTTTCCATCTGCCGTCTCAAACATTTTTGAAAGTGTTCCTTATAAAAGGTTCTACGAACATCTTTCTGTAAGTATAACTTTACACGATAATCAATACGAACACGGATTCATAAAAATAACTCGACTAACCCCACTTCTGTAAGTATAATTTTACACGATAATCAATACAGATTTCAAAAAAAATACACAAAGCACGCAATCCTTTATCTAACTAGAAATCTTGCAAATTTATTTGAAAAAATGCAATTTAATATTGGAATTTCATAAACTTATCTGAAAGCCTTTGCACTATAGATCATAAAATACTTATTAAAAAACTAGATTAATATGAAATCACTTAAAAATTAAAAAACTATTTGAGCAAACAAAAGCCTACACAGAATGACACCATCGAAACTATATACAAAAAACTTTCACAAAATATAAGAATATTACCGAGAGCAGAAATATCTTGCAAGTGAAATAAGTTTTAAAGATCGTTATACTTATACAAATCCTTTCTTAATTGAGTGTTTTTGATAAATACCGAAATTTATTTAAATATATAAACCTAAATTTATTTTTAAATGGCAAATTTGACCTGATATCATTTTATATTTATATACTATTAATAATAAAAAAAAGTGTAACTTAAGAAACAATAATTTTATCTGCCAACTTTATTTTCAGGCAAATTTAGGTGGATTCTTTATTTCTCATCGTGGCTATTTTTTACTGAACAAAATTTCAATACATAATCTTTTGCTTGAGTTTCGGATTGATGCCAGGTCTGACCAAAATAAAGTTTGTCGTTTATGTTTTTAATTAAAGGGAGAGTTCGTTATTCCAAGGATTCAATAACTAATAGATCTGATGACAAAGTTTGATTTCTTATAAAAAGCCTTTAAAACCAAAATTGAGGCATAAACTAAGTGGTTTTAGAAATGTAACAAATTACATTCAAAAAAAGCAGTAACCTAAAAGCTCAGTAAATAAAAAAAAATTCTGTATTTTTTTAATAAGCCTTAACGTTTCCCAATTGTTAAAGTATGAAATTAATTTTTTACTATTTCCTGAAGTAGAACTACAAGACATCTCTTTGAAGTGTTGTGATTCTTATGTATTGTCACTGTTACTGCTGTTAAAAAAAAAAAATATATATATATATAAAGATATGTATATAAATATATATATATATATATATATATATATATATAAATATATATATATATATATATATATATATATATATATATTAACCATTGTATCAACAAATGCATTGTACCATCTGAATGGCTTTATGCAAACATCATACCTATTTCAAAAGTCAATAATCTTTCTCTACCATCTGACTACCGACCGATCTCAAAAAGTTATGTAAATTCTCTATTTTGATGCTTGTGCATAAAAAGTAGAACATAATATATTAAAAAGTAGAACATAAAGCAATATTAAAGATATATTAAAGTATTATATGAAACATTATAAAAGATTACAAGTGATTCAAAAAGTACTTCATGTATACTACTAACACTCAATAATATCTTCAGTATTTTGCATTTTTGCATAATAAAACTACTCATATCTGGCTTTTATTTTAGATGAACAGAAGACACCTAAATAAAAAAGACAAAAAAAAAAAAAAAGGATTTAAACTAAATCTAAACTGATAAATGTAAACTGGTTAAATATTTGGAAAATGTTGCAGCTAACAAGTTTTCGGATATAAGACCAACATTATCAACATCTATTTATTAATACAGATTTTAAGTGACAACTGTAAATAGAGAGTATACAAATCTTAAAAAAAAATTACTTGGCTTTATGAAGCACCGGCTTTAAGAAGTAAGGAGGGAGGGGGGAGAGAGATTATGCGCAGCACAAGGACGGCAGTTAAATTGAGGTGAAAATTTTATTATTTCACATGTTATAGTTTGTAAATTAAAAGAAAAATTTATTCTAAAAAACGTTCTTTTTTGTGTTGTACTTAATTTAAACTTACCAATGAAATTTTTAATTTTTTATTATTTTTTATGTAAATAAACTTGTAAAGGGCTGCCGAAAAAATTTTGAATAAGGGCGGTAAGAAGGCTAAGGCTGACACTGACTAGATTATACTATTTCTTTCAAAATAATTAAAGCTGTTGGTTCTGAAAAGAATTTTAGTGGAAAACCAAAAGAGTCTTTCAATGAATCTTCACACAATCAAGCGACAGAACTGTTAATAACAATTTATATCTATACTTATGAAATAACATGTGCAGCTTCAAAGACATTTAAAAAATATGGAATAAATTTATAGAATCCAAATGTCAAAAACCTTTTATATATAAAAATTCAAGCAAATCTTTGATCAGGCAAAGCATTAGAACTCTTCTTAAATGTTGATCTGTCAAAACAACGTATCAACTTCTCCGAAACAATTCTTTAGTAAATTCACTTATAAATTCACCTATTTGCTATATTAACATACCATGCACTAATAAGTGCCCAGGATTGCTGCACAAAAAACTGATATATCTTATTTTACATATATTGTGTTATAGATATTACTATGATTAATGGTAACACTTTTTCAGCTGCAACTTTTAGCAGTCGTGACGTAAAGGCTAGAGCGCTTGTTTTAGAAGCAAGATATCGAGGGTTCGAAGCAAGCTCTAAACATATTTCGCGCCATTGGTTAGGAAGGAGACATGAACTTCCTAGTAAAATGCTTTTTTGCGGTGCTCAGTGATCGTTGGGTGCTAATGGGGTACCTAAAAAACAACAACAAATAATTTCAACTCAATACTGCAGTGCATGTGGTATCATACCGAAGTTCATAAATGATGTAAAGAAGTTTTAAAACATAATGTAAAAAATGAGAATTTGCGGATTGGCATATGACAACCATGAGGTGTACATGATAAGACTATGGTTACCACTGGAAAGAAAGAAATACAAATTACATTTAGAATTGAGAATGTTGAAATTTTCAGATCTTAAATCTGATAATTTCAATAAAAGTATTTTTTTCAATAAAATTTCGTAAAAATTTTGTGTATATATTTTCTTTTTTACCGTAAAAATTGTAAATATATATTAGTATATGGTATACCTGATGAAAAAAATATACTTACTGAAAAAAAATGTCCCTGAATGTAAGAGTTATCCCATAAACCAACTTGCTAAAGTATTGTCAACCAATATTGACTATTTTAAATACGTAATCATGCAATTTTCAACTGTCAATTTTAAAATCAGGACTAATGTGATATGTCGGTCCACAAGCTTAGCAGCTCATCAAAGATGAACACAAACAGTTTACAGGGGGTGTCATACCATGAAAAGACAGTGTACAGAGGGTGTCATGAAAAAAGATACCCAAAAGGTAGTTATGCAAAAATTGTTTTTTCTGTATTCCCACCTTGTCAACTTACCGATAAACCCTGGTGTTGTTAACAAACAGCAAAGTGAATCACTAAAGTTTAAAGGTTTTAAAACGATGCTGTTAGTGTAGATAGAATGTACGGATTTTGACCAAATATTGTTCGATTTCAATAGCATCAAACCAGATGTTTTTGAAATCGAGCACTCTAGAAGTAGCCATATTTTGTTTTACACATAGAGATAAATGTAAATAAACAGTAAAACATTTTATTTGAAAAGTTGGCGGTTGAAGACCAAAACTGCCATACTCGGCGTTTTAAAAATTTAGCTCAGCTTTTAGACCACTACTTCATTTAAAAAGATTTTAGTACAAAAAGGTTATAAAAACGTACAACATATTAAGTAGACAAAAAGGCTAAGAACTTTATTTTCAGTACCTGGTAAAAATAAAGAAAAAATCTAAGGATTTTGGATTAAACATATACCTGGCAGCGGCAGCTTTTTTTTTATCTGCCAGTTGTAACTTTTTTATGAACTTGCATAGTAAGCAATTTTCGCTATCTTTTTCCGAAGTAAAGGATAGTGGGGCACCATGATACATGAGGCACCATGAAACACTGTTATTGTGGAGGCATCTTAAGAGTTGTGAAAACCACTTTTATATAGTGAAACAGTTACTACTACAGCTATGTTTTGAAAAAAAATTATATCATTTGACATCACGAGGCCTGCGAGGGGTCAAAATTTGTGTTTTTTTGATCATAAAGTATATTTTTAGTTTTTAAAGCTCATAAGGTATTTTATTCAATGTGTCGATCAGTAAGTAACATTATTTTGTAAACTACAATCCATAAGCTTTTTACTTTATTAAACAAAATCTTTGAAAAACAAGTTGATTCTAAAAATAAAGTAATTGTTTTCTATTAGCAAGTATAAGGGTAACTTGATACAACATTTGTGGGGGGCCCTAAAACTGTAGAATAGTACCCTATTGTGTCATAAACAATTCTTAAAACCATTTCTTTTAATATTTATAGTAAATTTAAAAAAAATTTATGTAAATATAACACAAGGAGATCCCATTTTGTTACAAAGCTGTTATTTATTGACGCTTAAGAGTGAAATTTAAAACAATATATTATCTGGTCTTCTGAAATGTGATTCGGACCATTGGATGCATTATTTGGGTTATAAATATTAAATTAGTTTATATTTCAAAAAAAGTTCTGCTATTTCTTTATGTTTTATACTTTTTTAATGATGCTCATAGTGTGTTTCAAGGTACCCCATGAGTGGGGTACCTTGAAACAATTTAATTTTCTTGAAACAATTCTAATTTTACTTTAACTAGTCTCACAAGTTTAACCTGTTATATTTTGGTAATTTATAGAATTTATTTTGTAGGTATAAATTTATTCTACAAATTAAACCAATTGCCTCAAAAAAAAAAAAAGCGTATTTAAAAAATTGTTACGAAGCAAAAGCCAAAAGTGTGTCATGGTGCCCCCACTCTCCCCTACACCAAAAAAAAAAAAAGAAATTAGAGAAATTATATTAAATATTTAAAAATCTTGGTAAACTTATAACTTAAAAAAATTTACATTAAAATACGTTTTTACCAACTGCGGCATGAAAAAAAAATTTAAAAAAAAAAATGAATTCATGGTAAAAAAGATAAAAATCAAATTTTAAAAACAATCAATTTTTTTTATTTAATCAATCGAATTGCAAGCTAGCATTTGTTAACATTGCAACACATTGATATGTAAAAAAATTTATGACATTTTGTTGGATGATTATGGACGCTATGTTGGAATATTAACTACATGTAAATTTATAACTTGATACTACTTTAAATAATATTTAAAAAACTGTTATTTTAACGTCAAAATGTTTTAACTCTTTTCGTTCTTTGGCTAATTGTCTTGCGGTAGATAAAGGATTACGAGTTAATTATCTTGTGATAGAAAGTTTACAGGGTAGCCAGATGGATTAAATAAACATTATTTTAATTCAAGATCAAATTATAAATATGGTATAAATTTAAAAAAATTAATACTTTGTGGAAATGCCAGATAAATACCGCACTCTGAGTTGGCATTAAAGTTAAATAAAAAAAAGCTTAGCCATGCTTGATATACATTTTGATCTTCTTTCGCGCTTTGTTTACTTGTTAAAATTAAGAAACAAATACTTTTTTTTTTTTTAATGTTTTTAATAACTATTTTGTACATTTTTGAGTATTTTTATAATTCATTTTCAACAATATAAATTTATATGTCAAATCCACAAATAAATAACAAAATATTTTCTATATACATAATTTTAAATTGATATTTAAATATAATACAAAAGTATAATAAAGAATGTATTTTTATACAAAGAATATTGTGACCAGGAGAAACATCGGAAAATTCTACAACTTGCTAATCTTTAGCCGAAATTTTTTTCAAAAAATCGTTTTAACTCGCAGTTTAAGATTTTGATAGAAATATAAGTTAGTGCTAATCTTTACTCAGAGGTTTGGGACGATTATAAAAATGAGCTTGATACAGAATAGCTATATCGATTGACACTTGCAACGATCCACAAATGCTAAACTGTATAGGAGCTTCTTTGATGATAAAGTAGCCAGTTTTAAATGTATCACCACAAAACCACATTGCAACCATTTTCAAACTTGTAAAATAAAAAAAACAAAAATGAAATTAAATAAAATATTTTTTAAATAACAACTTTTTTAAAAAATCGTTTATTTAAAAATAAATAAAAATAGTAAAAAATTTTAAAAGCTGATATAAGGATTAAAAAATTGTTCTGTAGTGCGTAGGTATCAACATACTGTACTTCGTAGGTATCAACATACTGTAGTGCGTAGGTATCTACATACGGTAGTGCGTACGTATATACATACTGTAATGCGTAGGTATCAACATACTGTAGTGCGTAGGTACCTACATACGGTAGTGCGTTCGTATTTACATACTGTAATGCGTAGGTATCTATATTCTGTAGTGCGTAGGTATCAACGTATAAAAAAGATCTATAACAACAACAACAAAAAAAGAACTTATTTTAAACTGTTGTTACTCTTTTAAATCTTTATCTAAAAATTTTGATCGAATTTTTTTTTATAATTTTCGATTTTTTTGTATAATTAGATGCTCCAAACTCTTAACTGCTCCTTCTTATTCTCCCCCAAACAATTGCGCTATGTTAATAAATGTACTAATGCACTAAAGCCCCACATGTATGTATGTATGTATGTATGCATGCATGTATGTATGTATGTATGTATGTATGTATGTATGTATGTATGTATGTATGTATGTATGTATGTATGTATGTATGTATGTATGTATGTATGTATGTATGTATGTATCTATGTATGTATGTATGTATGCACTTATAAAATTTGTTTCTGATGAGTCTTTATTGATGAAAAACGCCAAGAAGCAAGCATGCTTTTCAGACAACACTTGAAGCAAGTCAACATTTTTTAAAAGCTTTCATTTTTTTAAAAGCAGTTTTCTGTGCAAATTGAATGTTTTCAGCCATTCAATTTGCAGAAGATGAATGGCAATTTTTCAGCCATTCTGTTGCTGTTGCCCAGACAAAACAAATGCTCTTAAAAAAAGTAGTTCACCACCCCAGGAAGCAAATGAAGCACTATGGGTGGAATGAAATCTATAATAAGAGTATCATGGCAACATGATAATGATATAAGAGCAAGAGATTTTCAAAATGTTATTTATCAATAACATAAGTTACATCTACTTGAAACTACTTGATTACTTTGAAAGTCTCTTGCTCTTATGGTATTGGTTTTGTAATTACTTTGAATGGAACTGAAGGTCCTGAGTTTGCCTCTCTGGTGAAGATTTTTGGACTCCACATTACACTAAGTGCAAGGTTGAGTATATGAATGAGATTGTAAACTACACACAATATTGGCAAGTTTTACTTCACACGATAATACAAAAGCTATTTTATCAAGACCCAACTTGTTCAGTACCTACTTGATATTTTAATAGTTTCCAGGAAGATTTTCTGAAATTGCAATCACCATTTGCCTCTTAATTCTAGTCTTTTGCGGCAGATGGAGGAAAAAGCTTCTTGATGGAGGAGAGTCATTCTGTGTCGAAGAGAGACTTTTAAAAAACTCCATCCAATCCAATTTTAATTATCTTTTATAGTCTGATTCTGTGCCTCTCATCTCAATTAAAGTTCTACTCAGTACCTCTAAGTCTTTGCAATTTACTAAAAACCTTTTTGACTATGAGGTGTTGCTTTTTGTTGTATCACAAAGTTCTGAAGTACCAACAAATCAGAAAGACATTTTTCTAGGGAATCAAACTTGGTTCGTAAGTTTTTTCCACAATTCTCTGTGAAATTGATTTAGGGTTGATGCAAGTTTATTTACAACACAGTTTGACAATCCATTTGATCTTTGAATATTAAGGAGGTTTTGAGCAGTTAATGCTCATGTAGCGGGAAATAATTCTATATGTTCGGAAGGCCTTAAAAAATATTTTTTAGTAAAATTTTGGTATTTTACTGTCGTAAATTTTTTAGTACACACTTCTTAAAGCTTTAATTACCTCTTTTTAAATATTCATAAATTTTTAAATTTAAAAACTATGAATCCAAATATACATTACCTTGTACCACATGACGAGGTTTTCATTGATTTAGTCTTACACCCCTATGAGGTAAAGAAGTTATGTTTCAAATCACAAAAGCAACTTCTCTTTCAGGTGTTTTCTGTAGCATTCAACAAATTCTAAGTGTGTGCTTAATTTAATTATGAGCAAAACCTCTACCAAAGATGGAAAAGTATTTTTAACATAGTTTCTCAACTGGTGATTTTGGGCAGTTTAAACAGTAGATAGTAATTAAGTTTTGTCTTAGAAATGCAACAAATCAAGCAGTTGCACCTTGACTCTTTTGTAGTCAGATAAATCTTCACTGCTCGATAGTCAGGCAAGAAAGTGAAGAGGAGCATCTTCAGCTGAATTTCTTCTTCTTAAAGCTATACTGCACTTTTCTTAAATACTGCACTTTTCACATATTTCAGCTAGCACTTGAGGATCATTGAAATCAATTTGATTAGCAAACTTTTTGTAAACGCTTAAACAAAAAATCAGTCATCTCTCTGTTGCCTTTTTGTAAGCACAAAAAACATGCTTCACTTCTACATTTTCCATTCTTGAGGCAGAATGCCCCAAGAATGGAAAGTGTAGAAGTGAAGATCCACAAACTTTATTTATAAATGCATCATTACAGCTGAAGATCAGCTCATCAAAATTTATACTGGATTAATGTCCCCTTCTAGCTTTTGATCCCCACCTAGCTTTTGATTTGTAAAACACATTTATTTTGTCCCCATCTAGCTTTTGATTTGTAAAACACATTTATGAAGAAAAAAGTTAGTGGTTACTAGTTTTAGCTGACCCACTTGGGTTAAAGTCTTAAAATATAAAATTTTTGACATTTTTCTGGGTTAAAATTGCAAAATTAACCATAAATGAATTATTATGAAAAATTATGCAAAATTGAATTTAAAACATTTGTTTAAATAACATTATTTTCTAAAAACTATACTTATGAAGTTGATGCCAAAAATCTAAATCTTTTATTGTTTTTTAGTTTAAATAGTGGCATATATTACAAAAATATGATAACAGATACTTTCAATATATTACGTCTATTATATCAAGATACTAAACTCTTACAATTGAACTGCTATTTATACATAAAATATATCAAAAAAATATATAAAAGATTACAATTTAAAATCACTTTTTGATGTGAAATAATTAATTTCATAGACCTAATTTTGTTTCGAATAACTCCATCTCTGCGATCGAATGCAACCACAGAGGCTGAAGCTTCAGTAACAAGTTTAAAATGTCTTTCAACAATTCGGTAGTGACACTTATATCATAACTTAAGTGGTTTTTTGAAAAGTTCAAGTATTTTAAATTTCTCAATCAGTCTTAAAACCAGTGGAATTGTGGGTCATTAAAAAGTTGGGGTCATTTTATAATAACATACATCTTTAAATTTAATTTTGGGCCTTAGAAACACTTTTATGCCTTCATTCATCGAGGGATAAAATCTTTCACTAACATAGGCTTCATTGTCATCGGCACTCTCAACCGTTCCCCCTACATAATTATCTTCTGCGCCATAAAAGTCTTCAATAAGGCCTTTTAAAATTATATTAATATATTTATTATCTATATAAATTAGTATAAGATTAGTTTATAGCAAGCTTTGTAATTTTTTAATAGAAATTTATTTCTATTAAAATGGTATATTTATTTCAATTAAAATAGTACTATTCGTTTAACAAATAGTACTATTTGTTAACAACGTTTTTTTTTCAAATAGTAGTCTTTTTTTTTTTTCAATTATCTAACCTAGATACTTAACTTGTCAACAAAAAATAATTCAAAACCAGCTTAGGAAAATAGACAAAAGTTGTTTTACACAATTTTACATTTCTGCTTTTGACAAAATACTAAAAAGTGATGCTAAATAAATAATAAATGAAAAATAATAATAACAGTGATAAATAATAATAACAGTGATAAATAATAATAACAGTGTAAATAAAAAATAATAGTAATAATAAAAAGTAACAGAGAAAATAAAAAGTGAATAAAAATTTTTTTTTTAATCCCATTTGCAATCATAGATCTTTTACTTTTATTTCAACATTTCTAATAGATTTTTAATTATAATCATTTGAGTAATTTTATCCTAAAGTATAATATATAGAGTTTAAAATATCAAACTCAACACATAAATATAAAAATCATAATATATAGTTTAACATATAATACGAATTAAAATTTTTCTAGTTGTTGTTGTTGCTGTTGTTACTTTTCTAACATCACTTCCAACTGTTTTTAATTTAACTCATATAGTAAATGTTATAGTTTTAACAAGTAACTTATTATACTTTTTTACTATATTACTATATTTTTTATGAATTTAAAAAAATTAAAAATAGTTTAGTACTATTGAAATACTACAAAACTCAAAAATTAATCAAAACAACTTGCTCGGCTGTTCAAATAAAAAGCAATACTAGATTTTTTTGATAGCCCTGATTGTTTTCAACAATTGTATAAACCAATATTGTAGAAAACCATTATTTGGTTGAAAATTTAAGTTTACTCCATTTAACAGGCACTTAAGTGCTCAAGCATGATGGAATGCAGAAATACTTTTTTTTACATGCTTTGCACATGTTTGAGCACTCACATAAAAAAAAAAATTTTTTTTTTAACCAAAAATACTTTTTAGCAGTAAAAACAATTCATATATTGTTGTATCAATAAATATCTGTAACCCCTTAAAGGTTATAATAGCTATATATATATGATTAACTGACAACATTTTAGGAGTTTTTTTTTATTATAGGGGGGAAATATAATATTAATTCATGGCCACCAAATAAAATTTCCCAAAAATTCAGACCTTGCTATCAGACATTTTTAATTAAAAAAAGATCAACAAAATAATGTTTTAAGTTGTGTTTTTTAATATAATGACACTTAATTAAACTTTCTTTAAATATTACAAAATGCATTAGAGATATAGTAAAAGAGTGCTTGCTTCATAAACAAGAGGTACAGAGTTTAAACATCAACTGAACCTTTGTAGTCCAGTGTTCAGATTATTGCACAGTAGTCTAGTTCATACTTCATAGTTAAACATTTGACAGAGGGATGTAAAGATATAAAAAAAACATGAGTAATTTTTCTCAACTACAATGCTCTTAGGGAAATATTGATATTGATCATTATTATTTTGTGTAGCTTGTGTTTTTGTGTAGCTTGTGTTTTTGTGTAGCTTGTGTTTTTGTGTAGCTTGCGTTTTTGTGTAGCTTGGGTTTTTGTGTAGCTTGTGTTTTTGTGTAGCTTGTGTTTTTGTGTAGCTTGTGTTTTTGTGTAGCTTGTGTTTTTGTGTAGCTTGTGTTTTTGTGTAGCTTGTGTTTTTGTGTAGCTTGTGTTTTTGTCTAGCTTGTGTTTTTGTCTAGCTTGTGTTTTTGCGTAGATTAATGTCTTAATTCTCATAATATTAGCACTTTAAACAATTTAACCAAGTGTTGATTTAAGAGATAGCATGTTCAGCATCCCTCTTAGGTCCTGATATTATATGGTTGATAACAAAGAGTATTATTAAAAACCTTGAGCCACAGCATTGGTAAGGAAGTTCATGATCTATTCTTACCAATGTTGCTTATCTGGCCAAAACTAACAATGAAATATTCAACAAGCAAATAATCAAATTAATTCTTTTTTAATTATTTTGCAAAAAATTTCATAAATTAAACAAAAAAATTTACTTAACAACAAAAAAAATGTATATATGTATAAATCGAAAAAACAACATACCTCATTCCAACAATAGACCTATTTTTATAATTTCTATAAAACTGTGGTAAGCCTAACATTGCTTCAGTGAAGACTGATATAAATCCTAGAGTTTCCATATAAACTGGTATATTACTTAACGTAAATGTCAAAATAGAGCCAAGCAAACTAAACACCATTAGAAACTGCATATAATCAGCAAAGTGTGTCCAGTTCCAAAAATATGTCCATTCAAAATCTGGATAAAATAATAATAATAATGTAATTAACATAAAAAGATTTCATAAAAATAGAAAAAAAAGATTTCATAAAAATAGATTATAGTATATAAAATATTTATCTAATTTCAATATATAATGAATACACAAAAAGATCCTCATTCTTTCAACTTTAATCAAAAATAATTATTGATAACAAAAATGCAGACCTTACAAAGCATGAAACAAAGTGTATTGGATTTCATGTTCTACACTAACAGGTGATAACAGGTATCCTCACCTGATATAAGCTCAACCTGAATTATTATAAATAATAATAACAATACAAAATAAAAGTAAAAATAATAGTATTAGTAATAATAATAATAATATTAATAATAATAGCAACAATAAAAATAATAAAATAATAATAATAAACAATAATAAACAGTTATAATAATAATCAATAATAAAATAATAAACAATAATAATAATAATTTTAATAAATAATTCTAAAACTCATGCATGTCAAAAATCATTTGAATTTTTTTCAATTGACAACAGTTGATGCTTATTTAATTTATGGTTCAGAAAAAAAAAAATGTAGTATATATGTATTTTTTTTTTGCTTGTAATTTATTCAAAAATATGTTAAATTTGGCCTGAAGCAAACGATATAATGAAAGATCAGTCAACAAGGTCAAATATGAAAAAAATAGCCAAAATCTTAAAATTAAATAAAATAAAGACAAAAAAACTATCAAAAGACATTGATGATTCCTGTAAATTAAATCAATTAAATTATTATCCCATTTTTAGAAATTTGCTACTTTGAGATCTCATATTATGGCTTTCTCCAAGTAGTTTTTTTTGTTAATCCTATATATATAACAACCTATAAGCTAGTCATACAATAATAATTCTAAAATAATCAATAATATTGTACCTATATGAAAACGTCTACGTAATGCATGCATAGACTTTTACGTATAATTTTTTTATTATAAAACTATATTTATTTGTACTAAAATGTATGTACATTAAATTGGGGATAAGGCGTTTAGTTCATAAACGAAATGTCCGTGGTTCGAGTCCTACCACTGTCTGTTATTTTAATTGTTTTTCATTTAAATACATTTCCATATATTTGCTTTGTAACCATTTATCTTTTCTTTTTTTTGTATATAAAAAATCTTTATTTGTATGTTTTTGAATGATACATCTCTTCACATTCAGATTTATTATTCTATAAAGCCTTTCAATGTATTTTTTAAGAAAGGTGCACACTCATACATAGTTTTTAAGCATCAATTAAGCCATGCCGTCTACACTTTTTTCAGGTAGCCTTAAATGTTTCATATTACCTTTCAATTCCTGAATGTTTTTATCCCTAATTTTTTAGTGATTTGTAATTTTGGATACCTGTTGCTTTTTAACATTCGAATTTGTGCATTTAGTCCTACCCTCCCCCTCCCTTTTGGTCTACTATGTTATAGGTGAACAATTATTACTATTAATTGTTTTGCAACTATTAATAATAATTGTTAATAAATGTTTAAGTATTTTTCACCAATAACATAGAAAAAATTTTTTTAGAAGTCATAGAAATCGAACCACTGACAATCAGCGTATGAAGTAAACGCCTTATCCAAGTGTGCTAAACATGCATATACTTTTGTACAAATAAATATAATTATATAATAAAAAATATATACATAAAAGTATACACACGAATTACATAGTTGTTGCTTTATATGGATGATATATATTTGTTACATTAAAATTATACAAATACATTTTACAAACAGATAGTAATTAATGTTTTTCGCTTTTGTGTTTTAAAAAAAAACTAATAAAATGTAGAATATCATTCATTTTAATGTCGACTTATAATTGTTTTTTTTTGTGCTTTGCCTTATCCAATTTTGTTGCTGAAAATAACAACCACTTTAAAAAAACAAAAATAAAAACAGTACATAAATTATTTCTTTTTTTTCTATTTAAATTTATTTTAATTTCCTATTTTGTTAGTTGTGATTTGTTTGTTTTTAAAACTTTCTTTTTTCTGCATCGCTTAATATAAAAAAAAATTCTCAAACTGCCGTGACCAAGTTGCCTAAAATAAAATACTCATGCGTAAACATACAAGATGAAAAATTGCATGTGCATTCTGGGAAGGCTTGCAAATAGTGCTTTGTATTATTACTTTTACTTTACAGCAAGTTTTTACTTTAAGTAAGAACTTGTGTTTATAATTGGCAGTTAATCTATAGTTAACATAATCACGTTGTAAGAGAAAAGTTACTTTTTTTGTTTTCGGGTTTTTAATGTCTGCAACAATCTTTTCTGTGTTTTCTCCACTTTAAGTCAGATTTTAAGTTTGATGTTTATTTTTGTTATTTTTAACAAAATGTGTTTTATTAATTGCAGTTAATAAATAATAGTTATACTGTCTGTCTGTCCTGTCTGTTGTATTAGTCATGGCTATATTACTTGCTCGATATTGTCGAAAGGATGAAAATAATGGAAGCTTTAAGTGTCTAAACTGTCCTTCAGTTTTTAAAATTCAAAAAACGGGAACAACAAGTCACTTATGGAAACATTTAAATGACAAGCATAAAACTATTCATTTACAATTGATTGAAGAGAAAAATGTAAAAAAAGCTGAAAAACGGCCAGCCAGTGAACAAGTTTTTGTGCTGGGCGAAATGAAAAAAGTGAGACAAAGTGAATTGACTTTTAAGAGCAACAAGTCAATTGACAGTACTTCAAGAAAAAGTTATGATAATGCAATACTTAAATTTATTGTAAAGGACGGACGTCTGTTTGAAATTGTAGCTGGTACTGGCTTTCAAAGCTTGGTTAATACATTAATTGGTAATATAGACTATAAGCCATCGTACCCAAGTTTGCTATCTCGCAGACTGAATGAATTGTATGAAGATGCTTTAATTAAACAAGAAAGAATATTTGCCACAGAGAAAATTGGAAAACATAACATCACCTTTGATCACTGGAAAGCCTTAAATCAGTTTAATTTTCTTGTGATTACACTTCATTATATTTGTGCCAAGTGGTTATTACACAAACACTGCATTAGTGTAATAAACTTAGAAGCCATAGAAGCAGACCATACTTTAGAAGTAACTGCAAAAATTATCAACTCACAAGTTGAGAAATTCAAACTGGACATATTCTATGCCACTACTGATACAACAAATGCTATGCCTTGTACTGCTCGTATGATGGAAATAGAATGGAATCCCTGTGCAGCTCATGTTCTACAACGTGTCTTGAAATGCTCACAGGAATCTCAACATGCTCTGACAATAGTGATAAAGGCTACCAAAAAAATCTGCCGTTTTTTTCATAGTTCAAGTGTTGGCTTGGCTGCATTAAACAAAGTTAAAAAATCGGAAGGATTAAAAATAACAACCCCTCCAGATGACTGTAAGATAAGGTTCAGTAGTACAGTGAAACTACTTCTTTAACGGTACAGTGAAACTACTTACTGGACAAATAAGAACAGTGTTGCTGTTTCCATGGCTTTGGCTGAATGTGCTGCAAGAAAAAGATGTGCTTTTTCTTTACCTCCACCTCTAAATGAAAAAGATATTGTTATCTTAAAAAAATATTTACCAATTCTGGAATGAATAGCTGAGGCAACAACTACTTTGTCTGTCAATATGACAGTGGGAATAAGCTTAGTTTTACCTTGCATAAAAGACTTAAAAAATGAGCAAAACGGATACAAGGCCATTCACTGTAAAAAGTTGAAAGATGCTTTACTTACTGAGTTGACTAAACGGTTTGATCTGACAAATGAAATTTATGTTTACAACTACATATCTGGACTCACATTTTTCATTGGATCAAACTGAAATCAACATTGCACAGACCACAAATCGACGTCACTTAGAAGCTGCATGTGCACAGACAAAAGCAGTGAAAAAAATAGAATAGAACTAATAGATAAAATAGAACCAATTTCTGTTCAAGTTCAAGCTCAAACTAATCAACCTCTTATTGGGAAGTCTTCCTTGCTTCACAGAGCTCTGTCAAATGCTAAAATTCTGAAAGAAAAAAACCATGTTATTGAAATAGAAAATGCTGATAAATTAACCAAAGAATTTGAGCAGTTTGCAGTGTTTTTGCTTGGTTCAACAGTCTCACCATTGGACTTTTGGAAAGCGCATGAATGTCTTTGCTAGAAAAGACTGCTAGAGATTATTTGTCAATTTAATCATCCAATTGTGCTAGCGAACGAGTTAACTCAGTTGGTGGTCAAGTTCTTTGCAATAAAAGACTGTCGCTCACTTCTGCCAATAGTGAAAAATTAATCTGGACAAGAGCAAACAAGGACTTAGTTTTATCTTAGTTTTTTTTGTTGGTATATGCCTGACTGGCCTACCAATTGATTATGTTGAAATTTAAATAAATACATGTTTTGTGAAAGAATTTGTTTTTAAATAGAGATTCGGATTCGAGATTCAATTTGAAATTCATCATTTCATTAGATTCGATTCAAGATTTGATTTGAAATCAAAATTTTGGATTTGCAGGGCCCTACTTGATATGTAGCAACTTTTATGGTTTTTTTGTTACGTGGTTCTTAAGATACCTTAATAAGTCACTTAACTGTCTGAACTATTGCTGTTTATATGCAATAGAGAAAAGCTGAAAAAGACAAACTGTGCAGTTAAAAATTTGCTTTTAAATACTATATTTAAAACAACTGAATCAAAATAACACAATATATAGCTCTATTGTGTGTTTCTTTACCTTTTAGTAAACTTGGTCTTGATGTTCATTTTCACCCCACTGTTCTTATTCCCGTTGACAGTACATGTTGTAAATTTGCAGCTGATATAAAATTTTTAAACCTGTAGACAGATGAGCAAGAGCATCATCAACAAACCCTGTCCTTGTGAGTGCATACAACAATCTAACATGTTTTCTTATCTTATTATTCTAACCAAACATGTTGCAAACTTGCATGTACCTAATGTATGTATTAAATGTCTTAAGGTTGTATGAACTTCACAAGGACAAGTCCACAGTCTAGTAAACTATAGCATAATTTTTTTTACCTGACAACTTTTCACTCCCAGACTGTAAATAAAGTGTAACAATTTTTATATAGTGTTCTGCTGGTGGCCATGTACTGAATTTTGAAGTTTATAACATAAACTTTTCAAAATAAAGATCAAATACCAATATAAAATGACATATCTAAAATGCTTGTTCTGAGGTATAGTGAATTGAGAGGAGAGGAAAGATGAAGATTGAGAGGAGAGGAAAGATGAAGATTGAGAGGAGAGGAAAGATGAAGATTGAGAGGAGAGGAAAGATAAAGATTGAGAGGAGAGGAAAGATGAAGATTGAGAGGAGAGGAAAGATGAAGATTGAGAGGAGAGGAAAGATGAAGATTGAGAGGAGAGGAAAGATGAAGATTGAGAGGAGAGGAAAGATGAAGATTGAGAGGAGAGGAAAGATGAAGACTGAGAGGAGAGGAAAGATATAAAACAACTAGTAATCTCTTGTACTTTGAATTTTAGTTAATAGAATGATTTTATTTTTCTTTATAAACATTTAACTAATTTAGGTAATTTTTTAAAACATTTAAGTAGTTTGCCCTAATATTTTAATACATATTACAATAATAGTTTTTAATATTTAACTTGTTAATAGTTTAAAAATCTAATAAATTATTAACTTGCTAAAAAAAATGATTGATCTGATTTTGGATTATTTTGTAAGGAGTTCAAAATAAAAAATCATATTCTAAATACCATTTTGTATGTTAATACAATGTATACAAGAGTATTTTATAAAACTTGCAATTTGTTTATAATAAAGTATTTTTAAGAGCTCAAATCAGACTCATTAGCTGTAAAATAAGATATTTTTTAAAAAATCTAATAAACCTAACTATATTTGGGCTTTTGGGGTTTTTTTAAGGATGTTTTTTTTTTTGAATTGGTTTTTTTGGGTTAGGTTTTTTTGCCAACCCTGGTTCAACCCTCTCTCAATTCTTTAACTCAGAAACAAGAACCTTGGCGAACAAGGTCGCTGTGCAAAGAAACAAGTTGTTTATAAAAAATAAAGCTAAAAAGTGATATATTATAATCTACAATTGAATAAACAAAAATTTATTTTTTGTTATCTTAATGTTATCATAAGATAATCAAAGAAAAAACTTTTAATCAAAAAAAACTGAAAATGAAAAATGATACATAAAACTGAAAACAATTAACATGAATACTAACAAAACTAAACATTTTAACTTAAAAATAACAATTTATATTATTTTATTCAAAAAAAAATTAATTTCTGTTTTCACCATTAGATATATTATTTATAATATATCTAATGGTTGTATATATTATTATATATAGTATTTAAATACTGTCATAAAAATGTGATAATTCTTCTATTAAGATAAATAAAAAGCCAAATTAATAAAAATCTTTATAAAACTTTTATAAAAGCTTTTATTTTAAAACTTATACGTAAATATTAGAAACTCCGTGATTAGGTGTGATGTTCTCTGATTAATAGTCATCAGTTGAAATTCTCCACTTATGATATTTTGTTTGCTTTTTTAATCTTGCTGATTTTTTTAAATAAAATAACATAAATATAAAAATTCAAAACAAAGCAGTTTAAGCAAAAAAGACCTCCTAATGTTAAAAAACTCCTAAAAGTTTCCTTAAATTATAGATAATACATACACAATCCTTGAATATGTATTATAAATAATATATATACAATCCGCAAACTTCCAACGCTAATGAAAAAAGTTTACTTTTTTTATTAGCGTTACTTTTTTAACAACATTACTTTTATGTTATTTTATATTTTTACAGTCGGGACGTGTACTTCATCTGATTTATACCCAATATGTTTAGAATCCATGGCTCAACACTTGTAAGGTTTTTGACAGATTTCTATAGCACAACTTTTATTACCTAAATATGACATTATGAAAGAGTTAAATCGATTGTTTACAACCGATTGCCTTTTTTGGCATTAACCTAATTTGCAGATCAGGACTGAGTATTTTGATTGTAACATTTACAATAGGAGGATTACCATCAAAGTTTTTCAAGCTCTTCCTACCCTTGCCCATATTTATGTGGGAGTTTTTATATTAAAGATTTCCTTTTCATAGATAAATTCCTTTTATCACGGTGAAGGAGCTTAACCTCCCCTAAATATTTAGAAGATAAATTAAATAAAAATAATCAACCACTAATGTCTTTCATTTTTAAGATTTTATGATATATCTTTTAAGATTTATTTTTAAATTGCTGATTTAATTTTTTTTTTTTAATTTTAGAAGCAATAAAAACATAACAAAAAATATAAATTTTAAAACCAAAAATTATGCTTTTAACGAACTTTGTGAAATCATATTTAAAGTCAAGAAATTTTAAAAATTTTAGGTAAAATTGGCCACTCCTAGCACTAAAGTTAGGGGAATAGAGTAATATTATTACTCCTTAATTTTTCAATTAAGTTTTTAAGCATAAATAAATAATATAACTAAAATTTGAAGAATGCATTTATATGAAAAGACTTAGTCACCATTTTATTTTATAATTAATAATTTAAAACATTTTCTTTACAAGAAAAAAAAAGGAGAATATTTAAAAGATTCTCTAAAGAGTATTAAAATAATTAATATTCAAAAGAAACTCTAAAGAGTCGAACCTCAGTGTGTGAACTAGCCTTTACACAATCTGTATACCAGACCATTCCAAAAATTATATAATGAAATAACTTTTTCCTGAAATTTAATGGATCTTATTTATTTTTTGAACCAAAACTCCTGCCGAGATACACCATACATTAATCATAATAAATTAATAATGGCAGTAATAATATGAAATGAAAAAACAATAACATACCTGAAAATTTCCTTCTTTTTGCAGTAAACTCATTGCCTCGCCTGATACGCACACAAAGTTCTAACATAACAAGCATTGCAATAATCATAATAACACTTTGCAGAAATAAAGGTAGTTCAAAAGGATGTCCGAACCTGGAAAAAAAAACAGCATTTTTAAGTTTACAATATATTTTTTACACACATGGCTTAAAAAACTTAAAACTTAAAATAGTTTTTTGAAAATAATTATACCAATACAAAATTCTTAAAATATTTGCAGCAAGTAATGCAAAGCAAACATATGTTGAGAAACCATCAGTATTTGATGTAGTGTAAATGTCATAATACTGTGGAATATACGGTACCACTCCGCCAAACATCATTGCACCAGAGGCCGCCCAAGATATCAAAGACATTAAGTTGACAGAAGAAAATTTAAGGTAGTTATGTGAAAACCGCTCTTTCATCGCATGAGCAAACTCTGCAACTTTGTCTTGAACTGCCATTGATTGTGCTGGTGCCATTATCGCAAAAACCATTCAATTTATTTTAGATGAAATAAACAACTATTTAGTGCAATATGCATTGAATATTATTATTCTACATTTTAATAAGATTATATTATACATGTAACTATTCAAAACATGAATGTAATTCTTTTGGTTTTTATTCTTTTATTTAAAACAATTTTGTAAATAAAGAAACATGATGTATGTTTGTAATTATGTATGTATGTATGTATGTATGTATGTATGTATGTATGTATGCATGTATGTATGTATGTATGTATGTATGTATGTATGTATGTATGTATGTATGTATGTATGTATGTATGTATGTATTTATGTATGTATGTATGTATGTATGTATGTATGTATGTATGTATGTATGTATGTATGTATGTATGTATGTATGTGTGTCTGTCTGTCTGTCTGTCTGTCTGTCTGTCTGTCTGTATGTATGTATGTATGTATGTATTTATATATGTATGTATGTATGTATGTATGTATGTATGTATGTATGTATGTATGTATGTATGTATGTATACATAAAAAAAATATTAAAACAAAAAATTTTATTGTTTATTAAGAACAATTTATATTATTTGATCAAAAAATAAAACTTGAGTAATAATAAAACAACTAATAAAATTATTATTATTATAAAAATAAAAAATATATATTTTTAACTAATTTACTCCCAACAAGGATGCAAGCAGCCAATATTTAAGTTATGAGTGACCAGAGCAAGAGAATGGTCGATAGAAAACTTGAAAAACTATAAATCGTAAAAGTTAGAAAAACCTGACGACATGAGAGTGTTACAAAGCATTAATGAGCAATGAAAAAATCTTTTAACATAAAATGAACATGAAGGTACAGCTACATTAAAAGATTGGGACCTTGCTAAACGATAGCCATGTGAGATTGAGTTTTGGTTGATGAATAAGAGATTATAGTTCGCTTGAATAGCAAATTTTGTAGAAAAGAGAAAGAGAGGCAGTCTTAGGATAATGAAACAGAGGCTTAAGGTTGGCAGCTATAGCAGGTCCAACTACATTTATAATACAATTTTAGACTTGTTTAAAAATGAAAAGGGCATTATTAGGCGCAGGCCAATTATGACAACAGTATTCTATACAAAGAAGAATTAGTGATTTAAGGAAGTAGAAAATGGAATCGAGAGTATGGAAATGCACAATAAGGAGAAGCAACCTTATCAGATAGTAACTTAACATTCAATTGTATATGGTTGACATGCAAAATAAATAGTAAATAATAATTTGAGAAGACTCAGTAAAAAGTGTGATAATAGAGTGAGTCTGAAGAAGTACAAGATAAAAAATTTAGTTAATTCATAGCATGGTCAGAACCACCTAAAGAAGAAACTGAGCACAGCTAGGGTCAGAGAAAAGACACAAATCAAAGAGTGAAGATAAGTAATTAGGGTTGTTTGGAAAAATGAGTCACAAAGTTAAAATTTTTTGAGGATTAGAACCAGCAAGGTCAGGTATATATTATATATAAAAGACATATCTGACCTTGAGCTAAAGCTAGCCTCATTCGTAGAAAGTTTAGCTTAACTCAATTGCAAACAAAGCTTATGTTATTTAAATGCACTTTGATTGATTTTAAATGTATCACCTTGGAGCAGTGCTAGCAAGCTATTTGTAAAGCATGCTGCTCATTTATTTCATGTGGTAATTTGTGGTTAATAGAAAAGCAACAGCTTCATTGTAAAATCATTTTTGAACTCAGAAACTAAATGTATGTTATTACTTTAGGCCTTAGGTCTATATAAATATCTATGTGACTATTTAGGTTTAATAATTAGCATTGAATGTAATGCTCCACTTAATGAAACTTGAATCCTATATACAACTTGCAGTCTCACTTGCACTAGATATATGACTTTAGTATGACCTACTTAATGAAGCTATAAACAGCCATTTTATCTTAAAATTGCAAAATCCAAACTTCCTCAACTCATATGAAAAAATGTTAGACAAAATGAGATTTTATAAAATAATGTCAATGTAACAAACCTTTTTTATAAAATTTATAAAAAAATCGAATAAAACTATTTTTTAGTAGTATAAATATCCGACTAAAAAATCTATGTATATATATATATGTATATATATGTGTATATATATATACATATATATATATATATATATATATATATATATATATATATATATATATATAAATATATATATATATATATATATATATATATATATATATATATATATATATATATATATATATATATATATATATATATATATGTACACATAAAGAGTTTAATTAGGAAAAAAAAGTAATTTATGGAGCAGAGCATATAATCTAAAATATATAGTCCAACAAATTCACAAATTTCTGCTCTGTCATAACTGCCCATTGTTAAAAGCAGTCATGTATGTTTTTCTTTTTCCAAGTTACCTTATTAAAATAAAGAAAGGTTTTTCTACAATGTTTTATTATACGGATATTGTTTTATTATACGGTTATACAATATTATGGGAATTAAAAGGTAAAAATATTGTTGATTTTATACTGAATTGGTCCATCCTTAAAACAGCACCTGCATATAATATTTAAAAAAAATGCATACTATGCCTACAAGAAAAAATTTGAAATAATTACTCATGCACACCAAGAATGCTTATTAAACAAAAAATCTGAACTAATTTCTAAATGTAGGCACGAAAATAAGTTTCTCCTAAAAAACTATAAAAATAAATGAGCTCAAATTATAGTTACATTAAATCCTGCTTTTGAAAAATATTTCTTTTAAAAAGCATAAGTAATCATTTCTAAAGAATTCTTTTTATAATAGTGTCAGCGAATTCCACAAATGTGTGAAAACTTACAGTATTTAAGACATTTGCAACTTCCTGTAATTTAATTTTTGGTATAATTTGAAGTTTTATTAATTTGATCATTCATCTCTGATGAGTCTTTATTGATAAAACACAGTGTTTAATGAGAAAAAATTGTCATTATATAATTAATTAGCAAATATATCCTTTCTGATAAAATTAATTAACCAGGGGTGGGAATGTAAAAAAACATATTTATCCAGGAAAATTTTTCTCACTAACAATGTAAAGCATCAAACTAAATATATGCAAAAAAAAAATATAAGCATTTGAAACAGTGATAAAAAATGATAGCTGATAAGAGTCATTGCTAATCTCCTAGATTCTAGATTTCAATCTGTTAAAAAAAACTCAGATTTACCAATTTTAAAAATGGCAAGAAGACAAGAGTTAAAAAAAGATATTATACTTGAACATTAAAAAAAAATTATTGAAATAAATCACTTGGTTGTATTAATATTGGTCCTTGTGTCAAAGTATTATTATCAAATCTTTATCTATGATAATAAGAAAGTTATCAATTTAGATGAACTGCTAGAACTATGGAAATTAGAAAACAATATTCAACATTTTTAAAAAGTAGGAAAGAAAAATCCATTTAATTAAAGACCTGTTTCTTTAGCTTCAAATCCATGTAAGATACTGGAGAAAATAATCCAAATAAAACTGAATACTTATATACGGAAAACAATATACAAACAACAAATCAACATTGCTTTGTTACAAAGTTTTTTGCATATTACTAAACAAATTTTGTACAAAGCAATATGCTTTGTACAAAGTTTGTACAAAAAACCATAAAAAAGCCAATAAACTTGGATTTTATGCTACAGACTAAAACTCTAGTTTGTGTTGTGAAGATTGAAAAAGTTGGATTTTAAAAAACTAGTAATAAAATGTATTAGATGTGATGTTATTAAATTTTATAAAATTGAAACACCTGCCATTGTTAAGATAACTAACATACTGAAAATAATATAAAGATATAAAGAGCTTTTTTTTTATGTTTAATCATTCAATAAAGTTAAAAAAATAGATTAAATAAAATGACATTAGGGTCTAGTTTTTATATAGAGTGATACCTGATTGGAATGGATTACCGGTAGAAGTTGCTTTGGCAAAGAAAGTAATTGCTTTTAAAGCTAGACTAGAAAAAGATTTAGCTAATGGCTGTTAAAGTATAAATTTTAAACTTTATGCTTCGCGACATACAATACTCCTGCAATTACTATAAAACAATTTTTATTTTCTTTAATAAAAATTTTATTATAATATTAAAAAAAAATTATGCTGTAAACTACAGTGCAATGTTTGATGTGATTAAAAGTATTTTCGAATGTAATAATTTAAATATTTATTTTTGCAGAGTATGTAACATCTTAGAATTAAAAAATTAAATTAAATTCTAGTTAATTCATTTACAATAATAAATGTATTTTATACAAAAGATCAGTTTCAAAACTTGCTATAAGGCATATATATTTAAAATTTCGTGTATTTTATTACGACTTCACAAAACGGTTATTTACGTTGCCGATATTATGTGATCGGAGCAGAGTTGATAAACATCTTGCCTGAACTTTCCTTTTGCATCGCACTACAGTGTATGCGTCATTAAACGGAAGTATGTCTTTGCATTTCTTAAAAATTTTTCCAATTTTAACTTTTTTGGATAATAGTTTTTTATTTTGTTTCATTCAGTCTGCAAAGATTAATGGAATCATGTTACTTCAGGGGTAGCCAGATTTTTGTTTAACACAAATTTTATGCAACAAATTGTATTTTTTTAAATTGCCTAAGTAAAAATATGCAAACGCAACCTAACAAAGTTAAAGATCCATTATTTTATAGAAATACTAAATATCTATTCAAAAGCTGCACGTCTCGAAAGACGTGCAGCTTTTGAAATTTTGAACGTTTTTAAGTAAGTAATTTATCTAATTATATTTAAACCTCTTCGTAACTTACAGAGCTTCGATTTGCGCAAAAATAAAGAGTGACTACAATGTCAAGTTTAATATCTTCTTGATTTTTAAAATCTAAAAATCCACTACTTTTAAAAGATAAGCTACTATTGTTATAAGTAGTGGTTTGAAATTATATCATAATTTAGTCTTTGTACAAAGTCTTACTGTGATTATATTTAATACGAAAAATGTTGTTAGAAAATTGAACGTATGTCAATTTTAAAATAAAATAGCATTTTGAAATTGATTTTTATGAATATTATTTACCTATATAAATCCTTGGCTCAGATCCAAAAGGTCTGAGGTTCGACGCCGGCTCTAAGTGAAATTATTAGAAAAATTTGTGTTTTATAATTTTAATTATTAGCTATGAATCATAAATTTTCTATACTTATAAAACTAATTTTGTTATTTAACGACTTAAGTCGTTTAAAGTTGCAGCTGTCACTGAAAAAATTAAAGCACTGTTTCTTGATCAATTTTGGCTGAAACTCAATAATTTGTTGTTTAAACCCGGTCAGCGTTTGGTCCTAAAAAGACGTCTTTTGAACGTTCAAAAGACGTTCAGAACGTTATTTGAACATTCATAGGACGTCTTTTTCGGACCAAATGCCGGCTGGGTAGTTTCTTTATATTATCATCATTTATTTCTACTTAAAGAATGAAAAAACGATTAAAATCAAAAACGGGACACAATACTTAAAAAAATCACAAATTTATATATTAAAAAAAATAGAAGTTTTAACATTGTTTTGTAAAAACTTATGAAACTATTTTAGTTGATCATTTTAGTACATTTGAAATCTTTATGATTTAGAAACATACATTGAAATTTCAGTCAAAAAGCTTTTTCTGATCTCGAGATATCATATTTTGAAATTGCAAAAAAAGAATTAAGTTAAAATGTTATGAAAACAATATACAAAGTTTTCCGATAAATAGAAATTAGTAGCAAAAAAATTTAAATGATCAATAAAAATTGTTTAAGTAAAGTAGTATTAGTAAGTATGTTATGGAAAATCTATATTCGAATGGTATTTAAAAAGTTTTTTCTCTTTAATTTAGTAGGGTAGAGCAGGGCTAGTTGAGCAATTTTTACTAAATCTAACAGATCTCATGAACGGTGCGTCGGATTTACATAATTTTCAATTTTTTCAATATTTAAAAGATAATTTAACCTACTAAAAATTTAAGAAAAAAGTATATTTTTTATTTTTTTGAGGAAATATTGCCTAAAGTTTGCAGAGCTGCTCAATCAGCCCGAGCGTGGTAAGTTGAGCAATAGTGTGTGGTAAGTTGATGAATCAACAAATAAATGAATATGCATGTTACGAAACTTGGGTGAATTAATAAAACTTTCACTAACAGTAAGCGTGTGTATAATTTATAAACATTTTATTTTGTACACTTTAACAATGGATCATTGTGAGACAAGGGTCTTATGAATTAGAAATAGGAATTTATTCTGAGGACTCCCCTTTAATCAAAACCATTACAACTCTTAAACAATTTTGGTTTTAATACTTTTTACATTTATTTTCTCGTTATATTGAGACCGAGTTTCCGAAATTGAAAAATGACTGAGATTTCCGAGACGAGCGAGATCTGAAAAAAAAGTACGGGCGGTTTGTATGAAAAAAATTTTTTTCGATAAAATAAACTTTGAAATCCTTCAATACTAACAACTTAATTAGTTATTATAATTTTTGTTGTTGTTAAAATATCTTCTTTTTTGCTACGACATGAATGAGAAAATACGAATTTTTAACATTTAAATATGAAACTAATCTAATAGAATTTCGTTCAACATTTTTAAAATCTAATGTGACAAGTTTATAGTTTTTTTACTATTCAGAAATTGGCAATTAATCAAATAAGCTGCTTTTTTAATGCATTTTATTAAAATAAATAAATAAAATGCCTTAAAAATGACAAAATTTCCGCTTCTAGTTTTCCAGCTGTCGCCATTTGGGAGGTAGATACTTCTAGAGGCGGCCTTCAAAATATCTTTTATCGGTGGTAGATTGCGCCTCCCAAAGAGCAACGGACTCAAAATTTTGTACCTTTAATCTGGCTGCGGCCACCTAAAAGTTTATGTCAGGTCTGCCAATTGGGAAGCAGAAACAACTTGTTGTTTCTGCTTCCCTTTTGGCAAAATTTCGAATTCATTCACGGTAGAAACCACGTCTTTAGTTGTATTTTAGAACTTAGGACGTGGTTGCTAATGGTTTCTATCTTCCAAAAACTAGTTTATTAGTAATGTTTCTTTACCATCAATTAGTTAAAAACTTTAATGGTTCAAAAAATTTAAAAATTATAAATAATTTAACATTCATTTAACTAAACTATGGAAGCATTATCACCAACTCTCATCCTTTTTATCTATTAGAGTAATGTACTTTGAGGATGTCAGATAGCATAAGAAGGTATTTGGGAATTTAAATGGAGAAATTAGTTAATTTAGATGAAATACTATATATTTATGTGAAAAAATTTTAAGGACATTTCGAATGAGTGCTTATACTAAATTTTTTTAAAATTGCATTTTTTACAGAAACGTTTAAAACAGCTAGTTTGTTTATATATTTTAATAATTTATTTATATATTTATATTATTTGTTTATATATTTATATTATTTATATATTTCAAGATTATTAGACCGTCTTACTCATCAGATTATAAAACTAAATATTTTTACAAAGAAAGAAAAAAAAAAGAAACATATGCTTATATATTGGCTTTTATCGAAATTTATCTCCATTAAGTTGTGTAGATCATCCAAATTCATCTCCATTAAGTTGTGTAAGTCAGTTTGTTAGTATTGTATCTCCAAGACTTTTCTTTCAAAAATTTCAATCTAGTTTTGGTATGATACACCAGAATTATTCCATTTTCCATTTATTTTTGAATTGATTTTTGTTGTTGTAAATATCGACCATGTTGTCAGACCAGTTTCACCAACCAAAGATTTTCTACACGAGATAAAAGCGTCAGCATATTCCACAAATGTGTAAAATGCGGAATTGTTTCGATAACCTTAAACAATGCAACTCATTGAAGCTTCAAATTTGGTGAGCTTTTGACGTATATAAAAATACCACCATTTTTGCCATAACATCGGTTGCGTTCAAACAATCAATATCCTAGAATACTTTTTGCAGAGCAATTGTTCCATCATATTTCATAAATAAACAAAACATCTCGTTTGTTTTTACTTTGACTATTAGTTCATTTTACTTATTGTTTAATAAAGTCACATTTATGGATCAACATTTGATATTATTAGTCTATTTTTTTTAGTTGATAATCAGGGTTTCCCTTATATTATGAATTCCCCAGTTTTCTTTGTTAAGTAGTACAATCTCATTTAGTTGTATCTTATTGTCTACAGTCTCATTTAGAGTCAGAACTCCTCCGCTAAATTTATACACAGCCTCCTAAAACATTTACTTGCAAATACGATCCATGGTTTGAGTTTTTATCTTTTAAATCATATAACTGTGTTTTGATTTCCTTACTTTGTTATTTCGAATTTTATAGGAAAAGTTTTTTTTATTTATTTATTTTGTATTTCTGCATTCTTGTCTTAAAACCATTGAATTAAATCTTTTCGTTTCCTTTAAATCTGGATTTGTATAAAAAATTTTATATTCTTTCAAGTCTCTTAACTCTTTAGATTTTTTTAAGATTTCTCTCTTTTTATCTTTTTATATAACACTTTTATCTTTTAATATAACAAAAAATAGGGCTTGTTTATCGCAGTTTCTTAATTTCAGTTTTATAAAACTTTGAATATTAAGAACTATTTGCAGTTTTTCTCAAAACATTTAATTATAGCTCGTCCATTTTTTTTTGTTTCTTTTTTCTTTTTTCTTCACATACCGATGGCTTAACTAAAAAAACAAACAAACAATTTTGTTCTTTTTTGTTTCTCTTTCCATTGTTTCACTAGTAACGTAGTTTATCACTAGCATTCGTTCTGATGACTTTTTAAATCATATTTGCTCATGTTTCATTGTTGCTTAACTGACGTTTATTGACATAATTTTTTTTTTAATTTTACCTTTTTTTTTAAAAAAATATTACCCAAAAAATGCTCAATAGCTTTAAGGGGGCTCGACAATAATTATTTAAATTTGACAAAAAAAAAGTTTTACATTGCACACAAACACCAGAATAAAAAAAGTTGAAAATTTTTTGCATAGCGGACACCCCAATTATATATATATATATATATATATATATATATATATATATATATATATATATATATATATATATATATATATATATATATATATATATATATATATATATATACTATATATATATGTACTCTTTATATATATATATATATATATATATATATATATATATATATATATATATATATATATATATATATATATATATATATATATATATATATAAAGAGTACATGGGAAAAAACGGAAAAAAAAATATATATATATATCCCGGTGGGCTCAGGACGTAAAAAAGACGTCTTTTAAACGTCTATTGAACGTTCAAAAGACGTCTTATTCAGGTCCTGTGCCCACTGGGATATATATATATATATCTGATAATTTTTCTAGAAAGAATTATAAAAAAACAGTTATAATAGCATATATATTATTTTGAAAAGTCGTATACGTTTTCTTTGTAATAAAAACAACTTTATCAATTAACATAAGCATTTGAATTAAAAATAATAATAATTTGTTTTAAGTTATGTTTTTATAACCTTAATATTTATTTGTATTACGGTCGAAAAACAGTTGTTATAATATGCAAAATATATTAAAACAAATATATTAAAAACAGCCGTTGTAGGAAGCAAAATTTTATAATAATAATAAAAAAAAGTAATTAAAGAAATCTTATTAAAGTTAAAAAAATAGGTAGTTACAAAAAAAAACAGCAACAAGCAAATTTAGAAAATAATTTATAAAAAAAAAAAAAATGGAAAAAAAGTTAAAAATATGCCGTTAGCCGTTAAATAAGTATTTTTTGAATATAAGTTTGCCGTAAAAATATGTTAATATACTGCAAAACAAAATATTGCGTAGAAATACGCTTATGTAACAATTTCTAATTTAAAATTTGTTTATTATATCTAAGAAGAGAGCTAATAACAAATCTATCAAACGTTAACTAGTTATAGATTGTTTTTATTGTGATTTGTCATTTAATTACGATTTTAATTATAGACAGTATTTGGATTGCGGTTTTCATTATTTTTATAAATAATATGCTATAATATATTTAGAAAAATAATTAAAACCACATTATATACATATTAAAACTTATTTTCAAACTTACTTACACCAGACTAGCCTTTATCTTTTAAATAAAGCAAGTCACAAACTCTGCACGAAGCTTTACAATTGTCGATACAGCGGAATGCTCTAGGTAAATAATTTGCATTTTTATCTTAACAATTATAAATTTGTTGTTATTATATTATGTTTACCTTATTAAATGCAAACAATTATTTTGGTGTCAATCTGGTGTATAAGCTTCATTTTTATCTATATAAACTTTCTTTTAGTCAATGTCAATTTGTTTTTGAATGAAAAAAGAAAAACAAAACAAAAAACATTGAAAGAATAATATTGCTGAAAAATTTGCTGGCTATAAATTACTGTACACTCTTAATCAAATATTATCTAGCATAAACTATGTAAAACTTTGATAGCTCTTACAAATAACCGAAAATATAAATGCTTTATCAATTTTGTTTTCAAATTAAAATTAGTTCTACGAAAAAAACAGTTTCTTGAATCAGATTGATTAAAAAATATCAATAACGAAAAAAATTGAATTGCGTATTACTGTCTTCTTGTGACATGGACCTGAAAAAGGAATTTCGGCATTTGAAACTCGGGTTTTTCGGAAATTAAAATTAGAAATCTTGCGGATTGAAGTAGGTCAAACATTCAAACTTTTCTTAAGTATTGTTGGAATGTTTTGAAAAACAATCCGATTGAAGTATGTCAACATTTTTTCAAATTCTTTGTCATGCGCATTTTGAATCAATCTATTTATGCCGACAATGAAAATGGCGGATAAAACAATACTGGTGACTACTGTTTACTTGTGCGCCATAACAAAATGATAAGGGACGCATTATGGCACCATTTGAGAGTAAAGTACAATATTTAGATGATACTGATCCTTTTAATAGTACAAGTTTTCCCGAGCCTTCTCGTCCACCAACCTATGTTTTTAGAGAAAACTTAGCAATATGCTCACAAATACCTGCAATTCACCGACTATTAAAAGCACCCCATAATGTAAGTTTTCTACTTGAATGTTTCACGTGTATTGTGGGAAGTAAAAAATAATTTATTATCTTTTTTATGAATAGATTTAAAGTTCTCTAAATTTAGCTATTAGTTGTTGTTATTTGTGATTTATCTTTTGTATTTCCTAAATAATAAATGTTTACATAGTGTCAATTAATAATTTATTTATATTACAAGGTTTTTTGATTTTGCACCAACTTTTTTTGAATATAATTTGCAATGTCTATATATGTTAAATAAATGTTAATAATTAAAGTAACACAAATCTTTTATTGAATAATTCAAATTTTATGCATACAAACATCATTCTTACTTGTGAAAACTATTATTTAATTTATTTTTTATTTATTTATGACAGTTGTTACAAATTCTCATTTTAAGTATACATATATTATATTATTAAAATTTATAGTTTAAAACAATATACTTATTGTTTTAAACTTTAAATTTTGATAATATAATATGTGTATACTTAAAATGAGAATTTGTACTTAAATGTTAGGTAAATTAAAAATGATTTGAAAACATTTAAGTTATTTTTTTTTAAAACATAAAAGTGTCATTAAAGTTATTAAAATATTCAATTAAAAATTAATATAATTAAGGATAATGTTATAATGATTCATAATTTAACAAAAACAACCTTTTAAATTTTTAATTTAACATATAATATATATATATATATATATATATATATATATATATATATATATATATATATATATATATATATATATATATATATATATATATATATATACATACACACACACATATATAGGTAATCCTACAGTTAAATGGCCTAAAATAATTTCATTTTTGCACTCTCATTGGTTTAAAAATATATAATATTATTATTATAAATAATATAATTATTGTTTTTAATATTTTTTTATGATTATTAAGAGCTATTATTATAAATAAACAAATAATTATAAGTTATTATTATTATTTATTTGATACGCATTGTTACGCCCTCGGCCATTTTTTCTTACAAAAAAAAATGGTTTAGTTAAAGCTGCATAACTATAGGATTAATATATAGGATTAACTATATATATATATATATATATATATATATATATATATATATATATATATATATATATATATATATATATATATATATATATATATATATATATATATATATATATATATATATATATATATATATATATATATATATATATATATATATATATATATATATATATATATTGTTAATATTAACTAACTAATATGATTGACCTCCAATCACTGATATAATATAATTTGATCGTTCAACATTTTTGTAGGAAAGGCATCACAATCTTTAGTTTAAGCAAAATCGGTCCTGGTACAAAATCAGGATAAAGATTGTCCTTCTGCTGCATCTTCTTTTTTTTAACTGTCAGGATTTTATATATGAAAATTTTTTTTTTTTTTCGATTAGCATACATCTGTGAAAATGGATTTTTTAAATTTTTAATTTAAATCTAAATTTTACCCCAAAAGGGAGGATTGTTCACATTTGGATCAATACATCTCTTCTTAATAGATATGTGGTAATGACTTAGTTCAGGGTTGTTTAGAAGTTAGAGCAAACTCAACACATTTTGATAATGACAGCTATCTCTTTGCATCTAGAAATAATTTTGTTGTTGTTTATATAATCAACATAATAGTTTTATTTTATTACTTTTCCTTTATGTCTAATGTCTTATTTTATAATAAAAACTTTAATTCAAAAACATTAAATACTTAATCTAAAACATTACCAAATATTTTGAGTTGGATTTAATGACTCTTAAATATTGGTCAATTTAAAATAATTTTTCTGATTTTGATAGGTATATATGGTTATCTATTTTATTTTATATTTGTTTATATACAGTCAATTTGAGAGTCCCAGTGAATATCATTTGATATCTGAGGTTTATGCTTTCCTTTCTCATGCAACCCTTAAGAAATTTTTTTTTGTAGGTAATCTTAAACTTTTATACACTTTTTATACTTAAAATTGATAAACCACAAATAAAACATTATATTTACAGTGGTTGATGTGTATTACAAAGATATTTCTGCATTTAACCACATGTTTGATGACATCTGGGTGTGTTACTTCCTTTTCTAAAAGATTTGAATAATGTGCAGAACACCCATATTTTAAAAGATTTGGATATATTTTTTTGATTAAATCTCTAATTTTTTCATTTTAATGTCATTATCTATTACCACAGTAAATACTTCTTTGTTGTATCTTTCCTTAAGATCTGACAAACGAGCTTGGTACAATACTTGGCTGTTTTTTTATTTGATGCACAATCAGTTATGCATAAAAGTTTAGACTTGAGTTAACAAATCAGGCTTGGTTGGGAAGGGGGTGGGATGCACTCTATATCTGACTACGCATATAATATATAGTTGCGACAACATGGCCATGACTTTTTTGGTGTTTTGAGAACATTTCAAAAAGTACAAAAAAATTTTAACTTGACAGGATACAACTACTAAAAAAATTAACTAAAAAAAGAAAGGAATTCTTAACAAAGAAAAAAAAAGCTTAACTGAAACAAAATAAATTATGTTTAGAATAAATTATTTCTAAACTTCTCTCTTTTATAAAATCAATTGTACAAACATTTTAAAAAGATTTACATTTAAAGAATGAAAAATTAATCTATATTATTTAAATAATTATTTATTATAATTCTTAATAAAATTTACTTAACTTTATATAATTTAAAAATAAAGTTCTTTTTATAAATAATCAATAAAAGTAAGTCATCGCTTTTAAAAAAATGTTTAAAACCCATTTGCTAATATTAAAACATTTGATTACAAAAGATTATTTATGAATTTAATTGTTTTAGCGTGTCAAAAAGTTTTGGACATATATAGAAACATACATAAATTTAAATGTTCTCAAACCATCTAAAAAACCGTGTTCAAGTTGTCTCTATATAAAATCTCTTAGCTGATAAAATTTATTTAAAAAATGGCTACAAATATATTTTCAATTTTTATTATTTTATTTATGGCTGTTAATGTGTCGGATCTACATCCAGACCCAATTCGTTTGAACTAAGTCTAGGTTTCATTATAGGTCAGGTCTGGGTGTAGATCCTACCATTAACAGCTCTAATTTTATTATATATTATATTGTTTTTTATCATTTCTAAATACTGTTTTATAGATTGAGGATTGTGTTCTTCAACTATCCCATAATGGTAATTATTTGGACTTAGAAGTATCTATAGAAGAACAAGATGAACTCTTGGATGGTTTTAGGGAAAGGTAACAAATTTTTTTATTATTTAGAGATTCTTTACACTTTTTAATTTTCTTTTTTAGTAAACAATCATTAACAGTTATTAGGGTTTCTAATTATTCGATATTAATGAATATACAGATATTAAATACTGAAAATTCAAATTATTCAGATATATCCTGATAACGAAAAAAATAAATAAAGATGATAGATTGAATGTAATACTTTCATTGTGTTTTTTACCCAATAATTATTTTTAACTTAAGTATTTTAGTTATATACATTAAAAATTCAAATATAAAAAAAGTAAAACAATCATACTATTTAAATTTATTTTATTTTTAAAAATGCATATTTCAAAAAAAATAATTACATTAAAAGTTTCAAAATTTAAGCGAGTTAAATTTTGAAAAAACACGCTCTGTTGCAGTAGATGTTGGTCTTAAAAGTGTGTTAAACAATATATTTATTTGCTCTTGTTTTAGTGATTATTAAAAACATAAAATTATTTTTCAACAATGTATTAATTATGCTACTCTGCTTTTCTGCATGGGTAATAGAGAAAATTGCTGCTTTCAACTTTTGCTGCATTATATTATTAATATTTCGACAACTTTTACAACTTCCTCAACCACATTGTACTCAGTATTACTTCTGTCACCATTATATGTATGAATACTTTTAAATATTTCTACTGCTAAAGCAAATGGCGGCAGATTTTAAAGTATATTTAAAATATTTAGTAGAGTGTGGAATATTGCCTGGTTTTAAGGAGATTATTAATATCATGAGGATTTTATGAGGACTTTTGTCCATTTGCTTTTTTATCTGTTTTAATAAATTTTTACTTATATTCGTTTGCAACTGATTTAAGCTTTCAAATATAAAATTTATAAACACCTTCAGCGGTCAAAAGAATTGCAGAATTTTTACTTAACTCCTTTATTGCAGTTTCTATCGGTAATAAGACATATCTTCTAAAGTTGATACATTCTTCTCTGAAATCTTTTGTTGCCCTAATAATAACTGAAGCTTCGTCAACACTTATTGATCTTGCTTTGTCAAACGTTCCATTAAACATTGTCTCAAAAAAAATTTTCACTTTAGGTCTAAGTGATCATGAGATGATTGGAATTAATAGAAAACTAGATCACATAAAACACCCTATTAAAACTGTAATTTTACGCAGCTTTTTTTTTTTTTTTTTATACATCTTCGCTTCCAACAAGGCTGCAAGCAGCCACTAATTAAAGTTGGAAGTTACTGAAAGAGAAAAGATGGAGATTGTAGAGCAAGATAACGATTGACAGATGACTTAAAAGATTGCAAATTATATGAATCAGGAAAGCAAGATGAAGGAAGCGAATTCCCAAAGAGCTGATGTTCAAGGAAAAAAACTAGACGAATAAGAGTTTTTGTAGCACTTAGGAACAGTCACAGAAAAAGGATGACACTTAATTGAATGACGAGTAACACGAGAATGAGTTATAGTAGATGGCACAAGAGACGCTAGCTCTTTAGTGCCCATTATAGTATTTGTAGAAAAGAGAAAGAGAAGCAACATTACGACAATGTGATAATGGTTGGAGGTTGGCTGCAAGAGCAGGTCCAACTATGTTTACAATACGTTTTTGCACATTGTCTAAAAGAGAAAGGGCATCATTAGAAGATCCGCCCCAGATATGGCAACAATATTCCATACAAGGCTGGATTTGAGATTTATAGAGATAGAGAATAGAATCCGAAGTAAGAAAGTGACGAGATCGATAAAGAGATGCAACCTTAGCAGATGCTAATTTTGCAACAGATTTGATATATGGTTTCCAAGAAAGATTGTAAGTAAGAGTTAGTCCTATAAGATAAAGAGTAGGTGACTCATCGAGTACATCACCGTTCATAAATATAGGAAAATCTAAATTATTGCGATAACGATAGGCTGAAAAAATTGAGTTTTATCTGAATAAAAGTTCACCAGCCACTGTGAGCCCCATGCTGTAGCAGAAGTGAGATCCTTTTCAAGCTCAAATGCCCAGCAAACAATGCCACCTTAGATGTGAGAATATTTGGAAGATCGTTAATGTAGATTAAAAAGAGTATAGGGCCAAGGATAGAACCTTGAGGAACCCCTGAAGTTACAGAATAAGAAGAATAGTGTTGTCCATCGAGGACAACTTGTATGCTACAATTGGAAAGGAAGGATTCAATGATCTTAAAGATGTTGCCGTATACACCATAAGAAGAAAGCTTATGGAGAAGACCAGGATACCAAACTTTATCAAAAGCTTTTGAAATGTCAAGAGCAATGGCCTTAACCTCTCCACCTTTATCTAATGCACGATAAAATCTGTCAGTTATTACTGTTAGCAAATCAGCTGTAGAACGAGAAGATCGAAATCCATATTGATGGTCAAAAAGTAAGTTATTAGATTCAAGATGAGAAATTAAGTGTTTGTTAATTAAAGATTCAAAAACCTTGCTAATGATAGGAAGAAGACTTATGGGACGGTAGTTAGACGAATCAGATCGCTCTCCAGAATTTTTGAAAATAGGAATAACAGATGCCGCTTTCCAGCAGGCTGGAAAACAAGACTCTGATAAGCACTTGTTGAATAGTATTGAGAGTATAGATGACAGCTCCGGAGAACACTTCTGCAAGACAATAACAGGTATGTTGTCAGGGCCACAAGATGTAAAAGAGTCTAGGCAAGAAATCACTTTAGATACAGATGCTGGAGTGGTATGAATGTCAAGCAATGGATCAACCTGTTTGTTGGCAATATCAGGTAGAACGCAACTAGTGGAATCAAGAGATGATATTGATGAAAAGTTTTTAGCAAACAATTCAGCTTTGTCTTTAGGTGAGTTGACAAAGTCTGAACCATACAAGAGAGGTGGAGTTAAAGACTTGCCCTTATTATTGATATTATTAAAGATTCTCCAGAAGTCACGAGAGACTAATTTTTGAGATGATATACGAGATTTCATGACCTGAGAATAGCGGGTTTTGGCGTTAGATAAAACCTTTTTACAATTGTTTCTAGCAGTAATAAACAGACGTCTGTTTTCTGGACAATTGTTTTGCTGATAAATATGGAAGTAACAGTTTCGATTGGCAATCGCAGCAGCACATTGTGAGGAAAACCATAGAGGAGAGTGAGGCTTGACCTGGAATCGTCAAGAGGGAATAAAAGATTCCATGCCAGCCTGAATCCACGAAGTTATGTAAGAAGCATATTTGTCGACAGGAAGACGAAAGATTTCTACCTAAGGGCCATCACGAAGAAAATCATGGAAAGAATCCCAATCATCTTTACTGTAGTTGTAAGAGGTTCGATAATAGGGGGATTCAGGTGATGAAGAAGAATGAGATATTAGTTTTAGAGAGATCAAACTGTGATCAGAAGCACCTACGGGTGAATGTAAAGAAACTGAGCACTGACTAGGATCAGAAACAAGACATAAGTTGAGTAGAGAAGGTAAACGATTCGGGTTGTCTGGAAAGCGAGTTGGAAAGTTGACTATTTGAGTTAGGGATTGAGAAAGGCAAAAGTTGTGGGCTTTAATGCCTGCAGAATCACTGACAATAGAGCCAAGCCATTCAGAGTGGTGAGCAATAAAGTCACCGACAACAACTATATTAGCTTATGGATAAAGAGAGAGGGCTTGATCAATATGATCAGAAATATCTTCAAAAAGTGTGCAGTCTTGAGATAAAGGAGAGCAATATAGAACAAAGAAAAAGGCAATAGAGTGAAGTGGTGCTAAACGAAAGCCCATAAATAAATAGTCTGTGGATTCAAACCTAGTTTCATGACAAATGGGTGAATTCTTACAAATGTAAATGCCGAGGCCAAGCATGTGACTATTGGAGTCTTTACGAATTAGAGGAAGATAACCATCAACACTTAGATCACATTACTACTAATAAACCCTAAGTCGTAACAAAGGGCTCCAAATGTGGCCTCCGCAATGCACACCAAAAGTACAAACAGGGACACCATCCATGCCCAACATGGCACTGTTAATACTTTGATATTTTTCAGCTGTTGATGGAATCAACCTCTCTGAGAGCTACCACAGAGTTCGGGAAACCTGACTACCAGCCGGCCTCAGAACCATAAAACTGAGTTTTAGAGCTGTACCCTCATTAGGAGATAATAGAATGATTTGCCTAGTCATAAAAACAGAGTCATAAGCAAAACCCATGCATTGAGTCAAGAAGATCCAGCATTTAACATCCTAAACTGGAAACAATGTATTAAAAATACATCTGCGCCAGCCTAATAGATGAAGAAGGGGTGCGAGGCTGGTCAACAGATAGAATCTGTTTACCCCTTAAGTCTTTGCCTAGGAGGCCTTCTACAAGACAGTAGCCGGGTGCATTTAACATTTGCCCAAGATGAGTATTTTTATCGAGATACCATCTCTAGCCTTTACTCAACCAAGAACCCCAAGGCAGGGGGTGTTTTGAATCGGAGTTGGCATCTCCTAGCCTTTGCCTAAAAAGGCGTATCCTACAAGGCAGCAGGACATGAAGCAGCTACCATAAATACATCTCTTTTTGTTTAAGAAATGATTTAAAGCAGGTAGATTGGAATGTTATTTTAAATTCAAAAAATCCAATCAATGCAAGGAGAGAATAGAAGGATATTTTATCTTTGATCTTTGATAAACTTGCACCTTTAATTTCTTCAATAATTTCCTCTAAAACCTAACCTTGGTTGACGCCTGATGTTAAAACTGAAACTAATTTTCGAAACTGTCTGCTTAGAAAATATCGCAAAAATAAATCCATTGAAAATCATAGTGTATTCAAATACCAATAAAACAAGGTAACTAAATTGATTCTAAAATCAAAAGGAATGTTTCGTAAAGCATTATTAAATGAACATGCAGGTGATCCTGTAAAATTCTGGGAATCACTTAAGGAGGTCTATCCAAGTAAAAATAAAGATAAAATTATTTTAAACAACTTTGAAATTGATGGAGAGTACACGTTAAGTAAATCTGTTATTGTAAGTGCATTTGGAAAATATTTCTCTTCTATTACCAACTTACTTCTTAAAACTTATAACCCAATAGAAAACTATGTATGGAAATCTAAAGCTCCGTTCAAACGATGTACCGAAAAGCAATTTTTACTCCGTCAAATTAGTGCCACTGAAGTTGATACCATTATAAGTGCGCTAAAAAGCAAAAAAATCTGCCGGTTATGACAATCTGTATCCTTCCTTACTTAAAGATAGCAAAGATGAAATAAAAGTTCCTCTATCTCATATTTTTAATCTTGTTATAAAAACGGGATCATACCTAATGAATGGAAAATAGCTAAGGTTATACCCATACTTAAATCTGGCAATAAATTAAAGTTTGATAATTACAGACCAATCTCTGTCCTTCTTATAATATCTAAGGTTTTTGAGAAAATAATTTATCGACAAATTAGTGATTATCTAGAAGAAAATAATTTACTATGCAATCACCGACTTGGTTTTAGATCTAAGCGCTCTACAGAATCAGCTGTTACAATTTTTACTGATAATGTCAGAAAAAGCATAGATAAAAACCATCTTGTCGGATCCGTATTTATTAACTTAACTAAGGCCTTCGACACAGTAAGCCATTCAAGTCTTTTATCTAAATTACCAGCTCATGGAATAAATGGCTTAGCATTACAACTAATGATGGATTATCTATTTAACAGAACCCAGTATGTCACATTTGATGGGAAAGTGTCTGAGTCTCATGAAATCACAAGAGGAGTTCCGCAAGGTTCAATTCTTGGACCTTTGTTATTTTTGATTGAATTTAATGATGTATCAGATGTTTTAAAACATAGCTCGATTGTCAAGTATGTTGATGACATGGTTATTTTTGTAGCTGATAATGACATTCAATTGATAGAGGAAAAACTACTTGAAGACTTGAACAGGACATCAAATTGGTTTGAAATAAATGATTTATTGTTAAACCTTCAAAAAGGTAGAATTGAAGCAATGCTTTTTGGAACCGCAAGAAAATTATCTAAATGCTGGTGCTTAAATCTACATATTAATGAAGTTCAAATAAGCAATACCAAAACATTCAAATATTTAGGAATCCATCTAGATCCAACCCTTTCACTTAACAACGATTTTAATTTTAAATGTAATAAGATCAGTGGGTGTACAAGCTTACTAAATAGAACACGACACCTGCTAACAATAAACGCTGCTAAATTAATTTATATCTCAATGATCTTGCCAATTTTTACTTATTGTGTTTAATTAAAATTTTTTACTTACTGTGTTTAATTTTTACTTACTGTGTTTACTTACTGTGTTTAATCAACTTAAAACACGCTGCAACCTAATTATACCGTATCAACCGTTTATATAGTAGAATAAACCAAATAATATTAAATGAAAATAAAATTTCAAACATTAATATAAAATTGCTGCATTTTAAAGAAGTCAATGAAAAAAAAGCTGTAACGTGCGTTTTTAAGATCTTGAAGAAAGAACTTGGTTCATGTGTATTTTCTAACAGTTTTAAGGCAATTTGTCATTCAGTAAACACAAGAAACAATGAAATATCACTGACCATACCTAAAGTAAAGCTTGAATCCACAAAAAAAGGTTTCTTTTACCAAGGAGTAATTTTGTATAATAGTCTCCCATTTGCTGTTCGCCAGAGAAAGAACCTAAGAGAATTTAAAATTAAACTTCTTTATTTGAAGGAATCGTTTGAGCATGGTTATCAATGAATTCCACTTAGTTTTGACACCTAACATGTCATGCCTGCTTGTTCATTGACATATCCTTGTAAAATGTTGTTTTTGACTGAAAACTTGACCATAACAGCTGCTCCATCATGTGTTGATGATATTATATCTGACTTAATGTTAACTTCAATTTTTTTCAACACATAGTTTTGTCTATTCAGTATTACCTGTACTTTTTATGTGAACTTCAAATGTGAATTTCAGACGTGAATTTCAAACTTATTTTCAACATATAGTTTTGTTTATTCAGTATTACTTGTACTTTTTATGTGAACTTCAAATGTGAATTTCAGACGTGAATTTCAAACTTATTTTCAGATGTGAATTTCAAACGTATTTTTGACATATAGTTTTGTTTATTCAGTATTACTTGTACTTTTTATGTGAACTTCAAATGTGAATTTCAGACGTGAATTTCAAACTTATTTTCAGATGTGAATTTCAAACGTATTTTCGACATATAGTTTTGTTTATTCAGTATTACTTGTACTTTTTATGTGAACTTCAAATATGAATTTCAGATGTGGATTTCAAACTTATTTTCAGATGTGAATTTCAAACTTATTTTCAATATATAGTTTTGTTTATTCAGTATTACTTGTACTTTTTATGTGAACTATCCCCAATACATACACTTCAAATTTTTTCATAAAATTATCAGCAAGGACATGAAGTGTAACATTAGGATATCTGTTCATAGAGTTATCAGTCCACTTGTCTACTGTAAGCAAGAATTAAAATTTTTTTTCCTTTAGATCCTTGATAGTACTGTTTCTTTTTTTTTATTTCATAAAATTTTAAAATGCACTTTGTTACAATAATAGGACTTTTAGGCATGTCAAACCCTTTACTACTAATGTACTCATTAATGGCTTGTAATTTCACTATAGAATTCATTGAAAAACCATTCTCTGCTACACTTTGCGATAAAATTTGTTCCAATGTTTTAGTTTTAATAATTTTTTTTATATTATTGTCAGTTTAAGTACTTTTAAACTTTTTCTATGTCGATGGTACACTTTTTTCACAACTTATCTTGAAAGAATTTTTGTTGCAGCAGATAGGCTAAAGTAATTTTAGAGAAAATTATGAATTTTTAAATGATTAAGAAGTGGTGTCGTAGATGATCTTTTACATCCTAGTTGTTTACTGCAATGCTTACAGAAAGCAGTATCCCTATTTTTTTCATTTCTCATATAATGGTTCGAAACTTAATATTGCTTTGACATTACTACAACTTTTAAAGTTTAAGAAATCTAAAAAGTAATTATAAATTTAAAATGGAAGTAATATATCTAAAGTGAAATATTAATCTAGAATTTTGTGTAATAAGTCACTAAACTAAATACTTATATAAATATGCTTATGAATTGTTGTATGACAAATTTAAAACAAACTGGAAACTAATATATAATAATATAGCTTAAAGTAATAATAAAAAAGTAAAATAATATAAATCATATAACAAGCAAAAAGAAACTTAAAGCAATTACATACATAAATACTGTTCAAGTATCCTTAATGTTACAAAAGTCACTAAAAAAAAATTACAAAAAAACCATTATACTTAAAATTAAATTAAAAAAAATAATTAGAAAATAGAATTTTTAAAAATGTTTGATATCAACAAATTTCTTTCTTTTCTCGGTATTTGCATAAATAAATTAAAATATGTTAAATTTTTGAATTTTTAAAATGATTATTTCTTAAATTTCTAATTGTGGCTTTGCAACTACAAATGATTTTTATTTAAAAAAAAATAGCGAGTAACAAAAAAAAAACAATTTATTTACTTTATTTATTAAAAGTTTATTATTAGTTTATTATCTAATTATTAAATGTGTTTCACTGTATATCGTTTATAAAAAAATAATCGCTGTAATTTAACTTGCCTTATATTAAAAAAAAAGTTTGACTTGCATTTTGTGCAAATTTCTGATGCAGCCATTTATTTAAAACTTAATTTTGAGTAAGAAAAAGGAAGGAAAACCAAAAAAACGATTTCAATAAAAACAAGCTAATTTTTTTTAAGAACAGATAAAATTTCAATATTGAATAATATTTAGTAATATTTTAAAATAAATTTGACAGTTAAACCCAAGCATGAAATTTAATTTAACATTAATTTTAATAAACTTAAATATATTTTTTAAATCAAAATTACATTATATAATTTTAAAATCTAAATTAAGTTATATATTTTTTTATCAGAATAAAATTATATATTTTTATTAAATTAGTTTTACATTAAGTCATATATTTTTTATCAGAAATTAAATTATGTTTTTATGATTTTTGCTTCAAGCTTAAAAAATCAATCATTACAATAAAATAAAAACAAAATAAAAATAGATTTTGAGTTTTTTTCATTAGTAAATAGCGCTTATATCAAATATAATTGTCATTCAAACTTTTGTAGCAAATATTTTTACATACACGTCATTCAAAAGTTAATATGACTTTTTTTAAAATTAATTACTTTTATCTATCCGCTTATTAAATAATTTAAAAAATAAAAAATGATAAAAAGTTGCTTAACCGAAATCGCTTACTGCTTACATAAAATTGCTTAAAGCGTACGCAAAACCCTCTACACTTAACTCTTTAAAACAAGGCCTGTATACATATAAAAATATTAGTTATCTACTTGATATTACATTAGTGTATTATTGAGCAGACACAAATCAATGTGCTTAAACAACTGAGCTACAAAATGTAACAACAATCGTAACAAAGAGTAGAAAAAAATAAACTAACATAAGTTTTGATTTTGAGTAAATATACTGAACTTATTTGAAAGATTGTTATTTTGAATTAAACTTTCCATCTTTTTAACTCCATGTTTATAAGTTCCCTGCTGTTTGAAAACAATATTTTAATTTATCAAAAAATATCCGGAGTAAAGGATATATAGCAAAAATCATCCAGATTTTTGAAGGCAAAATAAGATGGATTATCTGAATAATCAGATATTCGGATATCCGAATTGGAAACCCTAACAGTTATTAGTTTATTGTGCAATAAATGAATAACTAATAAAATAAAACAAAAAGTATCTTTAATCTTAACAATATTAAAAAGCATTTTGAAACTTGAATATTTATTATGCTTTTTTGGACCAGATATAGTAGTTATCCGAAATTCATAAGATGAATATGACAAACTTAAAGCACGTTAAGAAGATAGGGTTTCAAAATATAAATTCCTGAAGATACTCTTGAAATTTTATGTATGCAGTTGGGTGTTGGAATGCATAGCATAAATATAAATTGTATTTTATTTACAATCAGAAAACAAAAAGCTGAAAAATCTCTTGATTACCTATAAAATTCAACTTGTAATCAAATATACATATATATAAATATATGCATAATCTAGTATAAACAAAATTAAACTTAAATTCTAAACCAAAACATATTAAGTTTAAAACATAAGTGCTAAATTAAGCTAAATGGATAAAAAAAAGCTAAAATAGCACAATTTTGTTTAAAGTCACAGGCCACGTGAATTTAAGAACGAAGTTCAGTTCAGGAGTAGATTAAACACTGCTCACACAGAAGTCTATTTTACAGAATTACAGAATTGTAACTATTAACTAACAATAGTAACTAAGCACATTCAACATTCAGCATTCAATGTATGAGTTATATAAATAACTATTTTTATAATACATAAAGATTTTTGAAAAAGCAATCAACTAGAAAATTCCAAATCAATAAAAAAAGCCAGTGTTGATTATACAAAAAGTGTAATAAAAAGTTATTATTTTTTAAATTATAGGTTAGTATTTGTTAACAGTTTAAAAGGTAAATGATTTTTGTATTGTTTTGATTTTCTTCTCTTTTTTTTTTAGTCGCAAGAATGCAATTATTCTGAGAACTCAGCTCTCTGTACGTGTCCATAATATTATAGGTATGCATATATAAATTTAACATAAGTATATATTTATATATATATATAATATATAACATAAGTATATATATATATATATATATATATATATATATATATATATATATATATATATATATATATATATATATATATATATATATATATATATATACACACACACATAGTATATATAATATATGTATATAATATATATGTGTATGTTCAAGTATATACAATATATAACATAAGTATATATATAAATTTATACAAAAATTTATACAAAAAACATAATATATAACATAAGTATATATATATATATTCATCTTTTCATTTATGATTCCTATTTATAAAAAACACTGCATGTAACATTTCAGCTAAAAATGTTGAGCAGTTGACGAGATATTGCAATTTTAAATTGACCTGATTTTCTAAAATGACCCGGTATAAGTATGTATATATAAATTTAATGCATATGGGTAATTCCACACTGGTTTTCATTAAATTAAAAAAAAAGTTTTAAAAGGAATAAAAAAGCAAAAATACGGAAATAAACATTTTTATTCCTTTTTCAATGCAAAGTTCAATAAATGTAATTAAAATGCTGAAATATGAAAGGATGCTTACAAATTAATAACATGCTAAAAAATTAATAAAACTACTAGTTTATATGATTCAACTTTAGTGCCCAATATTTCAAAACACCCTGTTCAATTATTTTAGTTACTTATAATCTTACCTGTCACCAAAAATCTAAATAAAAAAACAACAGTAACATAGAACTTTAATTTCCAAAATATATCACTTTTTCAAGAAGTTACTAAAAAATATTTGCAACAAACATAAATTAACTGCAATTTAAAAAGTTACTGAAAAATATACAAGACTTTTTAAGGTATTAAAGGTTTAAGTTATTTTGATAATAGTGCCGCACATTCTGTAGTTTTCCATTGCTAGTAGTTTATCTAAAGATAATTTTCATTTTCTCCAAAAATCAAGTAGATGATGAAGGGTTCTTTACCATGACAATCATCACACTATGCAACCATTCTTTTTTTTTTTACTGAGCAAACAGTTATTGAAAGTAGACCCTTATACGCTTCACAATAATAAAGACACCAATAATTTTGATAGTTAGAAGAAATAGAATGTGTAACACTTGCACCTGGCAAAAATGCACTAATTTTGTCTAAATGAAGCCGAATTTGAGTAGCTTATTGCATTTGCATTTCAGGATTGTTTTTTTTTGTATAATACATATAGTTCTTTATTGTTGTTCGTTTCAATGCTTACCTAATCTTTTTTTCCAAGCATAGTTTACATAAATCACACGAGTTGTTAAATATTTTAAGGAAGTTTTTTACATCTTTATGCAAGACTTTACCTTTATACGATGGGGAAATAACTAAAAATCCTTTTTTGTTAAAAATCTGTCTAACAGTACCTACCTGGTAATATGTAAATTTGGTTAATATCAGAAGTAAAAAAGTTATTTTTTACTTCTGATATCAACCAACTTCGGGATGCCAGTGTGAGATGTTAATAGTTTTTTTGTCAGAAAATTTTTTCTTTTATCAAGCTTCTAATTTCATCAAAGTTTTTAGCATTCTTTTTATTATATTTGTTTCATAACAAGTTTTCTCTTTTCGAGGATATATGATTTGATGATTTTGAATGAATTTTTAGACGAGGTATATTTAAATTTTATATATCTTCGTTGATCTTCTATCTTTTTACTTTGAATGATGACATCACAAAATCCTCATCATCTTGTTCACCCTGACTTTGTTCCTATTTTGGAAGATCTCTTCTGGCAAACTTTTATTTACAAGGTTTGCAGAGTTTCCTTCCCAGGAGCCATTCTCAAGCTACTTCTAATCGTAACTTGTTACTCTTTTATTGTAACTTTGTCAAGATTTTCTAAAAATGATTAAGTTTCATAAAGCTTGTTCACACATTTGTCTAAACTTTGTTTTGTTATGTTTTAGAAAAAAAAATCAATTAAAAAATCATATATATATATATATATATAATAAAAAAAATCTAAATTTTACAACTACTTACTAGTGATTTTCTGTATCTGTGTATTGAATGAATCACATCAAGCCTTCAGCCATACAATATATTTTCAAATATTTTTAGTATGTTTCATCTAATAGGGCATTTCATTGATTTTTTTATTTTTCTTTGTTTTGAAGAATTAGAAGCTGGGAGTTAAAGCAATATGCATACAATCATGATTTTCTTAAAAGATAATTATAAAAAAAGTATTTTTATTTTATTTTAGGCTACCTGAATAAATTAAATAGATGTATATATATATATACATATATTATTATAATACAATAACAGCTTTAAATATCAATATATATATATATAATATATATATATATATATATATATATATATATATATATATATATATATATATATATATATATCAACCCTTGGAATTAGGAGATATGAGGTAAATAATTTGCCGACCTCAATCTTTTTGAAGTTGGCATCAGGCTAGCAAAAAAAACTTGATACAAAGGTCTTACCATAAAACATAGAAATGAGTACCTCAACCACTTTAAGGTCGGCAGTTAGGTCGTCATTGCCAAATGCTGACCCTAATTCCGAGGGTTTATATATTTATATATGTATATATATATATTTATCTTTTTTTTTGTTGTTTATGTGTGTTAATGTTGTAGTAGTTTGAAAAATACACAATAATTTCCAAATGCTTGTAATATTTCATGACTGCTTTTTCTCATCAAAAATATATTAAATATGAATTGTGGAAATATGATATTTCACTTGAAATACTCCCAAGCAATTTATTTTCTTAAAAATATTTACATAAAGTCGACAAGTTCGCAACTTCTGTTCTTTGACCATTCATGAACTGCATTTAAACGATTGCTGTGACTGCAATAGATAATGCAATCCTTAACTTTCTGGAAATCTTTACTAATATCTAAAATATTATTAAAATAAAAGAGTATACTGCTGAAGCTTATATTTTCCAAGAATATTAAGTTTATTTATCTGGTAATTAATATTTGCGTTTTTCTGTTCTGTGAGTGGTTCTGCTTCAAACTTAATTTATTCTTTGATAAAAGTAATGATGTATACCATTTTTTGTTTACAAAATATTTATATAGATTAGAATTGAGAATATAGATTAAAATGAGAGTGAATTAGAGATAGCCAGTTTTATTTCTATGAAAATAATAGATAAAACATATACAAGTTTCTGTGCATGATGTTTTGGAAATCCACAATATTGTTTCATGTAATATTGTTAAGTTTGACAATTCAATGTTACAGCATAATGATATAATTGTTCTTTCTTCGTTACACAAAGTTGCAATAACATCTTGTTGCATGTCTCTGATGTCATTAAGCCTATAGAACACATCTTAATAAGATAATTTACTTTGGTATGAATTTAAATTTAAATGAATCTATAACGGAACTTTTTATAAACTATACAATTGACAAAATCTAATAAACAAAAACACATCAATATTACACTTGGTCAGATTTTATAAAAAAAAATAAACCTAATGTGTTTTTTAATACTTAAAGTCATTAGTTTCCTTATGTAATTGTAAAACACTTCTTTAAATATAAAATAATTATTTTGCCTTTTAAAAAGTCTTTAAGTAAAGTTTAATGCTTAATGAGAATTCTATTTGCAAGTTTTTTTTTTTAAATAATTTATTGAAAAAGTAAAAAATTTAAAATTATAGTTCTATATGTTTCTGTTGTTTTTCAAGTTGCATTTTTTGTACCAAGTAAAAATATCAGTAACTAAAAATATTAATATTACGCAACAAAAAAAAAATTAAACAGGGGGTGTTTTGAGATATTGGGGCCAGAAATTGGGTCATATAAACTAGTTGTTTTATTAGTTTTTAGTGTTGTCATATTTCTTTAGCTGTAGTAGATACATATATGCATACACACTTACATACGTACATACATACATACAAACATAAATATTTTCATAATACACACATGCTGCCAAGGTTTCAGTACATACATTGACTATCTTATAACCTAATGCCACAAATGAGTGCCGTTACATCAACTGAGGGTTTGGCATAGGGTAGCAATCTTTTTTTTCATTATTCTTTGTTTTTACTCCTTTTTTTGAAAATGCTGTATGCTATAAAGGTAGAAAAAACAAGTAACAATTTGTTATCTATATATGCTATAATAAATTGATAGATAAAAGACCTCATCTTGTAGGAGAGTTGGATTAATTTAATATATGAGCATCAATAAATATGAGTTTTTTTAATACTGATTTTTTATTATTAAAAAAAATTTTGCAGCTAGCTTCTTCAGCTTTAAATAAAAACAGTTATGGTTAATAACAAACCAATTGTAATGCCACTTCTTAATGACTTCTCTAAAGTTTGCTTTAAAAAGAGTTGTTACCTGCTCCCATTTTATATTGCATGGACATTTGTTTTTATGATTCCCAATTGTATATTGTTCCAATTTTTTTTGTTAACACTTATTTTTGGTGTTGTTTCTTTTTTGTTTGTTTTGCAAATGTATTTTAGTTTACACTTGCTTGAAATACACCAGGATAGCTATTTGAGTTTAGTTTTGTTTTATTGCATGAGGTTAGCAAAAGATTTTTTGGTTAAAAGTATTGTTTCCTTCCTTTCCAAAGATTTTTCAAAGTTTTGGTGATCTTGAGATCCACTGAGAAATCTCAAGAAATTTTTTTTTTGTTAAATCTAAATATTGTCTTATAAAAATGTTGAATATCTTGCAAAATAAAAATTCAAAAGGTAAAGCTTCTTCATTTTCTAAAGTTGTTGATATTGTTGAACAAAACGAGTACTATTTTGTTAAACTTATGTGAAACGGAAATACCTGAATAATAATACTTGCAGAAGGTTTCCTGCATATTTTTGGTAAAAAAAAATCAGTTGATATAGCATTCATTCCAATCCATTGTTAGAGTTAAAGCTGTTTTTGAGGTATGTAGATGATAGCCACCCACGATTTAACAATAAAGACAATTCCATTAAATTTCAACAAATATTAAACAGTCAACATTATGCCATTAAATACAGAATTGAATTGGAAGATAAAGACAAAAGATTACTTTCAGATATTTAGATAACCAACGATAAAACAGGTAATTATGGTATATTAAAAAGAAGCATTTTCAAATATTCATTATCACACAATATCAAATCATTCACAATATCAAATTCAAATCATGATCCAAAATCTTAGAAGGCCTTAACCATAAGAGATTTACTATAAAGCTTTTTTAACCCCTCTAACCCCTAACCCTTATTGTTTAAGGGATTTACAATAGAGCTTTTTAAACCCCCTAACCCTTATTTAAATATCATTTAAAAACAGTTACTAAAAATAATGTCGTAATAGTATTAAATACTATAAACTAATAAAAAGCTGTAAATTTGTAAAAAACTGTAAAAATAGTTACTTAAGCTATTTTAAACCCCTCCATAGGAGAATATTATGAGATATTTAAATAAGAGAGATATTATGTTTAAAAAGTAGCAAGTACAAGCTAATGTACAAATAACAAATAACGCACGCCTGAGGTCACGACAGAACACAAACATATATATATATATATATGTGAATGTATATATATATATATATGTATATATATATATATGTGTATATATATATATATATATATATATATATATATATATATACACATATATATATATAAATATATATCTTTGTGTTCTGTCATGACCTCAGGCATTCATCTGCAAGTTACTTTGTATGCATGTTTGTGTTTAATAAACAGAAACTTCTTTAATTTATATTTCATAATTAGACTTATTAACTTCGATGGTTATTAACAATTTCATTGAGAAGGCAATTATTGTTGAAAGTCTTTTTGTTTACAAAATAAATCGCAAAAATTGCTTTAAAAGATTACATTAGAATAAAAAACAGATACACAAAATTACATTTACATAAAAAATACATTTGTTTTTTCGTAGCTTTGGCAGGTTTTTAGTGTTCACGAATATTCTTTTTATTCTTCCGCACCAAGATGTTTTGAGAACATTCAAGTTTATGTATGTTTCCATGTATGTCAGTAAGACAAAAATTTTTTGTTCTACGGGCATACATAAACTTAAATGTTCTCAAAATGACTACAAAACCTGGCTAGTTTTTCGCAACTAAATATTATTTCCATGGTCAGTAATCAAGAGCAATCGCTCCCGCTTTCTGACCAAGTCTGATTTTTGTATATATATATATATATATATATATATATATATATACTAGCATGAGTTACCCGGCGTTGCCCGGGCCAATATTTAAACTGGCTTACCTGATATCTGTACACAAAAATGGTCCCAAAAAATGGTCCCCTCTGATCCCGGGGTCAGGGGGCCCATTTTTGGGCCCCCTTGACCCCGGGGGTTGGGGTACAGGGTCAAAACCCAGCTAAGAACCTTCTCCTCCTCAAGGACTACCCTCATGCCAAATTTCATCGAGATCGGTCGGGCGGTTTGGATTTCTATACAGAACAAACAAACAAACACACACACACACATTGCCCTTTATATATATAGAAGAGAAGACAAACAAACAAACACACACAAACACACATTGCCCTTTATATATATAGCTGGAGTTACCCGGCGTTGCCCGGGCCAATATTTAAACTGGCTTACCTGATATCTGTACACAAAAATGGGCCCAAAAATGGGCCTAAAAAATCAGCCCAAAAAATGGTCCCCCTGACCCCGGGGTCAGGGGGGCCCATTTTTTGGCCCCCTTGACCCCGGGGATCGGGGTACAGGGTCAAAACCCAGCTAAGAACCTTCTCCCCCTCGAGGACTACCCCGATGCCAAATTTCATCGAGATCGGTCCGGCGGTTTGGATTTCTATAGAGAACAAACAAACAAACACACACACACACACATTGCCTTTTATATATATAGAAGATATATATATATATATATATATATATATATATATATATATATATATATATATATATATATATATATATATATATATATATATATATATATATTCATAAAAAAACATATATATATATATATATAAATATATATATATATTCTTAAAACTTTCTATTGGTTCTCACAAGACACCCTGTTAAATTTTTTCAAAATTGAATGAGATTTAGGGGGGCCACCTCAAGTCTGAAACTTGCAACAAGACCCTAAACAGAAGGAAAAAAAGTTTTTCAAAAGTATGACATGTTGGGTCTCAAAAGAAGCAAAAATTTATAAAAATTTCAAAAATAACAAAATTTTACACAAGAATTATTATTCTAAGTTTTATTGCATAAAAATTATTATTTTTTAACAAAAAATTAAAAAAAACCTTTTTTTCATGTTTTTGTCAAAAAAAATTTTCAAGGTATTTTTAACAAAAAAATGATAACTATTTTTGAAATTTTTATAAAGTTTCGGTTCTTTTGAGACCCAACATGACATACTTTTGAAAAACTTTTTTTCCTTCTGTTTAGGGTCTTGTTGCAAGATTCAGACTTGAGGTGGCCCCCCTAAATCTCATTCAATTTTGAAAAAATTTAACAGGGTGTCTTGCGAGAACCAATAGAAAGTTTTAAGAATAGGGACAGATCAATTTTTGAATGTATGGGGCGTTGGATGCACCCTAATATATATATATATATATATATATATATATATATATATATATATATATATATATATATATATATATATATATATATATATATATATATATATATATATATATATATATATATATATATATGTAAAATATGTTTTGATTAATTTTGGATTTATGTTCATCTTGAGTTAATTTATTAACTTTTTTTATTTTAATGCTTTTTCTATAATCAATGCTTAATGAGTCTTTGTTAAGCTAAAAGTTAATATATTTAGCAAAGTTGTTGACAGCAACTGGACGTGATTTAAGAAGAGCACTTTTTTCTTTAAAGCAAATTTTTCAGGTATATTTTTTTAAATGAATTTTAAAATAATCTAGCTTTAACAGGACACCAACATGTTATAGCTATTATATTTGTCCTCAATCAATTAATAATCATCTGGTTGTTGCTGTTGTTTTAGTTAAGTCTTAAATTTGAATTTTTTATATATATTTTTGTCAGGATGATAAAGATCTTGTACACGAGTTTGTTACAAATGATGGACTTAGTTGTCTTATTACTGTTGGTACTGATGCCGACCAAAACTACCAAAATTACATTTTACGTGGTAAGTTTTGGTATGTTTTTAGTGGTTGTTATAAAATGTTTAAAGCCTAGAATAAAATTATATTTTTCTATAAGGTTTTAAAATTTTTTGTCCTTAATTTTTCAAATATGCAATTCATACCAAATCTGCATTTAAATGAAATAAGTTTGAATTGTGTCTCATTTAAACAACTATATAATGTTTAATTTTGTTTAAACAACCTTTAAGATTTTGCACTGATATAATTAATAAAATGTATAATTTAAAATACTGCAGCTTGAACTTGTTTTATTGTCAATATGAATGGGATGTAAGTTTTTTTTAAAATATTATAATTACTATTAGTATGTATATTTAGTAATATCATGACCAAATTTTTATGTTAATTCACCTCCCCAAGGCCAAGAAGGCCACTACAGTCAAGAAGACTACTTTAGTTGTGGTTACAACCCTCACTCAACTCTGAACACAATAAAGATTCTAGTTTCAGAGATTTGAATTTGAGAATGCTGGTAGTCACTGTTTTTGTCAATGCTTATAAACTTGAGAATTCACAACTAATCCATCAGAAATTTTTAGTTTTTTTAATTTTAGTTACTTAGATTAGAGTTTTTAATTTAATTGCATAGCAAGTAAACTTATAAAGCAGAATAAATTTAAAACACAACTTTTATAGAATCTTAAAATTAAATAAAATACCATTGTATATAAAATTAATTTGAGCAAAATATACAATTTTTTGAAAACATAAAGTTAATGGAAAAAAATAAATTCACAACAGATCTATCAGAAATTTTTTATTTTTTTATTTAAGTTATTAGGTTAGCTTTTTTCATTTTATTGCATAACAACCAAACTTATAAAGCATTATGTTGAATGAATTTCAAACAAATTCTCAAAGCTAACTAAAATAACATTGTGTATAAAATTAATTCAAACGAAATATAAAGTTGTTTAAAAACGTAAAGTTAATGCAGTATTTAACAAAAAACAGCAAAGTGCTCTTTTATATTTCTTACAATTCTTAAGTATGAAAAAATTCATTTAGTTACATCAAAAACAACATGCTAAACAATTCTAACTTTAAATATAATAATTATAGAATAATTTTAATTAAGTTGCTATAACAAAAAGTTACTAAAGTTCATTATTAAACAAAAGCTCTAGGTTTTTTTAATTCCCATAAATTTTGTATTCCAAGAATTCCGTGTGTATTTTTCTATATTCCAGATTATCTAAAATTTGAATCTATAAACAAACAAGCAGGCTTCAGCACAAATTTAGAATAGCACACTAATCTAAATTATTTTTTGAATTAAAATTTGTTTTAAAAAGCATAAATAATTCCCTTTTTGTTTTGTTTGCATTTATGGATTAGCTATCCACAATTCCTAGCTCTGATACAATTAACTCAATAGCCTGCTATTAACAAATATTGTGTTTATTTTCTATTTTTCCACATTTCCAATTTTAAATCTAGTGTTTTCAAGCAGATGTTTTATATCTAAATCTAATTGGTTGTGTGAGTTTTTTTTTGAATGACAAAGGAGCCCTCTTGTAGAAATTTTTTTTGAATGACAAAGGAGCCCTCTTGTAGAAATTTTTTTCGAATGACAAAGGAGCCCTCTTGTAGAAATTTTTTTTGAATGACAAAGGAGCCCTCTTGTAGAAATTTTTTTCGAATGACAAAGGAGCCCTCTTTTAGAAATTTTTTTTGAATGACAAAGGAGCCCTCTTGTAGAAATTTTTTTTGAATGACAAAGGAGCCCTCTTGTAGAAATTTTTTTCGAATGACAAAGGAGCCCTCTTTTAGAAATTTTTTTTGAATGACAAAGGAGCCCTCTTGTAGAAATTTTTTTTGAATGACAAAGGAGCCCTCTTGTAGAAATTTTTTTCGAATGACAAAGGAGCCCTCTTTTAGAAATTTTTTTTGAATGACAAAGGAGCCCTCTTGTAGAAATTTTTTTTGAATGACAAAGGAGCCCTCTTGTAGAAATTTTTTTTGAATGACAAAGGAGTCCTCTTGTAGAAATTTTTTTTGAATGACAAAGGAGCCCTCTTGTAGAAATTTTTTTTGAATGACAAAGGAGGATTTTTGTAGAAATTTTTTTTGAATGACAAAGGACCTCTTGTAGAAATTTTTTTGCACATTATTTTTATTCTGCACTTTTTGCAAGTGACAGATATCCAGATTTGCCAGATTTTTTCTTTACAAAAATATTGCCATGCTTTCAAACGATTTACTTTTGATATAGTTATTATAAATTGTAAAATAATTTAATGAATAATAAATTATATACAATACATTGTATAGAAAAAAAAAAAAAAAATTGTAGTTAAAAATGATTCTCACATATTATAAATTTATATACCTTTGTTTACAGTTATTTTAATACTGAAAATATTTATTTTTAATTAATATTTAATATGTAACACAATACAGCAAAATGTTTAATCTTTCAATTTTTAAAATATTAAAAACCAAGCAAAACATAGCTTTTTTTTTGTTTAAAATCAAGAAATGTTTTTCACACTTGTTTTATCAAAACAAGAAAAAAAATAACATTGTATTTTCTAAAGTTTTGAAAAGTTAATACTTGTTAAAAATGTTTGTTATTTAAGATAAAAGATATATTTCAACCTCAGGATCCTGTTTTCCCAAGATTCGATTTGAGAAACTCTAAAAAGCTTTTGTCATCTAGTTCTCTTCATCAATATTTTGTTGTTGTTGGCTCTGTGTTAAAAAGTGCAACAATGAGCATTAAGTAATGTATTATATAATTAGATTATGAAAATATAACAGGCTATAAATTTAGGTACAATATAGGATAAGGACCGACGAAGTCAACTTTTAAACATCTGAGTTTAACTGAAAGACGAATTTAGATTATATGTGTGCAGCGAATTTAACTAAAAGCCAAATTTGGATTTAAAAAATACATTGAAAGAGAAATTTCACAAAAATAACGAAAGTAAATTTTTGAATAATAATTTTTTATAAATTAAAACTATTATTTTTTAGTTTGTAATTAACCATATTTCAAAACATGATGAAACGTAAATGAAACAAAATAGTTTTTTATTTATAAAAAAAGTAAACTTACAAAAAACAACAATTTGGGTCAAAAAAAATTTATCTAAAAATGCAGTAATAGTTGGAATTTAAGTTATGGAATCTTTACAACTTAATGTTTTTAAACAAACATGATCAAAAGAAGATTAACAATGTTCATTATAAAATTTTAAATGTCAATTTTATAAAGGAAAAAGAATAGGTTGAAAAATAGGTCGATATACTTGAATCATGTAATACTTTTAATAGAATAGCCAAAGTATGGAATCGTCTTCCTCTATATATTGTGCTATCCACATTAGTGAAAGTATTCAAAAAAATGATTAGACAAATAAATCGCCGGCTTATATAGAGTGTGCTTATTACACACTTTCGTTTAACATTATAAACATTTAAATTTTTATTATTAATTATTTTAAATGTTATTTCGTTAAATTTCAGCAATAAATAGTTATTATTATTTATAATTATTTTTCTTTTTTATTGAAAAAAGTTTATGACTTTTGAATTTAACTGAAAGTTAAATGAAATTTTGGAATTGTTACAGAATTTAACTGAAATCCACAAAAATTAATATAAATAAATTTTTAAAATTTTTTGTAGATTTAAAAAAAGTTCAGTTTTATAAAATAAAGTTGATTTAAAAAAAAATTATTTACTATTATGAAGACTTTAAAGATTTTTAAAGTCTTCATAATAGTAAATAGTTAATTTTTTTAATAGGATATGATGTAGATTATTTTTTTTTACAAATAAATGTAGATTAATTAACAAAAAATGTTCAATTATAAAAGTAGGGATCTCAATATGAACATTTTTAAAAAGCCTTATATTTAGTATTAAAAATTGATTTAATAATTTACGTTATTTAATTTACAAAAATTAGAACGTATCATAAAATATTATTTTTAAATATTTATAACTCTATAAATTATATTTATATTATCAGGAGAATTTTTGTTTAAAAAAACTTGAATACCAAATAAATAAATTTGATCTAAACTCAATTGTAATTAAACATTTTGTTTTTAAGCTATTGGTCAAATCATGCTCTATGTTGATGGTATGAATGGTGTGATAGAACATAATGATACAATACAATGGCTTTATTGCTTACTTTCATCTAAGGTAGTTTTTTTGTAACTTTTATATTAATTATATATTTATTGATTATAAATTTGTGTCAAACAATTATTGAAATTGAACTTTTCTTAAGTGTTAAAACAATTTCAAAATCTATTTTCTATTTATTTTAAAATTTTTTTTTAATGTATTAAAGATTTTTATTAAAGAATTTTTTAAAAACATTAAACTGCAATAAAATATACACTTTTATAATTATTTATGTCTTCTTATTAAAATATATTTCCTACCAAAAAAAGAATTAATCCTACTACTAACAAAAATGTAAAAAATAGATATTCCTTCCTGCATCAATAGTGGAGTAGATTTAATCAGCAAACAAAAGTAGAAGACATCAGCAAAAGAAAACCGGCATAGTTAATTAGAGGAAGAGAGAAAAATTGAAATTGAAGATTGTATGCATAGTTATAGTTAGTTATAAATTGTATGCATAGGCATAGTTAATTAGAGGAAGAGAGTAAAATTGAAATTGAAGATTGTATGATGAAATGCGTTAATGAAATAATGAACTTTTTTTGCTGACATCAGAAGATATAGTGGAATAGACCATCTCAAACTCAGACCTGTAAATCTACAACATCAACATTAACAGATTTAACAGCTTGTACTTATCTTCACTAAAAAGATAGTAAAGAGTATTTTAATTTAAAAATTCCTTAGGTTGTGGAGGTTGTGGAGCCTGTGGATTGCAGCACAAGTACTAGCCATAACATTTCCAAAAATAGCATTATTATTAAGGTCAAGTAGATGATCTGAAATAAAAGAAAGGCCCACGGCTAATGCTACTTTTTTAATTATTTTATTTGCAATAACCATGTATTTTAAAAATCATTGCAGTTTATTATGCAGTCTTGCATGGTAGTCAATAAGTTTCTTCCATAAACTTTAGTTTTAAAGAGAAGGCTAATAAACCAAACCGAAAAAAGTTTAAAAACTTTAACAAGGTTTTTTTAAATGATAGACTGCTTGCCCAAACCAAACCCTCAGTCGATGTAGCAGGACTCTTGTAGCAGCAAGCTATAAGATAAAAGATGTAGCAGCACTCCTTTGTAGTAGCAGGCTATAAGATAATCAATGTAGCAACACTCCATTCATGTTTTAAAATTATGTTTAAAAAAAATAAAAGCAAAAACACTATTAATTAAAAAACTTACTAGTTATTACTATTGCAGTTTTTAAAAAAAAATAAATCTTAATGTACTTCTGCATTATTTTAGTTTTTAATTTTTAGACGAAATTAAAGTCATATATATATGTATATATATATACACATATATATATATATATATATATATATATATATATATATATATATATATATATATATATATATATATATATATATATATATACACATATACATCCTTAAATCGAATATTATTACGATTAGATATAGCAGCTACACAAGAAGGTAAAAACCATGGAATAGAATGAGGCTTTACTTTGAATCGATTCAAAATAATAAAAACTTCCATACCTGCCTAGATCTATGAGTTTATGCAGGAATGGCATTTGTCGGCAAAGATAGAAAAGATTTTAGTCTAAAAGTAATTGGACAAACACCTTTTTGGTTATATTTTTTCATTGAGTTAATATTTTAAAATGAAATTTTACATAAGCATGTCAAATTATACTACAATTATGAAAAAGAAAACAAAAATCCAAATTTGGGAGTGATAACTCAAAATTTTAATAAAATAATGGAAATGATTGGCTCAAAAGTAATTGGACAAACTAAATATGTCGTTTAAAAAAAAAACTTTCTCAACAAAAGATTTCTGTTAAATAATATATGTTACATAGTGTTATATTCTGTTATATAATGTATA